>NC_090279.1:208911709-209218709 GCF_040414725.1 Anabrus simplex | reverse complement strand
GAGTAGGCTACGTGCAGACAGCGAGTGTTACACTCTCCCTACTCATTTATATAACAAACTTCATCTCACTTCCTGACGCGCAGGCTTCACATAGGCTTCACTCCCGGCACTAAAAACCGATACTTCATTTGTGAATCTATAATAAGACAGGTATCAATTGGACATCCTCCATGATTCTCTGTCCTAAGCATCTTGCTTCAGTTGTTCATGGCTTATACTTTGCTTGACATCTCTTTACATTCCAAAACTTCTCTTTCTTCTTCTTTCATTTTTTCCGCTTCATCACCCTGCGGTGAAGACAATTCCTACGTAGTATGTGACCCAGTCAGCATATTTTCCTCTTCCATTTCGTTTTCATCACGTGTCTCTCTTCTCTCCTACTCTTCTTAGAATCTCATAATGTCTCACTTTATTCGTCCACTTCACGTTCTTATTCTTCTCGAACTCTGAAAGAAAATCTACCCAAATATATTTCTTCAAAATTCCATATATTATCCTCATTCCATAATATTGTAACACTATTCTCGTCAACCACTCTTCAATGTATAATAATTCCTTCATTGTGGCTGGGCCACGACTTTGGAATTCACTTCCAGCTGTTGTCAGGACCTCGTACGTCAATATCAAAATTTAAGACTGCGCACAGAGATTGATTGTTTCGTCTGATTGGTGACATATGATAGGTTGTGTGATTTTGGTAGGTAGGCTAGTAGCATTGCCGTTTTACTGTACAACTGTATGACACTGTTTATTATTATTATTATTATTATTATTATTATTATTATTATTATTATTTCGTCGCCATAAGACCTATCTGTGTCGGTGCGACGTAAAGCCCCTAGCAAAAAAAAATTATTATTATTGTATAAATGCACATAATATTTAGCTTTTAACTCATGTACGTAGATCGCTATTTATTGCTATACTTGTATTTCCATTACTATATTATGTATTGTGTTCTATTTATGCATTACTTATATTTCTCAGTTTGTAGGTTACTTCTTCTTCTTCTTCTTCTTAATCTGATTACCCACCAGGGTTGGTTTTTCCTTCGGACTCAGCGAGGGATACCACCTCTACCGCCTCAAGGGCAGTGTCCTGGAGCGTGAGATATTGGGTCGGGGGATACAAAGGGGGAGGATGGTCAGTACCTCTCCTCACCTGCTGTGCTGAACAGGGGCCTTGGTGGTGGATGAGAAGATGGGAAGGGATAGACGAGGAAGAGGGCAGGAAGCGGTCGTGGCCTTAAGTTAGGTACCATCCCGGCATTTGCCTGGAGGAGAAGTGGGAAACAACGGAAAACCACTTCCTGGATGGCTGAGATGGGAATTGAACCCACCTCTACTCAGTTGACCTCCAGAGGCTGAGTGGACCCCGTTCCAGCCCTCGTACCACTTTTCAAATTTCGTGGAAGAGCCGGGAATCAAACCCGGGCTCCAGGGGTGGCAGCTAATCACACTAACCACTACACCGCAGGGGTGGACGTAGGTTAGGCAGTGGTAAAGAAGTAGGGGACTGGAAATAATAATGATATTGCATTGAAAATTACTCACAAGTGTTTAGGACTCCATTTTGACTATTATTAGGTCCCGAAATGTAGCATCATTAGTGATTTTGTGCGTAATATTGGTAATATTTGCTCACAAGAAGTAGGAGGATATATTTATGATAGCCATCTTTGTTTCCAGAGATGTTATAGTATAGTCTGCTTACTTTCACTTTACATCAAAGCAAGGTATTTCAGATAGGTTCAGGAGAAGCAATGAAGTTGCAATGCAAAGCATGGATGTTACAACTCCTCTAATTTAGTAGCTGTAATTTATCTTTGCAAATTCAGGCCAACCTCTGTCATAAGGGGACCACACTCCCTTCGAGAGGCTCTAAACTATCGCCGCGGCGCATACTGCCCGCACGGCAAGAAAAAAAGTGTAATTTAGTGGCTCTAACCTATCTTTGCAAAATCCAGGCCAAGCTCTGTCATGGGAACAGTGGCCCCCCTTCGGGGGCCACACTCCCTTCGAGAGGCTCTAAACCAGGGATGGCGAACCTTTTCCAACTAGTGTGCCATTTTAACTCTGGTTTATTATTCTCATCTGTTGACTGTGCCACTTGTTGTTTTCCATTTCTATTAAGGGATGTCTACAACCTACAACCCCCCACCCACTCGCAACTTCCTTTCAATTTCCGGATTATGTTTCATAATACGTTATTTATTTATTTATTCATTTATTGAGTCATTTATTTATTTATTATACATATTTGCATAACGGATGCAATATATCTTGTAAATACATTTGATTGTATGTTCCGTGGGGCCGCGGCGGTTTCCTACCGACTCGTAAGCCTATCCCATCGTCGCCACCAAGTCCTATCTGTGTCGGTGCGACGTAAAACAAAATGTAAAAAAAATATTAGATATAAAAATCTAAAGTACTAATATTGCGAATGGACTTCACTTCCTCCATTAGTTTCATTATCTTCCCATGTTGTAGTTTGTACGCTCAACAATTAAACTAATTTCTCCCTCATCGCATTTCCATAAGGAAAAAAAAAATTAAAAAAACAGCTATCCTTGTTTGTAAGGTGACATTCATGCTTTCATCAAAACATACTGCATATATGTGGGAGTTATCCAAATTAGCTTTCAACTGCTCCGAAACTTCTTCACTCATTTTTATTATTCTATCCTTGACAGAAGCTCAGCTGGCTAGGATTCCTTTAATCTTGTTAATTATTAGTTATTTGTTAGGGAAGTTTTCAAATGATGTGTCGGACGTCAATAAGAAACTTTCTTTCAACAACTCACCGTCAGAAATCTGTTTTCCATGTATGCTGTACTATGCAGTAAGACAGCCGCACTGATGCCGGAAAGATGACACTAAAGAACTAGTTTGTTTGTGTAATGTTCGATATTTTGTGAAACGAACTCTCTTCTTTCTTCATTTGAAATGGAACAAACATTTGAATGACCAGTCTCAAAATTGCGTTTTACATTAAATGTGGGGGATACAATTGTTTTCGAACACAGGCAACACATCTTTTTAACAGTCCAAATTCCCTTGGCCAGAGTTCTTGAAAAATACGGTCGCCACCTTTGTTAAGTTTCTGTTTTCTTTTCCGGCACCGAAAACATGTTTGTGATGTCCATATACAAAACCACTAGAAAACGACACTATCTCACTTGACTTTCGGACCTATCAGTGTAGCAGTGTTGCCATATTGCACGTCCGAATGGAACTAGTATTTAGATTTTCGATATTTATGTCTTACACGTGAAACTGTAAGATATGCACTGTCTATAGTACGAGACGTATATATAAAATATTATTATGTTCATGTGGCGTGCCACCGAAATCGTGTCCGCGTGTCACCGAGTGACACGCGTGGCATAGGTTCGCCATCCCTGCTCTAAACTATCGCCGCGGCGCATACTGCCCGCACGGCAAGAAAAAAGTATAATTTAGCGGCTCTAACCTATCTTTGCAAAATCCAGGCCAAGCTCTGTCATGAGAACAGTGGCCCCCTTAGGGGGCCACACTCCCTTCGAGAGGCTCTAAACTATCGCCGCGGCGCATACTGCCCGCACGGCAAGAAAAAAAGTATAATTTAGTGGCTCTAACCTATCTTTGCAAAATCCAGGCCAAGCTCTGTCATGAGAACAGTGGCCCCCTTAGGGGGCCACACTCCCTTCGAGAGGCTCTAAACTATCGCCGCGGCGCATACTGCCCGCACGGCAAGAAAAAAGTATAATTTAGTGGCTCTAACCTATCTTTGCAAAATCCAGGCCAAGGTCTGTCATGACAATAACATATTTGCATTGTAACTTCCATGCTTTATGTTGCAACATCCATGCTTTGCATTGTAACTTCCATGCTACCATGCGTTCCAATGTCAAAGTAACCAGTCTATTCCATAACATCTCTGGAAGCAAACAAAGATGGCTATCATGAACACATCTTTATACTTAATACGTGCAATTATTACCAATATTACCCACATAATCACTAAGAATGCCACATTTCGGGACTTAATAATATTCAAAATGGAGTCCTGAACACAAGTGAGGAATTTTCAATGCAATATTATTATTATTTCCAAGTTCCCTACTTCTTTACCGGAGCCTGTAGGTTACTTTCCGTTAGGAATTTCTTCTCTTCTTTTTTAAAATTTTATGCTCCAGAATTCTTTTTATTTTATTTGTTCTTCATTGTATGTTCCCTAAAACTTGTTCTTAGCTTAGTTATCTTTGATTTTATAACTTTATGTATGTACTATCTTGTGGTTAAGTGTAAGAGAGGGCCACGAACCCTAAATTCGCCACTGATAAAGTCAAATAAATAAATAAATAAATAAATAAATAAATAAATAAATAAATAAATAAATAAATAAATAAATAAATAAATAAATAAATAAAAATTTCAAAAATTTCCAAATACTAACTAAATAAACTTTTTAAAAAACATAGGTTTGACATCATGAAAGGCATCGGTGATTATTCCACACGTAATGCCGACCCCAAGTATTTCGAGTAATGCCAATAAGACGATATTACATTTTGTATACATTTTACGTGGTTCATTAAGAAAACATTTCTCAGGAGTAAGATTGAGCAATTTCCTCAGTTATGCAGAAAGTTGAAGGGATGAAATGAAATGACGTATGGCTTTTAGTGCCGGGAGTATCGGAGGACATGTTCGGCTCGCCAGGTGCAGGTCTTTTGATTTGACGCTCGCTCGTAGGTCACCTGCGCATCGTGATGAAGATTAAATGATGATGAAGACGACACATACACCCAGCTCTCGTGTCAGCGAAATTAACCAATGATGGTTAAAATTCCAGACCCTACCGGGAATCGAACCCTGGACCCCTGTGGCCAAAGTCCAGCACGCTAACAATTTAGCCATGGAGCCGGACGGTTGAAGGGATAAAGGCCACCGGAAGGTTTCAAATAGTGCGTCATGGATTGATCTATCAAACTTTTTAAAAAATCTCAAAAAATCACTTCCGGCCTAAATGCAGTTCCGGAAAAACAGCCTACAATCGCTTGTTTCGTTACTCGTTTTCTTTTAGGTTTAAATCCTAGCCAAATTAACTTATTTACATAATGCTTCCTGTAATGTGTTCCTTGGTTCAATACACTCAAGAGATTTTAGTTTTTGAAACAAATGTCCACACTGAATGTAGTTATAAGGGCTTAAGTGAAACTCTTCATTGACTCACATTAGCACTCATAGTGCCTCACATTCGCGCTCGTAGTGGTGCTTGAGTGAAACATTGCATTGACTCACATTAGCGTTCGTAGTGGTGCTTGAGTGAAACAAGGCATTGACTCACATTAGCGCTCGTAGTGGTGCTTAAGTCAAACAAGGCATTGACTCACATTAGCGCTCGTAGTGGTGCTTAAGTCAAACAAGGCATTGACTCACATTAGCGCTCGTAGTGGTGCTTGAGTGATACAAGACATTGACTCACATTTGCGCTCGTAGTGGTGCTTAAGTCAAACAAGGCATTGACTCACATTAGCGCTCGTAGTGGTGCTTGAGTGATACAAGACATTGACTCACATTTGCGCTCGTAGTGCTGCTTGAGTGATACAAGACATTGACTCACATTTGCGCTCGTAGTGGTGCTTAAGTCAAACAAGGCATTGACTCACATTAGCGCTCGTAGTGGTGCTTAAGTGAAACAATGCCTTGACTCACATTAGCGCTCGTAGTGGTAGAAGAAGTGCTAATCTAATAGACGGGATAACGATGGATAAAAAAAGGTTTGTAATTTTTAGGAGTAAATAAAGAATATATTCTCATCCTTTAGATATTTACGTAAAATTCGTAGCTGATATTCCTAGGATGTTTTCAACTATGGATTTTTCAATATTTTCCAGCAATACCAAACTAATTCTGAGAAAGCGAAGGACACCTGATCTTTATACATTTTATATACGTTTTATAAATGTGGTTGCTAAGTTACGGAACTGTAGAACAACTTGCCCATTATAACATTTCAACGCTTTCCCGCCAGGCGGCAGTGGTGTGGTGGGGTTGGCTGATGTGACCCGACCCGTTTCCTCGAGGGAACATCCAGGGGGCCTTTTTCTTTATGTTTTGCCTAATGAAATAACAATGTCCACTTTGCTTCTCTCTCGCTCCCATTGTTAAATCAATCAGCAGTTGGCTTGCATTAATTCTGTGGACTCTGAGGTTTACTTGTGGAAATATCAAATAAAGCCACCCTTCTCTCTCGCACAGTGGTCAGCCATATTTAAACTGTAGCCAGACCACACACACAATTGTATCTTGAGACTTCTGTCCTTGTCTTTCCTTGAGGCTAACACATACACACACACTCCCGAACAAACAATCGCACTGCTTAAAGCAAACGTTCCCGCTACTGTTACAGCGCGAGGGCTTGGTCAGCGCCAACAGAACACATAAGGAAAGTAAATGTAAGGGCACGAGGCGAGGTAGCCACGCGAGCCAAATGGGCGATACGCAACTTCCACGGGGAATAGTTTCTACATATATTCCCACCATCGCACGACCAAGATTCCCTCCTCCACGACACCAAGCATGTGAATGGTATTATAATCAACGTCTTTTGTTTACTTGTGTTATTGCAGTAATAGTGCCATCTAGAGGAAATTAACTACAGAAGTAGAGACAAAGCCCATTTCAACTAACAACAATGTCCAAAAATCAAAAATAAGTTAGTTTGTTCGCTCCATAAAAATTGTACCTAACCTAATATCGTGGCTGGAATTTGATTCCTTAAAAGTGTTTTCATCCTATTTGCATCTCTGTTGATAAACTAATAGAGTTACATAGTTGATATTGTTTCGTACTGATGCGATTGTCAGCTCCCTTAAAGCTCCATTCGCTAGGACCTCGAAGGAATGAGTGAGTTAGGCCGGAAGCTACGGGCTTGCCTGCGGTCATGTGAAGACTACGGCTTCTATTTTCTCCTTCGTCGGGTCTCACCGTTAAATTTTCTGGAAGGGGAAACCAGAACACTCGCATTCTGGCCGCATACCGAAGATGCTAGAACTTCAACACTATATATATATATATATATATATATATATATATATATATATGAAAGCAGGCTCGCGTCGAAGATGTTCTTGTGTTGTGTTGAGTAGCCTGTTACGAGTCTGAGAGTTCAGTGTGTAGAGCGATCACGTGAGTTGATTGTGCGAGTATCGGCCTTGTCTGGAGTCGAGCCAAGTGTAGAGCAGTCATGCTTTGTGATAGCTAGACCACGGGGTTTTAGGCAGTAGTGGGTTAGAATGTAAACTAATTTGGTTAATAGGAAATGTCGTCTAGTCCGCTCTTCCACGATGTAGCGAGAGTAATGTAATTTCTAGGGGGTTCTAATAGGCAGCGTCCCTAATGTTTATGCAAACTTCCTAGCAGAACTGTTGTCCGGGCTAATAGTACGGGCCCCTAATATTTAGGCAAATCTCGTAGCAGACCTGTTGTCCTGGATGGAGTATACTTCTTATTCGATCCATTATGTTTGTACTCTATTCTGTAAATACCTAAATCTCCGGGCTCTATTTATGGAACAGTTTTCTCGAGCTTAGGGAGATCTTTCTAATGGTATCCCAGGAGGGGTCTGATGTGATATTTAGACGGTCAAATTTCCGACGTCTCAGTAAATTATCAACTTCAAATTCTGACTCCGTTCCTTGCCGTGTTCCCTTTTGGCGGTTCAAATTATTGTATTGTGCGAATGCAAGGGGTGATATATTTTAACCATCGTCGTTTTGTCTTTTGGTGTCGGAGTTATTATTACTTCCTACTCGCTTTAAAAGTCACCGCCTTCCCCGCGTATTTAAATGAGGCCCACCAGAATGTGAACTCATTATATCGTCACAATAAGGTTCAAAAATATCTACCCTGACTTTGTAGATATCATCACATCAATATAGTCTCTATTTCACAAATTGCTTCAAACTCTCATTGCATATACAGACCTATTAGTGGCCATTTTATAAAAGAAAATGTCTCTACCTCTTCAGAATGTATCAGGAGTTTAAGGTTTATCATGGTGTCTCCCACTACATAATGACAAGTCAAAAACCCACATTAATCAACGAGAGTCATGGCTGCACTACTTATTACAACCAAATTTAAAAACACTGTACAAAATTTGAATTTTATTATTTAATTTGTTGCTAAGTTCTTAAGAAATAATGTTTATTTGTTTATATGCTGAATTGAAAATGCTTCTTCTGGTACAGTTTTCATTATTTTTGGGTACAGTTTTTCAGGCTATCAATAATAATAATAATAATTGTACCGGGCGGTACACCTCTACTCTGTTTATTTAAAAGTTGCGCCAGTTGAAACTCCTCTTCTGGAGGAAGGTTGAACTTTATCTATTCTATTAATTCTCTACCTTCTCAGAAGATGTCACCACATGGAAAATTTTGAGTTTTTGAACTGTGTCACTTTTGATGTGTTTTTGTTTCGCTTGAAGTAAGAAGTGTGAACTTTCTCTTCTAGAGGACACTACTGAAGAATTACAATAGTGCAACCTAGTGCGAAATCAAAGAACTATTTTGTTGGAGAAATTTTTATTTCAAGAGTTTGTTCTTTGTTAAATTTCCTTCTGTCATTGTTTAAGTTGGCTGTATACCCCTCTTTTTCCCCTTAGTTTGGATCTAGCCAATCCCGAATTTCTTTAATTAATTTTCCACCAATAATGTGTTTCTTTTTCCTCTATGTAGGGGTTTCTTTTCCCGAACCAATAAAGATTTTGTGGGAGGGTGTTTTATTTCCCCTAACGCCTAGAATCTTCCGCGAGGGGATATAAACTGCTGATTTTGGGGTCTCCGGGCCACTTCTGTTCCATCTTTCAGTGTATTAAGTACATAGCAGGAGGCGGGAAGCGCCTCTTTCCTCGGCAGCGATCTACTACCAGGTAATGGCCTATTAATATCTTCTTTTCTTGCTAGGTCGGCAGTTTAACTCTCGCGGCGGGTTCGAAGCGTTTTCCATCATGTAACCTTTTCCTAAAATGTAACTACTCTTTTCTTCTTTTTCTTGTAAAGTTACATATTGGGATAGAGAGTGCTAACCCTCTCGAGCTCCCACTCACATTTGTTTTGAGGTGAACTTATTTTCTGTAAAGTGTTCTTCTCTAAGTCACCTCTGTAGTATGGGATTAGCCCTTGCGTTAGTGGCCCAGAGCCAGATTAGGTTTTAAAAGCAAAGTGTATTAGGAGTGCAAGTTCGCCTCCTCTCAAGTTGTATTTTAGAGGTCATGTATTAATCTTTTCTCACCTAATAGACCTCAGTAGGTTGGGTATTTTACCCCTGTGTATATGTCCTTTGAGGACAACTTGAAAGTTGAGTTTGGTGTGGCCTGGGAGAGGCTTAACTTTAAGAGCGAGTGGCTCTTTTCTAAAACTGAGAGTTGTATGCCTCGAGGAGGCTTTGCTGTGTAATTTGGAGCAAGGGCTCCAGGGTTTGAGTGGGGTCTTCTGCCCCTTTTGTTGAAATTGGTATATCGTAAAGTTGAGCTAGTTGCTCAAGAATTGTGTTTTCAGGGCTCGAAGCCCAAACTCTTTAATCCCTGTAATTGTACATTTCAAGTTGTATTTCGGCTACTAAGTACCTGTTCCATTTGTTGTTACCTAATTTTGAAAAGAAAATATAACCTTGTTAAATTTTAAAATTTAATTTCTCTTTAGTAGCTTGAGACCTATTCACCACCCAGCACCTTCTTTCATGCTTAACTACCGCTAAAACACGGTAACAAGTGGTAGCAGAGCGTGGTTGAATGGGTCTCAATTTAGCCCCTTTTGACGGCTAAACATTGCTTTGATTCGAACTCTAACAATTTTCTCAGTTGCTGGAATTTTTTGAGTTTTTCAAAATTGTTCTGTCATCATGCCCGGCCCTCGCGATGTTCTCCTCCTTAACTACTTGCGCAAAGAGGAGTTGATATATGAGTTAACTATCAGAAACGTTCAATCTGGAGGCACGGTTGCAATAGACACTAACAAGCTTAGAGAGTCCCTTGATTTGCCCATTTCCATCCCCAATTTGGGAGAGAAAGAAATTGACGACTCTCTTTCCACGATTGTCGAGAATATTACTGGGCTAGCATCGGTAGTCAGCTTTTTTGATGAAAACGATCCATCTCCTAATCAAATTAAGCGTGTGCAAGGCAGGCTGTATCACTTTGCAAATAGAGTTAATGATCTATTGTCTCTAAAGGTGAATGACGTTCAGAGGAAGCAAGCTAATACGCTCCTTGAAACTATTTCTGAATTGTCTAATAAGGTCACTCAATTGCTAACCGGTGAAGCTCCTCCCAAAACTGATCAACCCGCCACGGTGAATGTAGGTAACGAGGAAGAGCCTCCTCAGGGAGAAGTCAATAGGATAACAGTTGCTGCTCAAACTATCTCTGCCCCATCGAACAACGAATCTGAACGCCGTGCGTCATTGAGTAACATCCGCTCTGAATTAACTTCCTTGCCCTTGAAACCTTTAACGACTATGTCACCTGGGTTCAGCAGCTTGCCTCATCCATTGGCAATGTTGCTTAGAGGTATCTCTAAGTTTTCCGTCAACACCACCAGTGACGTAATTTCATTTTTAAGATTTCTAGTGGAATTTCAGGATCATGCCCTTGTGTTTTCTCTTTCCCCATGTCAAATTTTGCAAATTATCTATCCTTATGCTATTGGTGTTCTATCTGACAAAATAGTTAGAGCCATTGCCGAGCAATCTTCTATTGAGGATTTCCACGCCCATTTGCTAGCTAACTTCATCCCGGCTAGGGCCAGGTCCTCCCTTATTCAGAAATACTATTATCGGGTACAGCGCTTGGATGAAAACCTGGCAGACTTCATCCAAGATATTAAGTTTTATACTAGGGTGTTTGCTCTCCACTTCCCTGAGGATCAGATCGTGCAAGCTATTGTTGAAGGGATTTCACCACCCTACAGGTCATATTTGTGTTTCGCGGCGTGCCCGCAAACCTTCTCTGAACTGGAAGCATTAGCCGTCTCTGCGGAAGGAGTTAGGTATGCCGATTCCTTGCGTGTGGCGAAAGAACCCCCGCCTTCCTTTAGTAACACTCGGCCTCCACCTCGCCGACCAGTCAATCCCCGTAAATGTTATGCTTGTGGGTCGCCTGACCATCTGCGGAATAAGTGTCCTCTGATCAAGTCAAGTGGGACAAGGAATGGAGTAGGGTCATCACAAGGCTGTTTTAAGTGTGGGGCCTTCTCACATATCGCCAAGAATTGCCCAAACTCAAATAGCACCCCCTCCTGCTCAACTTCTGGTGCAAATTCCAGCTATTCCAATAATAAAAAGTGACTAGTGGCGTCGGCTGAGCCGACTAATCCATCTTCCCGAGACTTAGCCCCTAGTAAACAGGTTGTAAATGCAGAGAACGACCAGCCTTCAAATTCATCTTTTGAATGCCCTAAAGAGTGTCTTAGGATTGCGGCGGATACCCCCGCACCTGTTCCTTTTCTTAAGATTGAGTTAAATAACGAGCCTATAACAGCTCTCTTAGATTCAGGCAGTGTTTGTTTCATTATTTCGGCTGATTGGTATTCTAAATTGAAATCTGTTTGTAAACTCCCCGACTATGTCTCTTCTCCTGTTCAATATGTTTCGGCTAATTCATCTCCATTAGAAATTCTAGGTTCCATACATGTCAAAATTCGGGTTTTTAAATTTACATGGAAGATCAAATTGTTTGTGGCCAAGCGTTTGTCTTGCCCCATCATATTGGGAGCGGACTTCATTTCTCACACTGGTCTTGTGCTCGATCTCCAGGGTAGGTCGTGCATATTCAAATTTGCGTCCAATTGTAGAATTCCCTTGTTAAAGTGTAATTCTGTATCATGTTCATCTATTTCGCCTACCCAGGATGAGATGTTGTTAGACCTTAGACATCTACCTGAGGAGCAGGCTGATAGTATTCGGAAACTGTGTCAGTCGTTTCCCGAGGTGTTCTCTGATACTCTTGGTGTTACTGACCTTATTGAATACAAAATTGAGGTCACGGATTCAATTCCTGTCCGTTTTCCACCGTATAGGCTATCTCCACCTAAAATGAAGGCTCTGAAAGAAATCATCGATCAGATGTTGAAGGATGGTATTATTAGGCCCTCTAAGTCAGCGTATTCTTCGCCTATTTTTCTAGTCCCGAAACCCCAAGGAGGCTTCAGGCCTGTCATTGATTACAGGGCTCTCAATCGGAAGGTGGTGTTGCAATCTGTGCCCCTTCCCGACCTTCATTCTTGCTTTTCATGGTTTCGTAAGGCCAAGTTCTTCACCATCTTGGACTTGAATCAGGCCTATAATCAAATTCCCCTTGCCGAAGAGTCTAAACATCTTACAGCGTTTGCCACGGACTGGAATTTATATGAATACAACCGCGTGCCTTTCGGGCTCCCCACGGGGGCAGCTGTGCTCACTAGGCTACTAGATAGGGTCTTTTCCGACATCAAATTTGAGTACTTATATCACTACTTGGATGATGTCGTCGTATTTTCCGAAACCTTTGAAGAACATCTAGATCATTTGCGAGAAGTTCTCAATCGCCTTCGTAAGGCTGGGTTAACTGTTAAGTTGTCCAAGGTTGCCTTTGCTAAGCCCTCTATGTCATTCCTAGGGCATATTGTGTCACCTGATGGTGTAGCAGTCGATCATTCTAGAACACAGGCCATCCGTGATTTTAAACCTCCTAAGGACATCAAAGGTATCGCTAGATTCATTGGTATGGTGAATTTCTTCAGGAAGTTTATTCCTAACTTCGCTAATAGAGCGGCGCCCTTAAACCTTCTTCGTAGGAAAGGCATCAAATTCGAGTGGGGACCTTCTCAACAAGCCGCTTTCGAAGATCTTAAATTAGCTCTCTGTAATGCCCCTGTACTTGCTATGCCTGATTTCTCGAAGAAATTCATCGTCCAAACGGACGCGTCGTCGTCAGCTGTAGCTGCAGTCCTTCTTCAAGAGACTGAACTAGGGAGGCGTCCCATCGCCTATGCATCTAGGACTCTATCGGTTCAAGAAGCCAAGTATTCCATCTATGAGCTCGAAGGGTTGGCAGTCTTATTCGCCTTAGAAAAGTTCCGTCTCTATCTGGAACATGTCAAATTCGACCTGGAGACAGATAATCAAGCCTTAAGCTGGGTCTTAGGTAGGCCGCGTCGTACTGGTCGTATAGCCCGTTGGGCCATCCGTATTTCTGCCTTCCAATTTGATGTACGACATATCAGAGGTACCGAAAATGTTGTTGCTGATGGACTCAGCCGTATGTTTCATAACGACGTCGAGACCCACGAACCGGTCGATAGTTCATCACCTTCCGAGTCCATACTATCTGGTGTTAATGCCATCTTAACAGGTGCTCCCATGCTTTTTAGGGATATTGAGAAATACCAACGTGAAGATCCGACGCTGGCTCCTATAATGGAAACCCTTTCTTCTGGGGAACATGTTGTCCCTTATGTTCTGAGGAATGGTGTTCTATGTTGCCCTTCGAGGCATGATAAGTTGATGAAAGTTGTTGTTCCAGCGGTTCTTGTACCTATGATCTTCAAATACTATCATGAGACCCCATTGGGGGGGCATCTTGGAATCTTTAAAACTCGTGAAAAGATTCGTGAAATGTTCATATGGAAAGGTATGGACGGTGAAATTCGAGAACTTGTAAAAGCTTGTAAATCTTGTTTGATCAGTAAACCCACCATGTCCACTAAAGTAGGCCTTTTGTCTTCTCATCAAGCGTCGCGCCCCATGGAACGCCTGTATATCGATTATGTGGGACCCTTCCCCCAGTCAAAGGGTAATGCCAACAAGTTCATCTTTGTGTGTGTAGATGGTTTTACAAGATTTTCCTGGTTATTTCCGACTAAGCTGGCTACCGCTCAGTCCACCATTACTTGCCTAAATTCTATTTTTGCTTCTTTTGGTCCGTGCCAATACATTGTATCTGATAATGCTAAAGCTTTTACATCAAATCTGTTTCGTAAATTCTGTTTTGACTTGTCCATCTCTCATGTAACTACATCTGCTTATTACCCTCAACCATCTCTGGCTGAACGGGTTAACCGCAATCTCAGGTCCGCACTTATTGCCTATCATCATGAAGATCATTCTAGGTGGGACACGTCCCTGCATTGGTTAGCTTTTGCTTTGAATTCGGCGGTTCATGAATCTCACAAATTTACTCCAGCTTCTTTGATGTTTAAGTTCGTTCCCAACACGCCGCTCTCTAACCTCTGGTCTCTGAATGACATTCTGCCCGAGACAATAGATCCGGACAACATTAAAGATCTTTGGAAGAAGGCTAAAGCTAATCTTAAAGTGTCTCATGAAAAGGTTAGGGAAAGGTATGATCGTGGACGGAGACCCACCACTTTGAAGGTAGGTGACCAGGTTATGGTCAAAAATTTTGTTCCCGCGGGCAAGCTTGCCCCCAGATTTCATGGGCCTTGTATCATTCTCGATTTTCTTACGCCGGTTACCTTATTGCTAAGTAATCCAGCCACCGAGAGGATATTTAGAGTTCACCTGTCCCAGGTGAAACCGGTGTAATTTCTGTGTTAACTTGCTCCATATTATTTTGAAAGGATATGAAGGTTATATTTTTTTTGAGTTTCACTTTTAAGGCATTCTGCCCCTTCTGTAATATTTTGGTTTTAGATGTAAGCCTTATGTAAAACCTGCCCCGACCCGTTAAACTGCCATCCTGTTCTTGCCACGGCCATTACCACGCTCCCGTCTCCTGCTCCTCTCTACACAGTGGCTTAATGAATACCATGAATATCTGCACGCCGCTGGCCCCTCACTCTCTCTACAAGCCTGTACCCTCAAAGAAAATAATTGTCCAACACAATTCTGCCGCCTAGCTTTAATGTTTCAGCGCCCCCGCAGCCGCGCAGCGCCGTGCAGCGACTGGGGAGGGGGATGGGCCCCCTCCTCTCCAGCGAGGACGACATGTGCACGGCGAGCCGGAGCTCACCTCCCGGCCAAGGCTGATGTGCGGCGCACGACCTGCTACATGCCCGCAGCCTGTATCTGTTCACCGCGGGCGCGGCGTACTTCAACACCTCTGCTCCCCTCATAGTGCGGGCGAGCGGTATCTCAGGGTACTTGAGGGGTCCGAGCGGCCTCCGTTGGACGCAAGCTGCAACGGCCGGTCTGGCCATCCGACTCAATCTACATCAACTACATGGACAGTCACCATAAGCAATAATTACATTTGGGAATTTAACAACAATATTTGGTGGACATTGCAAAACTTTTCTTCACTTTTAAGCATTAAAGGTTTATCTTCAGAAATTCAACTACTACAACAGAAAAACTTTACTGCACCGGCAACAACAAAATTTTGAAATTGCAACCAAATTACTAAAATCTTATAAATGCTTCCGCAATTAATCTTAATATCAACATCAAAACTTGGACCTTATTTTGGAAACAAAGTTTATGTTCTCCTGTGTTACCCCTTGGAGGAACTTTTGGGGGGGGAGGTCTGTACCGGGCGGTACACCTCTACTCTGTTTATTTAAAAGTTGCGCCAGTTGAAACTCCTCTTCTGGAGGAAGGTTGAACTTTATCTATTCTATTAATTCTCTACCTTCTCAGAAGATGTCACCACATGGAAAATTTTGAGTTTTTGAACTGTGTCACTTTTGATGTGTTTTTGTTTCGCTTGAAGTAAGAAGTGTGAACTTTCTCTTCTAGAGGACACTACTGAAGAATTACAATAGTGCAACCTAGTGCGAAATCAAAGAACTATTTTGTTGGAGAAATTTTTATTTCAAGAGTTTGTTCTTTGTTAAATTTCCTTCTGTCATTGTTTAAGTTGGCTGTATACCCCTCTTTTTCCCCTTAGTTTGGATCTAGCCAATCCCGAATTTCTTTAATTAATTTTCCACCAATAATGTGTTTCTTTTTCCTCTATGTAGGGGTTTCTTTTCCCGAACCAATAAAGATTTTGTGGGAGGGTGTTTTATTTCCCCTAACGCCTAGAATCTTCCGCGAGGGGATATAAACTGCTGATTTTGGGGTCTCCGGGCCACTTCTGTTCCATCTTTCAGTGTATTAAGTACATAGCAGGAGGCGGGAAGCGCCTCTTTCCTCGGCAGCGATCTACTACCAGGTAATGGCCTATTAATATCTTCTTTTCTTGCTAGGTCGGCAGTTTAACTCTCGCGGCGGGTTCGAAGCGTTTTCCATCATGTAACCTTTTCCTAAAATGTAACTACTCTTTTCTTCTTTTTCTTGTAAAGTTACATATTGGGATAGAGAGTGCTAACCCTCTCGAGCTCCCACTCACATTTGTTTTGAGGTGAACTTATTTTCTGTAAAGTGTTCTTCTCTAAGTCACCTCTGTAGTATGGGATTAGCCCTTGCGTTAGTGGCCCAGAGCCAGATTAGGTTTTAAAAGCAAAGTGTATTAGGAGTGCAAGTTCGCCTCCTCTCAAGTTGTATTTTAGAGGTCATGTATTAATCTTTTCTCACCTAATAGACCTCAGTAGGTTGGGTATTTTACCCCTGTGTATATGTCCTTTGAGGACAACTTGAAAGTTGAGTTTGGTGTGGCCTGGGAGAGGCTTAACTTTAAGAGCGAGTGGCTCTTTTCTAAAACTGAGAGTTGTATGCCTCGAGGAGGCTTTGCTGTGTAATTTGGAGCAAGGGCTCCAGGGTTTGAGTGGGGTCTTCTGCCCCTTTTGTTGAAATTGGTATATCGTAAAGTTGAGCTAGTTGCTCAAGAATTGTGTTTTCAGGGCTCGAAGCCCAAACTCTTTAATCCCTGTAATTGTACATTTCAAGTTGTATTTCGGCTACTAAGTACCTGTTCCATTTGTTGTTACCTAATTTTGAAAAGAAAATATAACCTTGTTAAATTTTAAAATTTAATTTCTCTTTAGTAGCTTGAGACCTATTCACCACCCAGCACCTTCTTTCATGCTTAACTACCGCTAAAACACGGTAACAATAATAATAATAATAATAATAATAATAACTCGGTTTTGCAGCCAGGCATAATATATTGGACGAAAGATATTTTCAGTTTTTCCATACTGGTACCCGAGGCAAAAATGTAGTTTGGTGCTACTGTATTTTAGAAGCAAAAATATATAGGCTGATAGACTGATAATTCTTGTACATATTGAAACATTATCTGAAAATTTTGGGTGAATCTGATAAGAACTCTGTCCCAAGGAGCATTTTGTACATGGCAAAGAGCTTAACATATTTTAAGGTAGAAAAATGCCTATGAAACATATAAAACCTAAACTAAACACCATGGGACCGGAGACCTGAAGGGCCATGGCCTACCAAGCGACCGCTGCTCAGCCCGAAGGTCTGCAAAATTACGAGGTGTCGAGTGATCAGCACGAGGAATCCTCTCGGCCGTAATTGTTAGCTTTCTATACCGGGGCCGCTATCTCACCGTCAGATACCTCCTCATCTGTATTGGCGTAGACTGAGTGGACCTCGAACCAGCCCTCAGATCCAGGTAACAATTTCTGACCTGGCCTTGAATCAAACGTGGGACTTTCAGGTAGGAACCAGGCACGTTACCCCTAATCCACGGGGTGAGCTCTGGACTGTAAGTTACTTAAGAAGTCTATTTCTTTTCTATGCACAGCGTAGGCATTCAAGGTATATACTGTATATTATTTAAGCGGGATTATTCAAATGGTAGTTCGAAAAAATCTTTTAAACCAATACTGTTTGACATCGTGAGAGAAAGAGCCATGGGCTTTAAAGCCGCCTCTGTGGTGTAGTGGTTAGTGTGATTAGCTGCCACCCCCGGAGGCCCGGGTTCGATTACCTTCTCAGCCATCCTGGAAGTGGTTTTCTTGTGGTTTTCTACTTCGCTTCCAGGGAAATGCCGGGATAGTACCTAACTTAATGCCACGGCCCCTTCCTTCCCTCTTTCTTGTCCATCCCTTCTAATCTTCCCATCCTCCCACATGGCCCCTATTCAGCATAACAAGTGGGGCCGCCTGGGCGAAGTTCTGGTCCTCCTTCACAGTTGTATCGTCCGGCTCCATGGCTAAATGTTTAGCATGCTGGCCTTTGATTACAGGGGTCCGGGGTTCGATTCCCAGCAGGGTCGGGAATTTTAACCATCATTGGTTAATTTTCCTGGCTCGGGGGCTGGGTGTATGTGTTGTCTTCATCATCATTTCATCCTCATCACGACGTGCAGGTCGCCTACGGGAATCAAATCAAAAGGCCTGCACCTGGCGAGCCGAACCCGTCCTGGGTTCTCTCGGCACTAAAAACCATACACCATTTCATTTTTTACAGTTGTATCCCCCGACCCAAAGTCTAGCGCTCCATGACACGGACACTACCCTCGAGGCGGTAGACGTGGGATCCCTCACTGAGTCCGAGGGTAAAGGAGGGTAATTAAGAAGAACAAGAAGAAGAATTTCCTTGTTACTATGGACACGATCGATACAGAAATACCATTATTTTTAAATTCTGAGCAATGTTTAGACAAAACTCTTGTTTGATATATATATATATCCTTTCATGGGCGCCCGCAAGGGGGGGGGCAAGGGGGGCACTTGCACCCCCTCCTGGAATTCTAAAAATATTGATGTTCAATTGTTTAATATCATACCAGATTATTTCATAAACTGAACTTACTGACTGTCATCTAGCATCTGTTATGACTGGAAATTTCTGTAAACAATTTAATGTTGCTGACGTTATATTGGTTTTATATTCAAGAAAATTGTTAATGTGCCCCCCCCCCTGGAAAAGATCCTGCGGGCGCCCATGTATCCTTTCCTCATTTTCTCCGACTGTTCAAAGAAACGTCTGCATAGGAAATAATTTTATTCATTGCGTTACCTTCTAAGGACGTTTAGAACGCCTTGGGTGCTAGCTCACTTTACATACAGTACGTGAAGAAGGCCGCGACTTCCAGAGCCCCCTGGTTCTGTTGCTCGACGGCGGGCCCAGCTCTACTAGCTTTTCACGAGAGAACATTTTCAAATATGCATCGTTGAGTAAGCCACACAAGGTGGTAGGCACCACAAATGAGAAATGTTATTTGGTTCACATTAAAACGGAAAGGTAGCCAGCCCCCTCCTCCCGCTCCCTGTGTACACATTAGAGTAAAGGCAGCTTGCTATTGTGTGACTCCGCCGAGATATTTGTGTATGTAAGAGCAAGTCCGGTTACCTGCAAGCTGAACGCAGAGATCGCTAGCATTAATTCCTGTTGAGTAACAACAGGCTACTAGGTGTATAATAGAAAGCACTTAAGAACCACCTTTCCTCTCCACCTTAGCAGCATTATTAATATTCAAATCTCCTCACTTTCGAAACTATATACTGTTAAAAAGCCTTAACAATACTTCTCTTCCGCTACGGATAGGAACAATTTCTGGTCTCCTAAAGAAGCTAGTTTATAGTTCATTGGGCTGGACCGATAATATAGGAACTGAATTCTTTTCACACTCAGTGAAGTTCTCAAGTGTTGTAACCTCCGAATACTTAATGCCGTTAAAAGGACAACACCTCGAATATCATTAATCCTTTTTCTACCAACCGGGGTAATGCAATTGCCAACAAGATCTGGACATGAGAACACAAGGGAAATTTCAGCGTGAGGATGAAGAAATTTTGGGAAACGAAGAAAGGAAACACATCACCTAAATAAGTTCAGTCGTGATCCTCGTTTGAGAATAGGTAAGGGTTATTCTGCCCGAAGGCAGGTCCGAACCTCCGCAGAGGTGTTCCTGAGCCGGAGTTTACGTGCGGTAGGGTGGCCAGTTCCTTCCCGCTCCTCCATTCCCTTACCCCCCACCAACAGCGCGTGGCAACCCATCCAACTCCTGACCACGCCCAATGTTGCTTAACTTCGGAGATCTCACGGGATCCGGTGTTTCAACACGGCTACGGCCGTTGGCCGTTTGAGAATAATAATAATAATAATAATAATAATAATAATAATAATAATAATAATAATAATAATAATAATAATAATAATAATACATATACTGACCGACACTGAGTCCAAGGTTAAATTCATGGGGGAAATCTCATATCCCTTTCAAATAAAAATTGGAGTAAGAGAAGGGGATGGACTCTCTTCTTTACTCTGCAACTGTGACCTTGAAAATGTGATACAAGAATGGGGCAAAAAAGTCTGGTCCACAAAATTGAGCAACGAATGACCTTAGGCAGAGAAAAAGTAGCAATTCATTGCTTAGCATTTGCAGAAGGTAGCAATCTTAATCCGAGACATTTCAACAGCGCAAAATCAGATTCAACCCCTGAAATGCGGAAAAAGTCGGCCTCCAGATATCTTTTGAAAAGATAGAATATATGACCTGCTACAAACGAGTACCAAAATTCATGGTGACGAAATATAGCAAAATTAAACGAGTATCACAATTTAAATACCAAACCCCATGGCACTACAACCCTTGAAGGGCCTTGGCCTACCAAGCGACCGCTGCACAGCCCGAAGGCCTGCAGATTACGAGGTGTCGTGTAGTCAGCACGACAAATCCTCTCGGCCGTTATTCCTGGCTTTCTAGACCGGGGCTGCTATCTCACTGTCAGATAGCTCCTCAATTCTAATCACGTAGGCTGAGTGGACCTCGAACCAGCCCTTAGGTCCAGGTAAAAATCCTTGACCTGGCCGGGAATCGAACCCGGGTAAGAAGCACGGATCCGGCATCACAATTAAAATATCTTGGTGAAATAATTCAGGAAAATGGAGTCGAAACAAAAGCCAATAAAATTAGATGCCAAAAGATGGAATCTGCGTATCGACTAACCCAAAATATCTAGAATAAGAATGTATATCCAAGTACACAAAAATAAGACATTACCATTCAGTCATTAAACCAGAATGTCTTTCTGGACTAGAAACGCTAATTTTGAGCAGAAAAGCAGGCATTGAAAATGTCGAGAAAAAGGAACGAAAAATCATAAGGACATTCTAGGCCCAAAACACAACCGACGGACAATACTAACTTAGAGGCAGACAGGAAATCAAACAATAGACAAATATTCACAGTGACATTAGGAAACGCAGGTCAAGATTTTATGGGCATATTAAATGAATGCACCCAGACAGACTTACAAAACACATGTTCGAATTCTATGAAAACAAGAGTAAAAGCCAAAACAGAGACAATGAAATGGATTGGCGAGATCGAAACTGATCTTAAACAGACAGGAATTACACTAGAAGATGTCCAGAAACGGGTCACCTTGATATCCAAACTTCAAGAAGAAAGACCAAAAAAGACCGAAACAACTTGATCTGAAGAATGAAAGGAAGCCGACAGTAAAATAATGAAAAAATTGGGTGCAAAGGAAAACAAACGCACACCTCTACGTACTCTGCGCAGTGCTAATGGGCTTGTTCGCAAATATAATAATAATAATAATACAACGCTCGTGGAGTGGTAAAGTGAAATGGCGTATGGCTTTTAGTGCTGGGAGTGTTCGAGGGCAAGTTCGGCTCGCCAGGTGGAGATCTTTGATATGACTCCCGTAGGCGATCTGCACATCGTGATGAGGATGGAAATTACGATGATGAAGACGACACATATACCCAACTCCTGTGCCAGTGGAACCAACCAATGATGGTTAAAATTCTCGACCATGTCGGGAATCGAATCCCCAGCCCCTGTGATCAAAGGCCAGTATTTAGCCATGGAGCCGAACAATAAAGTGGCCATTTTTATGTTTAAAGGTTTGTAATCGGAATCTGCAAAAAATAGACAAATAATGCACTCACCGACAAATACTCCATGACACCACATGCTCCCCCCCCCCCCCCCCCCCCGGGCAGTTTTCTAAATGCACGTTTGTTGGTGAGTTTAACTGTGGGATTATCTGCAAATGAGTGTCAACTACTGTTCTGAATGTAGAACTGTAGATTGTAGAGTATTACTAAATAGTGCTATTCTTTTTAACTCCCCACTAACTACTATTGACGGTTTTCGGAGACGGCGAGGTGCCGAAAGTTTGTCCCGCGGTATTTCATTTGAATGCTAGTAAATATACCGACACGAGACTGACGTATGTGATCACCTTCAAATACCACCGGACTGAGCCAGGTTCGAGCCTGCTAAGTTGAGGTCAGAAGGCCAGCGCTTCAACCGTCTCAGCCACTCAGCCCGGTAAATATTACTATTAATAATTTGATTGATTGATTGATTGATTGATTGATTGGTTGATTGATTGATATGATGTATGTCTAGGAAACGTCCTTGGGTGACATTATGTCTGAGTGTGGTGATTATTATTATTATTATTATTATTATTATTATTATTATTATTATTATTATTATTATTATTATTAGCCTATTATTATACAGGAAGTAGGTGAAATCCGGTGCTACACATATCCTACTCCTGTCGAATAGCACCAAGAGGCCTGTTCAAGGCTTAACATCTCCATCTGATGGACGTATCACCAGCAGCTATCGTATTTGCCCACATTCCATATGAAAGCTGTGGAGAAGTTTGGAATTGAATCCAGTATTTTGGCACGAAATCTAGTGATTATAAATTTGTATACCGCCACCTCTTGTACCCTGGCGGCAGACAGTCTGATGGTGAATTTTAATCTTGGAAAAATTTCTTAGGAGACAAAGTAGGGGTCCCCATAATACGAAAAACGTACAACTAAGCAATTTCCTCAATTGTGCCGAAAGTTGAAGGGCTAAAGGGCCCAGAAAGGTTTCAATTTGTGAGTCATGGACAGCTCTATCAAACTTAAAACGAAGTCACTTCCGGCCTAAATGCAGTTCTGGAAAACAGCCTAAAATCTCTTGTTTCTTTACTGTCTTTCGGTTTGATTCAAATCCTAGCCAAATTAACTTATTTTCATAATTCACCTCTGCAATGTGGTTCGTTACTCTCGGGTGTTTTTTGATATTTTTTGAAAAATGTCGACACCGCATAAGGGCATAAGTGAAACTCTGCATTGACTTACATTAGCGCTCGTAGTGGTGCTTCACTGAAAGAATGCACTGACTCCGTCGTAGTGAAGAAAAAGGCAAAATGCTAATCTAATCGGATAACGATTATTAAGAAGAGGATTGTAACTTTTAGGAATAAATAAAGAATATATTGTCATATTTTATCATCATTAATTTACGTACAATTAGTGGCTCATATCCACAGGATGTTCTCAACATTGACTTGCTTGTTTGAAGGGCCAGAACTGTGGATTTTTGACATAAATATGACCTATGCCTATGGGTCATCAAAAAATGTGTGAAACGCGATAAGATGTGTGACAGAAGTGTAACCATTACAGGCAGTGATGTAAGGTACGGGTGGATAGCCAGACAATGTTACCTAGCAACCGTGCAGGCAGTGATGTAAGGTACGGATGGATGGCCAGACAATGTCACCTAGCAACCGTACAGGCAGTGATGTAAGTACGGATGGATGGCCAGGCAGTGTTACCTAGCAACCGTACAGGCAGTGGTGTAAGGTACGGATGGATAGCCAGGCAATGTTACCTAGCAACCGTGCAGGCAGTGATGTAAGGTACGGATGGATGACCAGACAATGTTACCTAGCAACCGTACAGGCAGTGATGTAAGGTACGGATGGATGGCCGGACAGTGTTACCTAGCAACCGCACATGCAGTAATGTAAGGTACGGATGGATGGCCAGACAGTGTTACCTAGCAACCGTACAGGCAGTGATGTAAGGTACGGATGGATGGCCAGACAATGTTACCTAGCAACCGTACAGGCAGCGATGTAAGGTACG
This sequence comes from Anabrus simplex, assembly GCF_040414725.1. Classification (NCBI taxonomy): domain Eukaryota; kingdom Metazoa; phylum Arthropoda; class Insecta; order Orthoptera; family Tettigoniidae; genus Anabrus; species Anabrus simplex. The sequence continues at coordinate 209,194,941 of NC_090279.1, read as the reverse complement.
AATGGATGGCCAGACAGTGTTACCTAGCAACCGTACAGGCAGTGATGTAAGGTACTGATGGATGGCCAGACAGTGTTACCTAGCAACCGTACAGGCAGTGATGTAAGGTACGGATGGATGGCCAGACAGTGTTACCTAGCAACCGTACAGGCAGTGATGTAAGGTACGGATGGGTAGCCAGACAATGTTACCTAGCAACCGTACAGGCAGTGATGTAAGGTACGGATGGATGGCCAGACAATGTCACCTAGCAACCGCACAGGCAGTGATGTAAGATACGGATGGATGGCCAGACAATGTTACCTAGCAACCGTACAGGCAGCGATGTAAGGTACGAATGGATGGCCAGACAGTGTTACCTAGCAACCGTACAGGCAGTGATGTAAGGTACTGATGGATGGCCAGACAGTGTTACCTAGCAACCGTACAGGCAGTGATGTAAGGTACGGATGGATGGCCAGACAGTGTTACCTAGCAACCGTACAGGCAGTGATGTAAGGTACGGATGGGTAGCCAGACAATGTTACCTAGCAACCGTACAGGCAGTGATGTAAGGTACGGATGGATGGCCAGACAATGTCACCTAGCAACCGCACAGGCAGTGATGTAAGATACGGATGGATGGCCAGACAATGTTACCTAGCAACCGTACAGGCAGTGATGTAAGGTACGGATGGATGGCCAGACAATGTTATCTAGCAACCGTACAGGCAGTGATGTAAGGTACGGATGGATGGCCAGACAATTTTACCTAGCAACCACGCAGGCAGTGATGTAAGGTACGGATGGATGGCCAGAGAGTGTTACCTAGCAACCGTGCAGTCAGTGATGTAAGGTATGGATGGATGGATGGATGGATGGCCAGAAAATGTTACCTAGCAACCGTGCAGTCAGTGATGTAAGGTACGGATAGATGGCCAGACAATGTTACCTAGCAACCGTACAGGCAGTGATGTAAGGGACGGGTGGATGGCCAGACAACGTTACCTAGCAACCGTGCAGTCTGTGTCTTATGACTCGTTGCGATCTGAAATTAGCAGCCGTTGATGGATGGCCATGACCGAGAGACATATTTATGATCATTTGATATTCGCGAAGGAAAAAGTGGTTTCTTTTTCTCCAACAACGTGACTCGAGCTGATTAACCACCGCTTTAGGCCATGAAGTGTCGAGGCGTCAACGATCATGTCAGTCAAGAGGGTTAATCAAGTTATTAAATAAATATTTCTTTTAAATGCAAGCAGCATTCATATCTGCTGCATCGACTGACAGTTCGAATGTGTCTTTGTCTTATACAGGTTATATCCGTGATGATGTTAAAAATTTTCAGCGATGATGGAGGTTGGCAAATGGATCAGTTTGAGATAAGGAACCATATTACGGAAACCATCAGCCCAAAAGGTACATGTAATTTTTGTAACTGGTTACAACTCCATTTTGATAGGGCCGATCAACGTACCACTTGAACCCGTAAACACAGACTGCAGCCTACAGTACAGACATGGCACACCGATCACATCAGTGCAGAGTACGTCGTCTGCATTGGAGTCGTAGAGTTATTATTAAAGCCAGGATTTTCATGCAGTAACAGGTTAGACTGCAAACCAATTTGGTTAGTAGGAAGTGTCGGCCACCCGCTTTTCCGTAATGTAGCAAGAGTAACATAAATTATAGGGGTTCTGATGGGCCGTACCCCTAACGTTTATGCAAACCCTATAGCATAATGGTTGTGAAGGTAGACTACACTTGTTAATCGCTTCAATAAGTTTGTATTCTAACCTATTAATGCATAAATTCCGGGCTCTAGTTATTATCCTAGTGTACGGTACACTTTGCTTTAACTTTTGACTGCTGGGCGCGGTGGTGTAGTGGATATTGCGTTGGTCTACGAATTCTAAATTAACGAGTTCAAACCCGACTGAGGTCAGTGGCTTTTAAGGGTGTTAACAGGAGACAACCCCATGTCGCTGGCTTCCGGCACGTTAAAGAACTAGTGCGGGACGAAATTCCGACACCCCGGCGTCTGTTAAGAACGGACGGACGTTAAAAATCTTGGATTATTAATAACTTTTAACTGGAACCTTTCCGGACTCCGGGTCACTTATCTCAAATTGATCTATTTGCCACATCATCACGGATACTCCCTGTATATCCTGAGCTTTGTTTTCTTTAAGATACTGTGAATAGGATCTGTTTCTATCCCCCTCTATTTCTCCTGCAGTATATGTTTATTATTTTCATTTTTGATACCACCAGACAGAGTATTGGTGGTTTACAATGGCCTCCCCTCCCCTCCCAACCTTACAGTATTAATCAAGGAATGTGTAGAGAGGGAGTTGTTCGTACAGAGTTCAGAAAAGTGAAGTGCACATGTATATAAATATTTCGTAATATTTCCCCACATTTGTTCCTGCTTCGCCCTTTTTCAGTTCCGTGCTAGGTGGGTATATTTAAAAAAATCCACAGCAAACATAACAGGAGGAAAATAATAATAAAAAAAAGGCCCAGCTCCTATCGTATGAATAAACAAAAGACGAATGTCGATTGTAGCTTTGTGTTGTGTACGACGATGATTGGTTCTTAGCAAGCCCGACAGAGAGAGTTGCTAGCACGCGAATTAAAAAAGGGAGGATAACATTTCAGATTTCATTTAATTAAACTGTTAGGAACAGACTGACTTTTTTTCGTTTCGTTTCGTTTTCTCTGCTTTTTTTAAATATAAAAGACCAAGGTATATATCGTCAGAACAAGATACGGTGTATAAAGACAATGAATAAAATATAATTTAGAAGTTGCCACGTTTGGTGCTCGCTATTTTTACCGTTAGCCTACAGGAGGCTGTGCATTTTCGTACGCTCCGCTTTGATTTAAAAATCAAGACGTCTGCTAATGGGAGGGTGCTTGTCCGACTAAGAGAGTAGTGAAAAGATGCCACTGCACCGTTTCTAGTCGACCAATATTTTTATTAATTAATAATAATAATAATAATAATAATAATAATAATAATAATAATAATAATAATAATAATAATAATAATAATAATAAATGTGCGCCTCTGTGGTGTGATTATCTGCCAACCCCAAAGGCCCGGTTTCAATTCCCGGCTCAGCCACGAAATTTGAAAAGTCATACGAGGGCTGGGACGGGGTCCACTCAGCCTCGGGAGGTCAACTGAGTAGAGGGATTCGATTGTCCCCCCGCCCTCAGCCATCCTCGAAGTGGCTCTTCGTAGCTTCCCACTTCTCCTCCAGGCAAACGCCCGGGTGTTTCCTAAGTTACAGGTCACGGCCGCTTCCTTCCCTCTTCCTTCTGTATCCCTTCCAATCTTCCCATCCCCACCCCCTAGAAGGCCCCTGTTTAACATAGCAGGTGAGGACCCCTGGGCGAGGTACTGGTCCTCCTCCTCACTTGTATCCACTGTACCTAAGTCTCACCCTCCACGACACTGCCATTGAGACGGTAGAGGTGGGAGCCAAGTCCGAGGAAAAACCAACCCTGGGGGGTAAACGGATTAAGAAAGAATGAAAGAAAATTATAATAATAATAATAATAATAATAATAATAATAATAATAATAATAATAATAATAATAATAATAATAATAATAATAATAATAATATTTTAGTCATTTTGGTGAAATTGTTTTAATGACTCAAATTTAAAGGATTGAGTTTCTTTTTTCTTGCCACGAAGTTATTCCGCTAAATTAAAAAAATATCACTGTAATAATAATTTGTTTGCCAATTGTAATTTAACATTTAAATCCCATTTTACTCCCATAATATTCTGTCAAATGTAACAAAATTTGTATGGCATATGTGTCACAGCTATATTAAGAATCCTACATATGGAATTTTTGATTGAAGAATATTTTCAAGTAGTAGGGATTTTCAAGTCCAAAATTTTACAACGTAAAAATTACACAAATGTTAATACGATATATCTCCTTATGTAAATTATGTACAGAAAAATCGACACGTAGTGCTTTAAAAAGTATTATCTACCTAATTACGAGTTTACATTAACATGTTAATTAAATTTCATGAAGATATGGAATAATTTTTTTTTAAAAAAATATGTTAGTAAAACTATTAATTGTATATGAAAGAAATGTTCGTGATATGTCTGCTCTTATGTAGGTGACATTCCCACAAAGTTTCGTGAAAATCCATGTATAAGGTAAAAATATCTTTTTATCTCCGGAGTGTCGCCTTAATACAATAATCACCACCACGTAACTTGAGGAGCTAATAAGGATGAGATGAATGGTGGTGCGTGAAACTGGGTAAGGAGGTGGAAGGAATCGGAAGTGAAAATGGGAAACCACAGAAAATCATTCTCAGAACAGCTGACAGTAAGGGTTCGAACCCATTCATCTCCCGAATGGAGTGCTTGACCCCATAGCTGTAGCGTGTTAATATACTCGTTACATAATAATAATAACTCCAGTGGAAAGAGTAACGAAATTCAAATATCTGAGAGAAAAAATTCAAGAAAGTGGTTTATACAAATCAGCAGTACAAAAACGGGTTTACAAGATGGAAAAAGCGCATGGTATCACAGAGAATTTTTATAACAAAAAGTATCTAAAACTCTTAAAATAAGGCACTAACCTACAGTGGTGTAACCGGAATGCCTATATGCAAGTGAATGCCTGGTACTAAACTATAGATTAGATAAACTTGAGATACTAGAAAGGAGATACATGAGAAAAATCTTAAGCCCTGTGAAAACAACAGAAGAATGGAAATTAAGATCTATTGATGAAATATTAGGAACATGAAAAACATAACAGAAACTATAAGAAAAAAAGGAGAATGCAATTTTTTGGACATATTTACAGAATGGACGATTCCACATTAACAAAAAGATTTTCAAATACCTTTGGGACAAGAGGCAACAACTACAGTAGCTGGATTCAAGAAGTGAAGAAAAATTTAGAAAGGAATAATATAAGAGAGGAAGAATCTATGTACAGAGATATTTTTAGAAAGAGGGTAGTAAAGTATGGAAGGATTCCAAGGAAGATTGAAGAAGAAACCACCGCGCGAGTTGTCCGTGCGGTTTGGGGCGCACAGCTGTGAGCTTGCATCCGGGAGATAGTGGGTTCGAACCCAAGTGTCCGCAGCCCTGAAGATGGATTTCCGTGGTTTCCAATTTGAACACCAGGCTAATGCTGGGGCTGTACCTTAATTAAGGCCACGACCGCTTCCTTCCCACTCCAAGGCCTTTCATATCCCATCGTTGCCATAAGACCTATCTGTGTCGGTGCGACGTAAAGCAAAAAAAAAAAAAGAAAAAAAACGAAACCTGGTGCGAAGTGGTCCAGAGGACAGAAGGAAACAGCATAGTGAAACGATGAAAGACTATTGGAAGGAACGGATGAGAAAACAACAAAGTATGAAGAATTGAATTGAAATTTTCTCGTGGCCCTTAGCAGGCCTCTTCGAAAATAATAATAATAATAATAATAATAATAATAATAATAATAATAATAATAATAATAATAATAATTCGGTATCAGCTACTGTGTGCAAGCGTTGACGCCGTTTAGGTTTCCTGAACTTGTATTTCACTCTACTGAATGCTGTAGCAAACTGGATCCTTCCTGGGCTATCTGTGACCGGTTTTTAATTGATTTTGTTGGGTAAACACCGAATGTGTCATTAGTAGCGCCCAGGTGTATAGCCTAGGTAGTAGTAGTAGGCATCGTTTACCCGTTCTTCCGAATTGCAGCGAGAGTAACATAACTTGTAGGGATTCTAATAGGCCGGGACCCTAATGTTTATGCAAATCTCATAGCACAACTGTTGTACGAGACGAGTATACTTGTTCAGTAAGTTTGAATTCTATCCTATAAAACACTAAACATCCGACCTCTAGCAATCAGAGACCTTTTGCATCGTATGTTTTTTATCCGCCCTTCAAAAGGCCGACTACCTCTGCCGTGTTTGAACCCGTAATCTTCGGATTTGAAAGTCTAGAACTGACCAGTGATGCACAGCGTGGTGTTTTGTGTGTACATGAATTGGTACCCGTGAAAGCGAACAAACACCCACTTCCTTAGCTAGACCAAATATCAAAATGCGAGTAATATCCCCTTTCCAGCCTGGAATCGAACTCGGATTCCTGTGCACTTAACTAAAGGGCTCCACTTGCCGATATTTCTTGTAATATGGCGACAAATGTTTATAATTCTGAAACAAAAATACATCCATTTGTTCTACACGTTGATGAGATTTGTTCCTCAACTAAATAAACGTCAATTGTTCTACTCATCACTTTTATCACGGAGTTAGCTATTACAGAACTCACAGTATAATGATCTCCTGCCGCATGCAAACTGGTTTCTGGAACCATGATCCCTGCCTTCCTTATTTTATTTAACACGTCGTTTGTTGCCCACTTACACACGCCCATATTATTTTCTTTTCACCAAGATTTTGACAATACATTAATTAAAAACAGGTTTCATATCCCTTCCCTCCCCCTTCTAAACATGTTTATAAACAGCCATTGTTTGATGAAACTGCTTCTGCGCAAGATTATTACAATTAACGGCTTTGTCAACCGCCATTAATTTTGTACTGCGTTATGCGAAACAGAGCTGACGGTCAAGGCCTCATTGAACCTTACTTGCAGCGGGATATTGACCATTGAGCCGTTCTAGGAGGCATTGAACGTCATGGCGGTTTCTGTCTCAGGTGACATTGAACCTAAGCCTCCTCTAACCGGCCTTTATTACCAAAAGATGACATACCATGAAACCGATTGAACATTCTCAGTATTACCAAAAATATGGCTTCCGATTGAGATAGCAAAATAAAATTCAGGAAACTCAGTAGTAAAAAATTACCATTGTTTTGCCCCAGTGCGGCATGGGCTCATCAGTTAGATACCGGACCTTCCCAAGACACTGGCCAGCTAGCCCGAGAGAGCATATATAGCAAGTGGAGATGCAATTCTCCCCTAGTAAGTAGGCACTGCATTGTGCTTATCATGTGTATAGCTCTCACTGGTGTCGTTTCGGATGCCGATAGCTCACACTGAGACCTATGTCAAGAACAAGGAAAACCAAGTGACCGCTGCTCAGCCCGAAGGCCTTCAGATTACGAGATGTCGTGTGGTCAGCACGACGAATCCTTTCGGCCGTTATTCTTGGCTTTCTAGACCGTATCCTCCACATCACCATCACATAGCTCCTCAATTGTAATCACGTAGGCTGAGTGGACCTCGAACTAGCCCTCTGATGCAGGTAAAAATCCCTGACCTGACCTGGCCGGGAATCTAACTCGGGGTCTCCGAGTAAGAAGGAGGCACGCAACCCTTACACCGCGGTGCCGGCAATTAGAGTAGATAGTACATAATATTTCCAAAAATGTTGACCTTTTGATGTGACCTTCCAAGAGTTAAAATTGAGAACTAATACAATACTTGGCGTAAATCAATTAAATCAGGCGACGTATATCACATTAGATGCGAGAGCTCAGAAAAAATACACAGGTCTAGTAGCACAAGTTTAGGTTTTTAATGTGGTCCTAAACTTTTGACCGGTACTGTACATCCCACAGAGAAGATTCGTCGGATTGTTCTTCTCCGTCTCCTCACAAGTCTATATGGAATCACTGTCATCAGTTTCCCGACATCACTGTAACCATGACAACCAGTGTTCGTCTATGTCAGTCTAGGTCACTAGCGTCATCTTCTCACTTTGCGCTTTCTTCCTGCAACTAAGAGCTTGTATCAAGTGAACCACGTTCTGCTACCAGTGTTGTCTATGTACACTAGGTCAATAGCGTCATCTTCTCAGTGTGCTCTTTCTTCCTGTAACTAAGACCTTGTATCAAGTGAACCACGTTCTGCTACCAGTGTTGTCTATGTACACTAGGTCAATAGTGTCATCTTCTCACTGTGCGCTTTCTTCCTGTAACTAAGAGCTTGTATCAAGTGAACCACGTTCTGCTACCAGTGTTGTCTATGTACACTAGGTCAGTAGCGTCATCTTCTCACTGTGCGCTTTCTTCCTGTAACTAAGAGCTTGTATCAAGTGAACCACGTTCTGCTACCAGTGTTGTCTATGTACACTAGGTCACTAGCGTCATCTTCTCACTTTGCGCTTTCTTCCAGCAACTAAGAGCTTGTATCAAGTGAACCACGTTCTGCTACCAGTGTTGTCTATATTCACTAGGTCAGTAACGTCGTCTTCTCATTGTGCGCTTTCTTCCTGTAACTAAGAGCTTTTATATAGTGAACCACGTTCTGCTACCAGTGTTGTCTGTGTACACTAGGTCAGTATCGCCATCTTCTCAGTGTGCGCTTTCTTCCTGTAACTAAGAACTTTTTCAACTGAATTAAATTTTTGGCCTTCCCCTAAACTACCATTTTCCTCAGCGTGAATACAATTATGTATAGCCTAGATTGTAACGACTTATTCCCCGACATTGCATACCGATTTTCATTAAATTTTCTTCATCCAATTCCTCGTATTCCGTGTACATCCACACATACATACAGACAGATTGACAGAAATAATGGGAAGTTAAAAAGTGCATTTTCTTGTTACAGTGGACGCGACTGATACAGAAATACTACCTTTTTTAAATTCTGAACAATGTACAGACAAAACTCTTATTTTATACACATAGATAATCTGCAATGTAATTCCAACTTCTTCCGCATTCTTACCATTCTATTGTGGATCTACTCTTTTTTTCTCGATTTATTAGAATTCTTTATATACGTTTTGGATGGAGTAAACGGATGCATCATCTGTATCCACTGTATGCTTAACAGCCTACTTTATTGTTTTACTTCGCACGGGCACAGATAAGTCTTATGGCGACGATGGGATAGGAAAGAGCTAGGAGTGGGAATGAAGCTACCGTGGCCTTCACATCTATATATATAAAAGCAAGTCAGTCTGGAGCGATGTATATATAAATATTTAAAAATGAAATTAGACGTGAATTAATGAGGCACTTCCAGAAATCTCAGAAATATGAAACTTGGCACGGGAGAAGCTGATGACCCCGGGCACCCTAGAAACATCGAAAATTCTTAAAATTCCCTGAAGGGGTCACGCTGGGGGCTTCAAATTTTGGGCTCAGCATAAGAACGCAGTCGTATAATTTATCCAAAGCAACAAACTACAGGCTTCGTGGGCTTAAATATTTTCAGGAATTTTCGAATTTTTAACCCCCGTTCCCCAGAATCAAGATGGCGGCACAACCTACCAGACGAGGTAGAAATTTGAAATTAGGGGGAAATTATAGCTCTTAGTCCCTATTCGACGGAAACATTCGAAGATTTTCAAGTTTTTCATTTTTTACCACAAAGATATCGAAATATGGAGGCAATTTTATTGACTGTTCAGACATTCCCTTTCGAGGTATTTGTTGGCTAAACGGTAAGTCGTATCACAAAATGGATGGAACAATATTGGTACAATTTGGAGTGTAGTACAACTTTGGTCCTATGACTTTTCGTCGTATCTCTCTCCCTTATACGTTAGATTTGGCCGAATTTCTGGATTGTTGGTAAATTTGTTGATTTTTACAAGTATATTTCATTGTTTGACACACTTATAGGAATGATAGGATCATCAAGTTAGGTGCGCACAATAGCAAGATCAGAGGCCATATGTGGGCCAAATTTCATGATTCTAGCTTATTTTTAAGTATGTTAAAATTAAAGTACAGCGCTAAAAATGTACCCAAATTTCACCCTATTCAAATCTTTGAACTCAATTTACCCCCTAAATATGGGAGATACGAGGAAATTGTTTAGAAACAAACATGTAGAGCAGTAAAGGAGGCGTGTGATGGTGTAAACCGTTTGTTAGTATCATGCACCGTTTAGGAGTTATGAATCACGAATTGGAGGTCTGCACTTTTAAACGTGCTCATGCTTACCCGTCATCTATATATATATAAAATAAGAGTTTTGTGTGTACATTGCTCAGAATTTAAAAAGGATTGTATTTCTGTATCGGTAGTGTCCACAGTAACAAGGAAATGCACTTTTATTTTCCAAAATGTCTGTCTGTCTGTCTGTCTGTCTGTCTGTCTGTCTGTCTGTCTGTCTGTCTGTCTGTCTGTCTGTCTGTCTGTATATATGTATTGCCCCCTTTATGCCGGGCTCAGCTCGCCGGAGAGCGAGGGTCTCAGTGGTGGACCGTTCGCTATCGGCTGCGCAGAAAATTTTAAAGGCAGGGATAGATGAAGGACTAGCGACAAATGAAAGGAGACTAAAATAGGTTTACACATTTATTAAACTAACACTCTTTTAAAGAAAACAATTAAATTAACAAAATCTGGGTTGGATTCTTGAAAAACATCTTCTCCTCGTGCTTTCATTCGTGAGGGATCTCGCTCAAATAAGTTTTCAATGATTGTTCTTTTCTGCAATAATAAATATAGAAACCATTAACTTACTGAAAAATTGATTGGAAAACAAAATAATATCTAATATCCTTCTCTTATGATGATAATCCAATTATTAAAATTAAAATCTTCCCTCCTGGGTTTCAATTATTTTCCAAGAAAATGACTATTTTCTCCTCCTTATTTAAATTATTGAAAATTATTTAATTCATTAATTTATGATTAGCAAGTCTTCCCTAGACTTTCCTTTCAACAATTACTTCGTTTATATAATTATTGATTGAATAAACTTCTTCTAATAACTTTTACTTGAACTTATATCACCTTAACTTTTGCTCAATTTTATGCAGAAAGTGACTGTACAACATCTAACAATTAAATCTCGTGACATCAGTCCACGGACGTTGCCTTCTCTTATTCACTTTGAGTTAGTAAATTAGGCCCTAATCAACCTTAAATTACGATAAAATCTTCTAAAGATTCAAAATTGATCCAATTACGGACACGCGAAATAATACAAGTCGGTCAAAACTTTGACGCACATAATGAAAATTACCTTCACAAAATCGTACATGAAATATTCCAAAAAACACAGAATAGGATCAAATCTCACATCACACATTCACACAGGGGTACACGGCGTTATTATAACATTATTTACACGAACACTAACCCATTATTATTAATTTTAGGATTTTACTGCGAATTGGGGAAATCATTCTCCAGATGACACTATCACACACATCCCAGGTATCAATTCAGAGTGTGATAGAATTAAGGTTATCACTTATACAAAGAAATTAACTATACAACGATGTTCAAGGAGTATTTTAAACAGAAATCATCCTAATTTAGCGAATAGAATAATTGTAACACAGGTCAAAATAATAGAATACGCGCTAACGGTACATGAGTTGCGGCATTTATTTTTATTCATCATAATGTCGTGGCTCTCAATTATTCTGCACTGAAGCTCGAAGAAATCATGTCCAGTGACACATCTCTTCCCAAATTTGACTCTAATGGGTGCATAAATTATTACTCAAAATATAATGCCCATCTGCAAGTCATACTCAAATTCATAGCGCAGAAATATACCTATAATTCGTCGATACTCCGTCCGGAGAATTTGCCATGTTCCAGGCTTACTTTACATAAAGTGAGCACACGATAATACTTTCCAAAAATAACTAACATTAAACTCATGACCTTATTAAATCATTTTAGCCCGTAATTAGCTTTAATTATTTTTACTCATTATTATTATTATTATTATTATATTCCTGACCGTGCATAATCTCATTCGCAAAGTTGTCGTGTGAAGTTATTCGGATGACTCTAAATAAATTCGAACCCATAAACATGTCGTACAATCATAGAATGAAATTCTACACGAAGAAAAACACTAGAACACTGTCCTAATTTGTTTTAAATAACTTTCAAATTATTTCAAAACTAATCAAAATTAACGCGGGGTTCATTTAATTTTTATCTCACCTGTCTTCTAAATTCTTAGGACAGTTAAGGTCTCTCTCGATGACTCACATTCATTTCTAACTAATAGAGCAAACACACACTCATTCCAAGGGTTCTAACTACCTCTCACCAAAGAAAGAAGAATGAAAAATCAAACTACTGCAAAACTAATAGAAATCCAAAGGAATAAGTAAGGCTACGTTTACAGATATTTACAAAGATAGAAAGCAATTGAATCCTTAAAGAATACTCATGTGACTGGTGTGAACTGGATTGCGGCTGATGACCTAGCACGTGGTCACATCACCTTCCATCGAACGAAGTCTCGCCCATGTCCGATGCCTTACATGTTTAGTGACTCATGGAGGCGTTGACGATGTACAGGAACTTGCAGTATTCTTCGTGGAGCTGGATAACCATCTTGCCGTAAACTCGAACTCAGGACCTTTCTTCTTCCAAGTTCTTGTAGAAAGCTGAAACTAACAAAAAGTCTTAGAAATAGCCCAGGATTCACTCTCGATGCTTTATAATCTGGCTGAAGACACTTATCTTAGAACAACCCTAAATTAATCGTAGTGAATTTTTCGAGTGTCTGAATTGCTGTTTATATAGTCCTCGATGCCTTCTCCAATGTAAAGTCTTCCGATGAAGCAAACGACGTCCAGTCTCTTCGGTTGCTGCAGTCAGAGTAATGCTCAAATTTAGCGTTCAGAAGTATAAAACCCTCTACCAAATTTTCCTCTGGAATTACCATTAATTTCCTGTCGTAAGACATAGGTGTGTCTCTTAATTACATCTAATTGGTGGATTTGTTGAATTCCAGTGAAGGTTGTCACTTTTATTGGCTGCTCCAGTTTTACGTCACTTGACTTTCCATTTATTGATCGATTGAGATCTGCCTGCTCGCCGTGTCACGTGGTACGCACACATGTGTCTGAAGGCCACATAACAGGAATTCCAGCCTGCTCCCTCGTGCTCTCTGTAGGTCGGGAAAACCGGTTCGCGAAGTGACTAGCTCGTACTGGCACGAAATACGGAATCTCACCCTCTTGCCGATTAAAATAATGTCCCAACACACTGATGAAATAAATCATTTTCTTTCTAATAAAATATTACCACTTTTGAAGGGGACAGTATGTATGTATGTATGTATGTATGTATGTATGTATGTATGTATGTATGTATGTATGTATACGCATCACTAGAAAACGGCTAAAGAGAATGTAATGAAAATCTGTATGCAAAGTCGGAGATTATGTCGCTACAATCTAGGCTATAAATAATTTTATTCACGCTGAGTGAAATGGTAGTTTAGGGGAAGGCCTAAAATGTAATTCTTAAATACTTATGCTACTGGTAGTCCTGTTGATAAATACTACATAACTAAAGTTATATAGTATTAAATTTCCGATCATTTATGACTTGAACATTTTTACCGTGACGGCTATGATAACAGAGATATTCATGAATTTGGATTTTTGTTGTCATGTCCATATCAGCGCCGAGTCACGAAAAAATGGGTAAACAGTATTTAATGAAAGCAGGTATGTGAAGTCGGGGAATATGGAACTATAGTCTACGCTTTAAATAATTTTATAAGACGCCCTAATATCACAGAGTCGAAAGAAAACTAAATGTGAAGGCCTACATTATAGAAAGCTCATAAAATTGATCAACAATAACATTACATTGACCATTGTTTGTTGTGATGTACTTAGTGTCTTCTGTTGCCACTCATCTCCGATAGACGGGATTACTGTTACGTTTGCTTACCTCGCTCCGACACAGATAGTTCATATGGCGAAGATGGAATAGGAAAGGGCTAGCAGTGAGAAGGAAGCAGCCGTGGCCTTAATTAACGTACAACCCCCGCATTAGTCTGGTGTGAAAGTTGGAAACCACGGAAATCCATCTTCAGAATTGTGGACAGTGGGCTTCGAAGCCACTATCTCCCGGATGCAAGCTCACAGCTGCGCGCCCTAACCGCACGGCCAACTCACCCGGTCGTACAGAGTATATCAGCCTGCCTGAATATTGGCGGGAAGTAGCTGAGGAGTTAGATAACTTTCTTCTTTAGCATACCATTCTTCTGGTTCATAAATTTTCTGATACTACCTGGTACGTAACACAGTGGTTCATTTTAGCATTCGAGCTATTCAATCCCCACTCTGTGGCACTAATTGGTAAGAGTAGTGTGCACACTTAGATAACTAATGGCAGAGGAGTGTTCCCGGCTATCTGCGGCCTGGTCATTCCAGCACTGGGACATTGGACTGTTAGATCGGCACCTATGTTGACTTCAGTTAGAAAACCATAAAAACAGTCTTCCTGAGAATCCCGTAGCGAAGTACGGGTGCATCAGCTAGTTAAGATATAGCGTCAGCATTTGCCTGGTGTGAAAATGGAAAACCACGGTAAACCATCTCCAGGACTGCCGAGAGTGGGGCTGGAACCTACTATCTCCCCAATTGCAAGCTCACAGCTTCGCGCTCCTAACCGCATACCCAGCTCGCTTATAATAATAATAATAATAGTAATAATAATAATAATAATTTGTATTATTACTGTGGGGGGATATTCTGGATTTTATGAGGTTATTGCTATAATTGCTCTGGCCCCGTGACGTGGTGTAGAGGTAGCGTGCCTGCCTCTTACCTGGAGGCCCCGGGTTCGATTGCCAACCAGTTCAGGGATTTTTACCTGGACCTGAGGGCTGGTTTGAAGTCCACTCAGCTTGCGTGATTAGGATTGAGGAGCTATGTGACGGAGAGATGGCGGCCTCGGTCTAGAAAGCCAAGAGTAACAGCCGAGGGGATTCGTCGTGCTGACCACACGGCACCTCGTAATCTGCAGGTCTTTGGGCTGTGCAGCGCTCGCTTGGTATTCCATGTCCCTTCAGGGCTATAGTACCATGAGGTTAGGTTACTTGGGGTGGGATGCCATGTGCTCTGCGGGGAGGCCTGGTGCGGTCCTTTCTATTTGACGTTCATGAGCCATGATCGCGTGCGGGTGATAATGAGTTATTGAGAGCCTACTCCTGTCTAACAGCACCAAGGCTTAACGTCTCCATCCGACGGAGGAATTCCGTTCGAAAACTTCTGGGATGTTTGGAATTGAATCCAGGCTTTTGGCACTCACTCTAGTGATTACAAATTGTATCATACTACCCCTCCTATTCTGCCGGCCAATATTCTGATGATGAGTTCTACTGCACAAACGGGACTTGTACCAGCTAACCATAGTGGCAAACCATAGGTACTTGACGCGTTAACCATCATGACCGCCAGACTGGTTTGTTAACCTCTCATGAATGCTAATGTAGCTTTCTTCTCTTAAATATTTTATCGAAACCAATGATCAGAACTTGGCCTTCAACGATACAGATATCAATCTTCTTCTTCTTGTTTCCGAATTTGGTCGCCTATGGACCGCATTGAACTTAAGGCTTTTTCTTCTTCTTTATCTCCTCCCAGAACCTCTTCATCCTTTCACTTCTGATCTTCCTTTCTTCCTCAGATATGACCAATTTGGGTCTACATTTTGGTGGTTCCCCTGGAATGTTTTGATGCTGTCCACTCGGCTTCTAAATTCTTTCCTGTTGTGAATCATATCCATTGTAAGTCCACTTTCTATTGCATCTCTTTTTACCTCTTCTACCCACTTCGTCGAAGCTTTCAGTCCAGTGATGTACTTGATATTTTCTTAGTTAGTCGTTTCTCATCCATTCTTTCTAGATGCCCATAAAATTTTAGCCTTCGCTTTCGCATGGTGACAGTGATTTTTTCGGTGTGTTTATAGAGGTCATCATTTTTCCTATTCCTCCACTCCCCATCAGCATTTCTCTGTGGTCCTAAAATTTTCCTTAATATTCTCCTCTCCTTTTTTTCGAGATCATGAAGATCACATTTTTTATTCATTGTCAGGCTCTCTGAAGCGTAGAGACCTTCTGGCTTTACCACTGTGCTGTAGTGTCTATGTTTCGCCTTGTAAGATATTGCTCTATTGTTGTATATGTTCTGGGTTATAAAATAAAAAACGTACATGGATAAATATGTCCCAAGGAAACTTTATCAATGACACCACTCAACCTCTGTGAGACACCCGTTATTCCGTCAAAAGAGAAAGAACTTCAGATAAATATTGCATGTTATTGAGGAAAGCAAATTATGATAATTTAAATCCCGCATCATATATACCCGCGTGTTGCGGATAAGACTCACATTTCATTGTTCACGTACATACATGCGCATTACGTGCAAGTGCGTGTTCGAGAAAAAAAAAAAGAAACAAAGAAGATCATACATATTACTGTCAATTAGGCGATGTTCCTCGCTCGTGAAGCAGATGGCCTAGTCTGACCTTCCCCTTTCATAGAGGGGGCTTTGTATCGATACGTTTGTCATTCATGAAAGGTTCAATAGCGTCGTGTCGATACGGGCGCCCGCATTCTTCAGATCAATAGACTTTAACAGTTGGTTTAATTGGTGAGGCTTCAACTCAAATGAATTCGCAGGTAGGTCACATTAATTTACGGAATGACTCACTTGTTGGTATCAGAAATAGCCACTTGCGTTTACAAATCATTGGTATATTAAACGATTATTTGCTGTGTACGCTTTCACTCAACTGGGGGAAATAATTTAAGAGGAAACTATCGTGGCTTTCAGGAAGTTCGGCCCCGGAATTATTCTGGTGTTAAAGTGGGAAAATGCGTCAAGATATCTCAAAGATGTTTGAGTGAACGGATCGCGATATATGCACATATAGGAGATGGTAGGTTCGAACCTCTTCGTCGGCGACTCTCAAGGTGGTTTTCTGTGGTTTGCCATTTCCACACCGAGAATATGTCGGAGCTCTACCTTACTTAAGGCCACATACACTTCGTTCTAAATAATGACCACTTTGAGGAGATCCATCTATATATTAATACGGATTGGGCAGATCAGTCCGTCCATTCTGCTGGACCAATTTGCTTCATTTCTGTTTTACTCTCTCCGAAATTACGTGCGGGTGAATCGTGAGACATTGATAGGTCTCTAAGTTCAGGCAACTTTGAGTAATCACAAAATCAAATCATTAAACGATCACTCCAATAATTGCAGGCGAAGGCTTAGCCTAACCCGCAATACATTCTGTACTTAGCTGGTTGCTAAGCGACTGACACTTTCATTAATATTCTGATAGGTGTGATTTTCATCCTTAGTAATGTCATTGCATGCAGCCATGTTTGATAGCCAGAGAGTATACACTTCCTCTGGTCATGGAGGAATACTATTCTCTGCTAGATACTCTTTGATTAACTGATCTTCACCTTGTTATGAATATACTCAAAAGATGGCAAAAGATTCGTAATAACTTACATGTTGCTAAGAGGAAACAGTCTACGTACGTACAGATGGGAAGGTATCAAGTCGTCTAGCCTTCTGTATGACCATCAATAAAGCGCAAGGACGAACTCTTCAAAAAGAGAGTGTCTACGTACCCGAACCGGGAAAGATCTTTTGAAAATGTTAAGATCCAGATACGGACGAATGGTCAAAGCACAGTGAATATTGTATGGAATGAGTGATATAAACAAAATTACAAATTAATCAGTTAGTATGCACCGGTGTTAAATGTTCATAAAACCATTGAAAGGAGCAGGCAAAACAATAATAATAATAATTTCGTGTGGTTATTTTTAGCCCTAGTAAGGCAGACCCCCGATGAGGGTCGGGGTCATCTGCCACGTGTAGGTAACTGCGTGTTATTACGGTGAAGGATACTGTTATATGTGGTGTGTGAGTTGCAGTATCGTTGGGGACAGCACAAATACCCAGCCCTCGAGCCAATGGAATTATCCAATGCAGGTTAAAATCCCCGACGTGGAGGGGAATTGAACCCTTGATCCTTCGAACCGAAGGCCAGTACGCTGATCATTCAGCCAACGAGAGGGTCAGGCAAAACAATATGACTGCGAGAGGCGGAGAAGCGCGGGTACATTAGTTCAGGGGCTGCCTGGCGGAGGCGGTAAAGGCGTGCTCTGGGATATGGGTTCGATTCCCCATGAGGAAGTCGAAAAATTTGAGAAACGAGATTTTTCCTTCTGGAGGTGCACATGACCTTGAGGTTCACTCAGCCTACACCTGGGTTCTTAGGGTCGAATGTGGCCGGACGTAGAGATAACCACTCCACACCATCAAGTGCCGAGATTACGGATAGTGGAAGCCTTTACCTTCCACCCTTCCGAGGGCCATCATGGCCTGTACGGAGATGAATTTGCTTTGATTTAGCTAATATACACTTAAAATGAAGTCACTCCATTCATTATTCTAAATCATTCGTTCGTTCCTTCATTCATAAATGTTAAGGTAAATTAGATCCAATGAAGAAGTGATCTCGCCACATTCTCTGTTACGATTCTGATTTGTGCTATTCATAAAATTGTTTTGTGTCATTTTATACTATAGATTTGTATATACCTTTCTGATAATTTGACTTCCATTTAAAATTCATTATCCCCGAGGTCACACACAATTTGTGAACTGATGTCATCTTGGAACATACATACAGAGTATCCCAGGAGGAATGGTCAATATGGAATACGACAGGGCCGAACATTTGAAGCAAATATGAACATATGTCATATTCCGAGATAGAGCATATTTAACGTACATTTATCTTTGTCTGCCAACGGCCGTAGCCGTGTTGAAACACCGGATCCCGTGAGATCTCCGAAGTTAAGCAACATTGGGCGTGGTCGAGAAGTGGATGGGTTGCCACGCGCTGTTGGTGTGGGGTAAGGGAATGGAGGAGCGGAAAAAGAACTGGCCACCCTACCGTACGTAAACTCCGGCTCAGGCACACCTCTGCGGAGGTTCGGACCTGCCTTCGGGCAGAACACACCCTATCTTTGTCTAGTGGCGCGGGCATATGTATCTTACCCACCCAACCTCTTTGACGATTTGAAATGGGTACAAGTTTTTCGCATATAATATTCGCCATACACGTTTTCGTGCGACTTTGATACGTGCTGGGAGTCGCTGTGTGCTGGCAGTAGGACTACGTTGCACCATTTCAACAATGTGTTGCTGTTCCTGTGCAGGCTGTTGAAATACGAGTTCAGAAGAAAACTGGGAACTTGGAATAACACCTGTTTCACGCAATGTGCTGGAACCTTTGGTAAACACTCTGTGATCAGGAATTCGAGGTGTCGGAAAGCGGCGATGGTATTCCTCGACAGCAGCTTAAGTACTACCATTTCAGAAGTGGTAAACATACACTATATCTGAGTATTATTATTACTATTATTATTATTATTATTATTATTATTATTATTATTATTATTATTATTATTATTATTAACAAATACATCACAATTGGGAAATATCCTGGTGGCAATGGTCACTTACGCTAGTGCGATAATAAAGTTAAAACGTACGTACCTACTGTCGGTAGCCCTGAAGGTGGTATTCCGTGGTTTCCCATTTTCACACTAGGCACATGCTGGGGCTGTACCTTAATTAAGGCCACGGCCGCTTCCTCCCCATTCCTAGGCCTTTCATATCCCATCGTCGCCATGAGACCTAGCTGTGTCGGTGCGACGTAAAGCAAATAGCAAAACAAAAAACAAAAACATACGTAGGCAAGTTAACGTAAGAAATTTCATTTTTTGTCCGTATTTAACTTAGAATTACAATAAATAAACTTTTTAATATCCACCTATTCAGTACAGTAATAATGTTGTTATATAGATGTAATTACAACATACTAATTATATACAGCACTAGTTTCGACGCATTTTAGCGTCATCTTCAGCTGTACAAAGGAACGGAAAATAGGCAAATTATATCAAACTCGTGATAGACCTTAAATTGTGCGCAACGTAAAACCCTATGATATCTACAGTAAAAAGAATGACACCTAGTAAAAATTTGTTGAACAAGTAGAAGACTTGCGAGTCAAACATATACTGTTCTCAAGTTGATTGATGTCCCTGTGGACATACAGTAGTGAGTTCATTAAATATGGTGAGCTGTTTACAATAGTAAAACATTTAATGTCCATTCAACAATGGTTCATAAACTGCAGAGTCATTTTAAAAAATCGTGAATAGTGCTGGATAAAACTAGATACAGAAGAATTCCGTTACACCTACTTGAGAACTGTTCAGTATATTTTTGACTCGCAAGCCTTGTACTTCTTCAACAAATTTTTACTAGGTGTCATTGTTTTTATTGTAGATATCATAGGGTTTTACATTGCGCACAATTTAAGGTCTAACATGGGTTTTACATAATCTGCCTATTTTCCGTTTCTTTGTACAGCTGAAGATGACGCAAAAATGCGTCGAAACTAGTACTGTATATAATTAGTATGTTGTAATTACATCTATATAACAACATTATTACTGTATTGAATAGGTGGATATTAAAAAGTTTATTTATTGTAATACGTAGGCAAGTCAGTAAGTATCTGCGATTTTGCTCTAATTGTCTTTAGGTTGGCTATATGGCGTTATGTGCTCACCAGCCGGTAGATGGCACCGTTGTCTACGCCTGTGGTAGGTTATCATATGAGCACAGCTTGCGCTGTTGCGATCTAAAATGGTCCCGCCTCTCTCTGTATGCACCAAGGAAGAACATCGTACCGTAATCCATTTCTTCTGGTCTGAGGGTGTACCAGGACCGGAAATTCATAGAAGACTTTCATCACAATACGTGGACAATGCTTTGCCACAGTGAAGTGGCTTGAACAGTTCAAAAGCGTCGTGAAGGATGTGGAAAGATCTGGGTGTCCATCTGCAGCCGTAACTAATACCAATATTGAACAAGTGCGTGATATGATCCTGAATAACAGACGAGTGACGTGGCAAACCATATTCACATTAGCTGTGCACAACAGTCTGTTCGAGATGGGTGTATACGTGGCTTGAAAAACCCTTTTTGCAGAGGGTATCAGAAAGCTTGTGAAGCGGTGGACCGTATGCATTGAAAAGCAGAGTGACCATTTTGAAAAATGATATCAAGGAAAGGTGTGCATTCTTTTATAAAGATTATCAAAATTGTTTGCAGATACTTACTGACTTGCCCTCGTAATAACAGAGCAACAACAGAAAGAAAATATGACAAGAAATACTACCAGTTTAACATTCTAAATCCAGCATCATCACATTCAAATTCACGTACAACTTCAGTATTTGATTTCAAGTTAAAACAGGTCGTAAGCGAGCCAAGGGCCGTGATGTTTGTAACCTGTGTTTGGCTTCTTGGTTCTTACGACCCGTTTTAAGAGTAGGATGCCAGGGTCGGCTGAATGGCTTAGGAGTATTTTAGCTTTGGTCATCTTGACTATTTTCTTAATCTGAGATCTCACAGTCGGAATCAAAGTTCACTTCGTATCTTCCCGGTAGATTTCAGTATTGGTGCTTCGGTCAATATTCTAAGTGTCTTGTTTTGAAAAACTTGTAATTTTGAAAGAGGAGTTTTAGCAACATAGCACGAGGTCTCACAACCATACAGCAGGGTAGGCCTGATGCATGCTAGGTAAATATTTATCTTGATACTTTTCCTCAGCAGAGTCCTCAAAGCTTCCATTCGTGCCGTGGCACGTTGCAAGTCTTGTTCTGTATTGCATCTCAAGGACAAAGTTCTGTCCATAGTTAATCCAAGATATTTAATTTTCTTTGTCCAAGACAGGGGGACATTATAAAAAAATCTAGGCCGACGCTTGGTGAAAATCAATCAATTCAATCAATCAATCAATCAATCAATCAATCAATCAATCAATCAATCAATCAATCAATCAATCAATCAATCAATCAATCAATCAATCAATCAATCAATCAATCAATCAATCAATCAATCATTACTGATCTACATTTAGGCCAGTCCCCCAGGTGGCAGATCCCCTATCTGTTGTTTTCCTAACCTCTTCTTAAATGATTGCAAAAAAAATGGAAATTTATTGAACACCTTCCTTGGTAAGTTATTCCAATCCCTAATTCCTCTTCCTATAAAACGAATATTTTCCCCTATTTGCCCTCTTGAATTCCAACCAACCTTATATTCATATTTTGATATTTCTTACTTTTAAAGACACCTCTCAAACTTATTCGTCTACTGATGTCATTCCACGCCATCTCTCCACTGACAGCTCTGAACATACCACTTAGTCGAACAGCTCGTCTCCTTTCTCCCAAGTCTTCCCAGCCCAAACTTTGCAACATTTTTGTGACGCTATTCTTTTGTCGAAAGTCACCCAGAACAAATCGAGCTGCTTTTCTTTGGATTTTTCCAGTTCTTGAATCAAGTAATCCTGGTGAGGTTCCCATACACTGGAACCATACTCTATTTGGGGTCTTACGAGAGAATTGCCTGAGTTTATTTATTTTCACCCTGTTTCAGACGTGCCACCACTTCTACAATGAAAATTATTTTTTAAATGTGAATATCGGATGAAAAATCCCTTTGTCTTCAGAAGTCTGTCCGTACTATTTTGTAACCCTAACATCCCTACACGTGGGGACATTCCGCTATGGTTGGCAACACTGCTGGCGCAGTAACAAGGTAACGTTTAGTTAACTTCAGCCACTGTGTGACAAGGAGAAAAGAACACTGTTTGTGCTGGGTTTGTTGCATTATGCAGAATATTCTCCAATTGTACCGTCCTTATTGTTTCCCGCGGTTTGGGGAATGAAGCTGTAGGCTTTTCATGGGATTCTGTTCCATTCGTTGGTCATTCCTGTGGTTTCTTTGTTGGTGGCGCTCTCCCCCTCCGGCGATCTCAAAACCTCCACATCTTCACCCTTCCAACAACTTCCCTTTCTAAAATGCTTCATTTGCTGTCGGGTGCTTTTTTAATCACAAGAAAAGAATTGTAATTATATTAATGCTAAATAAACCCACGTTTAGAAGAATTAAGGGCGAAATATTCTCCCCTCCTTTCTTCCAGTTTTCACGTATAAGTCTTCTTATCCGGATGTTGGGTTACAGTATTATACTTTAATTTGTACAATGTTTCTAAATACAGGGTGGACCATAAGTAGTTTCACATTTACCTTAAGATGTTAATATTATCTGTAGTTTTGTTGGAGGGTTACGGGACTTTCTTTAGCAGATTTTAGACTGTGAAAATTCCTTTTTTTAAATGCTATTTGTTCGTGGTGTCGAACCCTGTAGATCTCTTGTCACTACTTGCACCATGCGATATGAACCTGCGTGTAATTGTAATTGCGGAAGTGCAAAGTGTTGAATGTAATGAAAGGAACGTTAAGGACGACACAAACATCAAGTCCTCAGGCCAGTGATATTAATCATTTACAACTAGAAACTCCTGACCCGGCCGGGAATCGAACCCGGAGCCGCGGGGTGACAGGTGGCCGCGTTGCCCTCTACACCGCGGGGCCGGACGTGAACGTTCCTTAATATGTTCCACAAAGTGTTGGTGGCCCGAAAAACTTCCCAACAATGGAACATTTGAATACAATTCGCGAAACTTTGCTGCTGATGATCATCATCATCATCTGTTTACCCTCCAGGTTCGGTTTTTCCCTCGGACTCAGCGAGGGATCCCACCTCTACCGCCTCAAGGGCAGTGTCCTGGAGCTTCAGACTTTGGGTCGGAGGATACAACTGGGGAGTATGACCAGTACCTCGCCCAGGCGGCCTCACCTGCTATGCTGAACAGGGGCCTTGTGGAGGGATGGAGAAGATTGGAAGGGATAGGCAAGGAAGAGGGAAGGAAGCGGCCGTGGCCTTAAGTTAGGTACCATCCCGGCATTCGCCTGGAGGAGAAGTGGGAACCACGGAAAACCACTTCCAGGACGGCTGAGGTGGGAATAGAACCCACCTCTACTCACTTGACCTCCCGAGGCTGAGTGGACCCCGTTCCAGCCCTCGTACCACTTTTCAAATTTCGTGGCAGAGCCGGGAATCGAACCCGGGCCTCCGGGGGTGGCAGCTAATCACACTAACCACTACACCACAGAGGCGGAGTGCTGCTGATGATGCTTGTTGTTTTAAGGGACCTAACATCGAAGGTCATCGGCCCCTCGCGAAAATTTAATGTGGCATCAAGATAATCACCTCTTGAGTACAGGCACATATTATGAACTTTTACATGATACATTTTGTACATGGTTTGGAAGAGGAGGAACCACTGACTGGCTTGCAAGTTCTCCAGATCTAAATCCAATAGATTTTTTATTGAAGGCAAATATTAAAAGGCGGAGTACACTCAGAGAAAATGTATTAAGACTGAATTCATCGAAGTATCACTCCAGGACATTACTGACTGCATACGTGATTCTGCCCTGAAACGATGTTTTAGGGATGAGCAAGAAACATACAGTACTTATGCATTCGTCAAATACAAAGTGCGAATTCATAACTTAGACTAAAAACTAAGTAAGGTAAGGTAAGGGTTATTCTGCCCGAAGGCAGGTCCGAACCTCCGTCGCCGGGCTGAGTGGCTCAGACGGTAAGGCGCTTGCCTTCTAACCCCAACTTGGCAGGTTCGATCCTGGCTCAGTCCGGTGGTATTTGAAGGTGCTCAAATACGTCAGCCCCGTGTCGGTAGATTTACTGGCACGTAAAAGAACTCCTGCGGGACTAAATTCCGGCACCTCGGCGTCTCCGAAGACCTTAAAAAGTAGTTAGTGGGACGTAAAGCAAATAACATTATTTGTTATTACGAACCTCCGCAGAGGTGTTCCTGAGCCGGAGTTTACGTGCGGTAGGGTGGCCAGTTCCTTTCCGCTCCTCCATTCCGTTACCCCCCACCAACAGCGCGTGGCAACCCATCCAACTCCTGACCACGCCCAATGTTGCTTAACTGCGGAGATCTCACGGGATCCGGTGTTTCAACACGGCTACGGCCGTTGGCAAAAGGTAAGTAATATCCTTAAATCAGATCAAATTTCAACATTTTTATGAAAGATACAAATCCTGCGATTTTATTACTGAAAGATGTCGAAGATTTAATACTACAACTAACTCGGAATTATTATTGACTGGGGATGAATAGGTGGTTCACTTCACTTCAGAAACTTTGTTCTTCAATACTTCACGTCTATGTTGCTTTATTAGAGTGAGATGTTTCTAACATTTGAAAGCTTATGACTTTGAATATTTATAAAAGTTGCCAAAACACGAAATAACTTGCGCAATATACGACTATATTCATTAGCAACATTTAAGTGTCAATTAAGAGTCAGATCATGGCCGTGCCCCCCAGTTTGCGGAATACTGATCTGCTCAGTCCGAAGAACTCTCGCCACCACTTGCTGTCGGTGCAGCATCTTGCAATTTCTAGAGTCCGGATGTTTAGGCAATAATAGGTTAGAATGCAAACCAATTTGCCTGGTAGGAACTGTCATCTACCTGCTCTTGCGTAGTGTAGCGATAGTAACATAACTCTTAGGGCTTCTGACATTCCGGGACTATAATATTTATGCAAACCTCATAGCAGAACTGTTGTCCGGCTACAGTATACTTGTTATTTGCTTTAGTATGTTTACGTTCGCCTGAACATCCGCATTGTACTTATTACTCAGTCCCACCAAGTCTGGTGCATTGCTAGATGAGGCTAAATGTGTGATAACTGAGACAGTTGTCCGTACGGTTAGGTGCGCGTAACAGTGAGCTTGCATTCGGGATATGGTGGGTTCGAATCCCAGTGTCGGTAGCCTTGAATATGGTTTTTCGTGTACATTAATTAAGGCCACCGTACCCTTCTTTCCAGTCATAGCCCTTTCCTATCCCATAGTCGTCTTAATGGCCACGTGTGTCAGTGTGATGTAACCTACAACAGTTAGAAAAAATGAAATAAAAAAGTGCATTTGTATGAAAGTCACAACTACGAAAACTGTCATGCAAATATTTTTGTTCTCTAATTTAACCAGAAAATAATTCAGGTGAAAATAATTAAAAGGGGAGAAAATATTATTGTGTTATTCTCAGAGCCTGAACAAGTGGATACGAATGCTTTTTGATATCATTGCTTCAGTTAACTACATTGAGGACGAATGCTTGTCTGTCCGGACGAGGTACTTTGCTTTAGTGTTGAAGTCATTATTTTTTATAACATTATGTATTTTTTTTTTCAGAAACATTTCCTGAAACACGACCTGTTACAATCACCCGACTGCCATAAAACACAGAAGGTAAGACAGAAATTCATTTTCTACTGATATAAGCCTATTGTTTTAATTCAAGTAGTATAACCACTCTTTCCATATTAGTGTCGCCTTTACAGCTAGAGGAAGTATATTTTGTACTACTCCAAGGAAAATTGCGGCCTCCATGGAGAAAACTTTTACTTTGCTCAAATCTCAGAATATTTTTTATTACAAATTTAAATTTAGCTCCGCAATATTTATGAAAATATATTTGCATAGAACAGACAAGAAGCGTATTAACTAATTCTTACCTACTATTATGTAAGTTTTGTTCGATACAGTACGTGTAGCTAAATTCATATTACACACACTCTGAGAGCTTGCAGGGGGTGGGGGGATCGAGATATTAACATAATGAATAGGAACCCAAGCAAACAGATCCATCTCATTGGCCCGCACGTTCACCGGAACTGACGATGCTGGATGATTTTTCTAGAAGGCCACAGGATGAGTCGGATTTACGAGACACCGGTGGAGTTATAGCTACGGCAGATGTTTGTGAGAGCATTGGAACGTAATAATGTTCGTTATCGAAGTGGGCGGACGCCACATCGAGCCGTTGTTTTAAGTGCTGTTGAAAGAGATTTTACCATTTTCTAAATGATTAAATCTTCGAGTCTGAAATACTGTATGAAAATAGCATTTCCAAAATCGAGATATTGTCAAGTGTTAAGCAACCTAAGGGAATTGAAGATCGATGGGAAATGCGAAACTGGAACAGGTAGATCGCTTCAGGTTTTTAGAAGTGTGTCCTGCCAGGATGAAAGTACACTAGAGTCTCGGTAATTCGAGGTGGACAGCACAAAAACTACCTCAGACTTACGAAATCACAGCAGAAATCCTCTGTATATGGACTTCAGTTAAGTTAAACATTAAGGCATTAAAACATTAAAACACAAACATACATATCGCCTTACACTTAAAGAAAT
Organism: Anabrus simplex; assembly: GCF_040414725.1. Taxonomy (NCBI): domain Eukaryota; kingdom Metazoa; phylum Arthropoda; class Insecta; order Orthoptera; family Tettigoniidae; genus Anabrus; species Anabrus simplex. The sequence goes on along the minus strand of NC_090279.1, from coordinate 209,167,997 downwards.
TGTCGAGTGCCTTTTTAAGTTGAAAAGTATGTAATTTAAACATTGCACAGCCTATTTCTGTAGCACAAACCCACATTATATTACTAGAGCCGGGAGTTTTAGGCGGTAATAGCTCAGAATGCAAACTCACTTGAAGCGAGATATAAGTAAACACCACCCTGCCCAATGGTTATGGTATGAGGTGTGCATAGATATTAGGGGTACACATATAAGAACCCCTAGAATTTATGTGACTTTCGCTACATTATTGAAGAGCGGGCTGGATGACACTTCTCAAAAAAAAGAAATTGGTTTGCATTATAACCTTCAGTATCACTGTAAAAACAACCGAAGTATAGTCAATACGCTTTAAAGAAATATTGTATCTGAATAGAAAGGTAATTACCATTACCAGAACTCGTAGCACGCACATTCTTATGAACATTATTACGGGGAAAATGTTGAAAAAGTTCGGAAATTTAAGCACCTTGGCAGCTGGATTACTGAGGACTTAGATCCGGGTTTAGAGATTTGTGTACGAATAGAAATGGCCTGCGCTATCTTTCTGAAAATGAGGAATATACTGTGCGACAGTCAGTGTTGCCAGGTATCCCGAAATTTCAGGAGATCTACCGATTTTTTTGCAACACATCAGAAAATCCGAGAAATCAAACAAATCTCCCGAAAGTTATTGTAACCCAAAGTTAAGGTAAAAGAATAATACTTATATTTTTCCCGAAAAACTCTTTCCTCCTCCCACTGCGTGCGTTTTATCAATAACGTCACTCGTTGGGTTCTTCACAGCATTCATTTCAGGCTCGAAGTAGGTAATCTCTTCCCTCTTATTGAACTCAAAACTCACGCGTGACTGCATCATTCGAAGGGAAATCCCCGACCCGTATATAGAATATGAAATCTGCATTCTGCTACAACTTCAAAATTGACACACAAATTCTACGGCTGATGAATAACTACAATAAGAAGAAGAAGAAGAAGAAGAAGAAGCATAGAATGGCAAGAGAGTACGTGTGATTTTTTAAATATTTTTCTCATAATAATTTCACATGACTATAGCATTCTTTAATTTATTTATATTATAATAACATTTCAGTGCTCGAGAAACTACCAAAATTTGCATTAAAACTCCCGAAATTGTTACGTGCAATCTACCGTTTTTTTATTTGTAGACCTGGCAACACTGCTGACAGAAGCCTCAGCTTGGAGACACACCACAACTTTGTCAGATGCTGTGTATTTTCGGTGCTTCTGTACGGCGCTGAAACATGGACTTTGAAATGTAACACCATTACGAGAATAAATGCTTTCGAGATGTGAATGTTCCGATAGATGTTACGGATCTCGTGGACTGAACACGTCTCTAATGCTGCCACACTCAAACGTGTACAATCAAGGAAAGAATGTCAGCTTACCTCGGGCATATTATGAGTAATGAAAAGTACCAAATCAAATCGATCATGCAGGGTAAAATTGATGGACAAAGAGGTCACAGTGGAAGGAAACAGTTTTGGGTGAGTAACTTACGGAATTGGACAGGACTGGATTCTAGAAGACGGATGGAGGCAAATCAACATCGCACAGACTTCGCTGTGATTGTGGTCGACGTTTAGTAATGGAGAAGGAACTACAAGAAGAAGATCTGAAGCCCGCTTTTCTTACTTTGGAACTGGTAGGTTCATCAGCCCGCCGAAGCTCATTTTCAATAAATAAATAAATTTATAATTTAGCGTGTCTCAAGAATAAAAACACATGGTAAAGGAATTATACGTGAAATAGGAAAAAAATTAAAATACAATCATATGTTCCGTGCTTGAGAAGACATCATCAGATTCTGTCAAATCGCACTCGATATTAATGAGGAATGTATAAACATTTGTTTCACACGTTAATATCTTAATGTATTCTATACAGAGTAGGCCTACCAACTTGCATTCTATGCTAGAGTGGAGAGAATTGAGGAGTTCTTTAAGATGTGTTCCAAATATCAAGTTGTTAAGTTTTAAACATAATTTATGCATAAATGTTTATGAATTTCTAAATAATTATGGGTGTGTTTTAATAGAATCTGATGATGTTCTGTCAAGGACGAAACATTGGCGTAATTTATTGGTTTCATCTCCGCGTTGATAATTTAACGATGGCCACGAAAATTGAAAAAGGATGCTCTTCCTAATGAGCACAAAATGAATGATCTTTTATTCAGGAGTAGTTTCGGCCCTTTTCATAGGACCATCTTCAGCTTTATAGATAAAGTAATAGATAAATAATACTAATGCATTAAAAACATATTTAACAAACATAGATAAAAAGGGCACGTCATATTTGATAAAAATAATAATATAATAAAAATAAAAAATAAAAATACTGAAATCTATGTTTATTTTGTATCAAATGAGGTGTGACTTTTTACTCTGTGTTTGTTAAATAAGTTTAATGTTAAAAACAGACAAATTAGGTGTCCTCATACTACGAAAAAAGTAAAATTAAGCAATTTCCTCAACTGTGCCGAAAGTTGAAGGATTAAAGGGCCAGGAAACTTTTCAAACTATGAATCTTGGATAGCCCTATGAAAATAAACAAACACATTTCGAAAATCACTTCCGCCCTAAATTTAGTTCCGGAAAAACAGTGTAAAATCGCTTGTTTCTTTACTTATTTTCTTCTTATTCAAATCGTAGCCAAATTAATTTATTTACATAATACTTTCTGTAATGTGTTCCTTGGTTTAATACCGTCAGGAATTTTTTTAAATGTCCACACTGAATGCAGTTACAAGGGCTTAAGTGAAACTCTGCATTGACTCACAAGAGCGCTCGTAGTGGTGGAAAAAAAAGCAAACTACTAATGTAATTGACTGGATAACGATGATTAAGGAAGGGATTGTCACTTTTAGGAATAAATAAACAATGCATTCTCATACTTTGTTATATTTTATTTACCTAAAATTCGTAGCTCATATTCCCATCTTTTCGACCTTGAGTTGCTTGCCTGAAGAGCTAGAACTGTGGATTTTTAATGTGTGCTAATTTGTATTTTCAGTTTATCTATTAAGCTAAAGATTTTCCAATGGAAATTGCCGAAACTAGTTTTGAACAAAAGATAATTCTTTTCAGCATATATTTTGTGTTAGGAGGAACAATCTTTTCAATTGTCATTCTCATTGTCGAGGATGAAGCATGTCAGTCTCCTTTTTCAGGAAGTTCGTACATTTATTTATTCAAAATTCTAATCGGCAGACTGAAGAATGTAACAGTTAAAGTACTTTAAAAGATTGTAAAGTGCCATCTTCTGCGACTGCCAGTTGTTGCCTTGTGGAGGAGGTGGTGGCGATTGTTGTAGCGCTGCCCCCGAGAAGACAGCTACCAATGCAGCCCTGGCCGCCTGCTTTACGGCCCAGTGACCAGGCTGTTAAGTACAGCACAGGCATCCGGTCACAATTAATATCACTCTCATAATTAATTCACGCGGCTGACGTAAGTCCCTCTCTGTTATCTGGCTCCCACACAACCTGTTCCAGCACAATTCTCACCAGTCAACTGCTGCACGGCGTGCTTCTTTCAATCGATCTCTCGTATTTTTGATTTCACATACACCAGCGGCTTCCAACCCCATTGTTTTAACTCAGTCTAATTTTTGTCATGGTCATATTTCTCGTAAACAATTTTAGGTGCAACTTCATTGCATGAAAAATACTCCCATTTACACTACTGTGTGAGTGTTGGATGGTTGGTCACACTGATCAATAATTTTAAAAGAAACAGGAGGACTCGTGCTGCTCCGCACTAGTCTTGACATGCCTGTTGTAGTCATATTGTTTCGCGTGCCCTTTCTAATGGTTTAATGAACATTTAATAAGAAGCGCCTTATGGTATGTCGCAGTTCGCAGTCATAATTCATCCATTCTAACGTCATCATGCCGTGTGTTTGGTAAAAATCTATCCATTCTTCAGTTCGGAATGTAAAGCTTGGTATTGTGTCGTAGAGGGCAATAATATTTTTACTCACAGTTCTTCTATGTACGAAGTAGAACGGTTGTATTTTGAGCTCGTAGGGTAGTATCGAAGGAGCGTTCTATCCAGCCAGAGAACTTTTTAAAAAAAATACATGGCCTTCACTCTTTCTTGTGTAGCTAGGTTATCCTTCGATAGGATAAAAAATGTCTAAGGCGTAGGTCATGATGGGGTCTGTTTGTACGTAGACATTTTTCTGTCTTAACAGCATGTAAGTTATTAGGAACGTTCTGCCATGTGTTGAATGTATTTGGAAACTGGGAATGGTTAGGGAATCGAAGAGTATCTAGCAGTTCTTTCGTGATCAGAGGGAGTGTATACTCTCTGGCTTGACAGATGGTAATCAAAGATGGCTGCATGCATTGACATTATTAAGGATGCAAATCGCATAGATTAGAATATTAAAGTATTAGTCGCTTAGCAACCTGTATTGCGGCTTAGGGTAAGCCTTCGCCTGAAATTAATGGCGTGATCATTTAATGATTTTATTTTATGATTACTCAAAGTTGGCTGAAGTTAGAGACCTATCAATGTCTCATCATTCACCGGCAGGTAATTTTGGAGAGAATAAAGCAGATATAAAGCAAATCGGTTCAGTAGAACGGACAGACGGGTTTGCCAAAACTGTTACCCTCTTCAGTCCTGGATGGGACTACGAGATCAGAAAAAATAACTATTTTGTTTTTTAGGTCCCTAGGCTCAATTCAAACACAAATTCATAAATAAAAACAATTCTAAGTGAGTGGTGACCTTAGAATGAACGGTCCACATATGAGGACTGGTTTGTGATCAAAGGGGAAAATATTGCCATTAGTGAAAAATTGAAAAATCTTTTATTTTCCAAGCATATACAATTAAATATGTTAAAAAAACGCAATGAAGGAATTTTTACGATATTATTCTGCAAATTCAAAATTATCTACGGAAAACACACAAATAAAAATTATTTTCCACTCTCACAGTATCATGTTGTTCAATAACACACTTATGTTAATGTCAACTGCAGGAGTACAGTGATTTTGCAAATATAACAATATACAATAGGTAATATTTAATTAACACCAGACAAGAGGCAACAATGTCACGAAAAACTCCAGAAATATTTCAAGGTTTTTAACTTTGTGATTTCAAAATCACTTTCTGCGTACGTTCATCTTCTGACAAATCAACATCACCATTTTTAATAGTTCATGGGCAGTTAGAACTATATTGCCTGAAAGAAAACTCATAACTTATGAATTAAACACCATCGCAATTGAGACCTGAGTCCACATATGTGGACCATCTATTTTTGATGTTGTACTAAACACTGTGTAACAATAATAATACTACAAACATTATCACAGCTATCCTTCAAGCTTTCTTTGCTAAATAAACAAATTCTGAATCCAAGTACTAAGCTCTAACTGAATTTATTTCCACTTAGTTGAAAGGCGGTCTGCTGTCGGCGCATTTTACTGTTATTGCAGAACACGAGTTGGCAAGGAATAACACAGCGTGATGTACAGGGTCTTTACTTATGTTTGGCAAGGACTTTCTCGCTCGACCTTGGCCGCCAGTGACGGTTCAGTTGCCGGCTACCGTGTGTGCGTATGTACGGCAGAATACGGTGCTCAAAATCATTATCATGCATTTTACTCGCCATGTTTACAGTTTATGCTGAAAATGTTCCCTATGCGCTACCAAACATAATCGGCATCTCCTAATGATGTTTTCGGTCACTCTACCAAGTTCTTCAGCACTGATGGATGCAATTGCAGCTCTTATGCTGTCTTTAAGTTTAGTGTGTGTGTTCCCATAAACTACATTTTTTAACATTCCCCACAAATAAAAATCACATGGCGTTAAATCTGGGCTACGAGGGGGCCATGGATTTTTACTTATGATCCTCGTACCAAACACCTAACGACCTTTACGTCTATTTTTATTGTTTACTGAACCTGCACGTTTGAATCTCTCGGCCAGTTGTTTTATTGTCCGATTGATAGGAATGGGTCTCCCTGGAAATTTCGCTCGAAACTTTTGTCTTGTCCTAGCGCACACTTAATGTAAGTATTGGGCAGATGTACACGTTCACGTAACGAATATTTCACACATACATTACAGCACTGTACACAATCACCCACGACATACAGTACGCAGTAGCTTCATTGAACACCCTACTGTCTCGGAGCTCAGCTCTCAGTAACTGGAGAAGTGCCGGAAACGGCGCCCGCCAGCGGCCGGTAGCGGCCTGTCACCGGCGACCAAGGTCGAGCGAGAAAGTCCTTGCCAAGCATAAATAAAGACCCTGTAGATTCATAGTGGTGCCTTGTGGAGCTGAAAATAGGTACTAGAAAGTCCACAGAAGAGGACTCTGCGTCTCAGTTGTAGAAACCTTGCACCTAGGAAATAAAATTATAAAATGTGGTCCTCATATATGGACCCAGAGAATGAAAAGAGTAAACTCTTTTAATGTATATATAATTGGACTTCTCGCGCTATTGACTTCTTAACTCCTGCTCAAATTAACCAATCAGATCGCTGCGCGGGCGATTCAGATGTGTTTTGTTGCTAGGCGGTGTTGCTAACTCTGCAGGTGGCTTAAGACTGGCTTGAGGGAATTGAACACGGAAGTGCGAGCTGACAGGATCGTAAGTTCGCTGAAACCCACTGTGTTGTTTGATGCTGATTTCCCGGCATGACTCTCAAGTCAGTCGCAGAATTAGCAATTATCTCGTAAGTCCAAATTCGCTCGCGAAGCGATCAGATTGCCTAACTTAAGGAGCTGATACAGTGACTATAACGTGAGATATCGAATAATATTTTGTTTCAAATTATTTATCAGCATGACCAAACCACTTAAAATTATATATCCAGTTCACTTTGTTTCCGAGCACCTTTCATGGTCGAAATCCGCTTGTTGCGTAGAGTTCCGCATCCGCTCCCGTTTATCCGCGGATATTGCAACTACTTGACTATAAACACCAAAAGTATTGAAGCGGGTAGATCTGTTAAAATAATACAAGCTTGATACCTAGCACCACACCTCTACAGAGACACGTTTAAGAGGGATTTCGTTTTAATAATGTTATTGGCTTAACTACTTTTTACGGTTTTCGGAGACGAGGGAATTTAGTCCCGCAGGAGTTCTTTCATGTGCCAGTAAATCTACCGACACGAGCCTGACGTATTTGAGTACCTTCAAATACCAGCGGACTGAGCCACGGTCGAACCTGCCAAGTTGATGTCTGAACCACTCAGCCCGGCAGGGTTTCCTCTTGCGACATATTGAGTGGTTCTCTTTCGGAATCTTTGTTAGGCTTGGGTCAGATTTATGGCTTTATGGACTCAATCCTCTTTATATAACATCATTTTCCCATACCAATATCAAGGGTCGTCTCGCTACAACCAAAAATAACTGCATGAAATATTTGAAAGACTCACTTGTCGAGATTTCTAGAGTATACCTGAGTGAAAATCTATGAACATAATTATTTAGAAATTATCCGCAAAATTAAAAATCCGCGAATATCAGCATCCGTGCAAAGCTCTAACTATGTCTTCTGATATACTGTAGGCTGGAGCATTGACCTGTCTCAGTCTCATCCTTCGCTTTGACAACATGAAGGTGACCGAGGTATGAGCGATGCTAGTAATGAAAAAGTCGCTCTTAGGGACATGAATTTCAGTGGCCTCGACAGACTGATATATAGTAGAAACTTCTGGCTCGGTGAGGAAACTATCGGGAAACTACTTCTCTTTTCATTGCGCGAGAACGCCTCTTCAACGAAGCCTAGATCGTTTCAACTTTTTTATAAAGTTCTCGATTTGCTCTCGATCGGAACATGGGTTGTGAATCTAGAGACTTCTTTGAACCTATGATTTTCCTAAGGAAACTCCTTTCGCTTTGTTTTTCAACTGGGTTTGTTACTCTCGTCATGGTTTCCGCCGCATATACACACTGTGCTCTGACCACTATACAATACTGTTTCAATTTTCCTTGAATGTATATGGACTTGGATTTATAAGTTCCATGACATTGTCTGAAAGCCATGTCCACCTTTACCACCCTTCTATTTAAAGCTTATTTTTCATTTCCGTTCGAGGTGAGAATTTTTCCCAGGTACTGGAATTTCTGAACACGGTGCGTTTCTCCAAAATTGTTTATTATTATTATTATTATTATTATTATTATTATTATTATTATTATTATTATTATTATGATCATTATTATTATTATTGATTCGTTATGCCCAACTAAGGAGCGTGTTTGAACTTATTAAAACTTTTTTGTTTTTTCTTCTTCTCCTCCCAATACCTCCTCATCCTCCCGCTGTGTTTCTTTTTACGTTTTTGGTATTTAGTCGGGTGGGTTTTATAGAAAATTTGTGTTTGTAAATTGAAGTTCTGAATTTTATTCTATCTTGATTGGTTTCTTCATTAATGCCAATTTCAATCAGGTCTTCGCTGATTTCTTTTAGCCAATTATTGTGATTTTTAAAATGTTTTGTAAGCCCGTTATTATCCATTCTATATAAGTGACCATAAGATTGTAATCGCCGTTTCCTGATTTTATCTTTGATTTTTATCGGTAACTTGATAGATTTCATGTGATTTATATTTTCATCCAAATTCCATTTTCGCGTTTTTGTCCTAAGATTTTCCTGAGTACTTTTCTTTATTGTTTTTCGATTATCATTATTCGAGATTTGCCACCAATTATAATAGTTTCAGATTCATAAAATGCTTCTGTTTTAACTACTGTGTTATAATGTCGTAAGTTTGCCTTTTTGATATACTGTAGTTCTGTTATTGCATTTGTTTCAAGTAATTTTGTTTGCTCTTTGAAGTTTTGTAATTCTTTCTTTGTTAGCTTGCGGATTTAACCCTGCTGATTCAATAATTTCACGTAGATACTTTAGTTTCTCTACTTAAGTGTTATTTCCATATTTGGTGATTAACAATTGACTGTTACTTTGTCTTTTATTATTATTAAACATGGACAAGTATTTCCCCCGAGAAAACATATTCTAAATCAATATTTCAAAGTTTATTCTGTGAAAGTTTCTAACTCTTCTTAAATCCTGAAAACCGATCGCACACTTGAACATCAAACTGTGGGGTAGAAAACAAGTGAAGTTCTCCTCAGACCGGAAGTTACCTCTGCGATGCCGCGGCGCGATTACCACGCGCGGCTGAACTCCTCCAAGAATTAACATCGCACGCAACACCAACTAATGACCTTCTAATATGAAGGCGTCTTCACCTGTTACTTAATATCGCTAACGGCGTGGAACACAACCACCAAGCATGTATTAGTGATCAGTGATACCAACCCCTTACCTGTAACTACAACAGCAGCAAGACTCCCATAGTAACAAGGGCTCCCTTTGGTTTGGACCGAAAAGATTGCGATGAAACTTAATACGCCAGAACATCGCTGCACACCTGCTCTTGTTACATGGGTTATCCGCAGCATGACTGAGTGATTCTAAACAAGAATACGGAGTTTCCTCGTCCCTGATAATAAACAGATCCAGACGAGGACAGTCATGCTACCCACCAACCATCAGGTTGAGGAGAATGAGAGAGAGAGGTATTGGAATGCAAACTAATTGGCTTACTAGTAGGGAATTCGATCCCGGCCCTTATTTCTAATCCCGCGATTTCGGGATTACACTTGGTCAGTCCCGGGATCCCGGGATTGATGGTTACAAATTAAAAAAAAAAAGAAAATCTTACAGAAACCAGCAGTTTAATCAGCAAATCGAAATTTAGACAAAATCAATATATTTTACGGTGTAAACCTAGCTAATGTAATCACTCTAACTAACCAGACTAACCAGATTTAAAATCACTCAAACTCTACGTTTAAATTATTCTTTTCCACGAATCAGTGAGATCTCTTTTAACTTACATAAATTTAAAAAAAACCCTTATATAACAAGCTATGCCAATAAACTTTAGAAATTAACAACAATCTCTCTGAACATAGACTAAATAGACGACTTTCATGTAACAACGTAATAAGTAGGTAGAAAATTTCTTAGCAAAATGTATTTAAAATTAATATTAATCAGTCACACTTCACATTTCGCGTAAGTATAAAGAAAACTAATTTAATAGGAACATTGTAGTTTTAATTGCGGAAATATGAACTGAGAAATAACAAAGCGTCCAGTGTCTCATCACCAAGCCTGCTTCTCAATTTGTTGCACTTATGTGCAGCTGCTGAAAAAGCGCGTTCTGGTTCGATGGAAGTTGGAGGAATCGTTAGTAAATACTTATAAGCCTGCTCTATGTTATTGCTCCGAGTAGAATTTGAAGACTTGTATAGGTTCATTTCCTTCTTAACAATTCTGTAAAATTCATTTTCATTTAATTCTTGAGGAGACATAATTTTCATGCTATTTTCTATTTCCAGCTGAAGCTTTTCTTTGAGCGTCAAATCTCTTTTTTATGTAGTTGTAGGCTCGACTTGCATATTTTGTTCTTCCTCTTCGTCATTTGTTTACTATTTAGTTTCTCAATTAAAGAAACAATCTGGTTTCTTATCAGGACTTTGGTCGGACTTGATAATGTACACTTTATTTCATCATCGAACGCCAACGCAACATTGTCACTATGAGGATTTTGTAGGTAGCATAATACACCACTCATCTCACTTCATGCGCGTTTGTAAATGTATCTTGAATTTAGAAGCCATCTTGGAGCTATTGTCATTTAACTGCGTAAGAAGAAACGTAAGGCAGCATCAGCTGTGCATAAATTCGCATCAGTGCGACAGAGTGCGTCTACAGTCAATTTGACTAGAGTTCGAAATCGGACTCTTCCAACGGCACTAAACTCACTGAGGGTTTCGCTTCACGCAGTCTATTTGGAAATTTTTAAAAATGATGTCAATCCCGAAAATCCCGAGATCCGGGAAACTTAATCCCGAAAACTACAGGACTGAAAAGCGGCCGGGATCCTCTACTTACTAGGAAGTGTTGTCTGATCTGCTCTTCCGTAGTGTAGCAAGAGTAACATAAATTCTGGGGGTTCGAATTGGCCGTACCCCTAATGGTTATGCAAACCCATAGCATAACCGTTGTGGAGACTAGGTTATACTTGATACTCGCTTTATTAAGTTTTCATTCCATCCTTTTACTGCCTAGACATCCGAGCTCTACCAATAAAACATTGTATTAAGGGCATCCATTTTTATAACTTGGTAGAAATAACTGTAGGGGATGGAAGATCAGATTAGTTTGAAATCAACAGAAATGTGCGTTGTCACCACTCCTATTGATCATCGTCATGAGTCGGGTCATAAAATCAATCATAGAACATTGCAAAGTAACTAACAAAAGCAGAAGTAGAGGAGAAAGTGAATGTTTGGAGTGAGAATTTTAAAAAATATGGACTAAATATCAGTAGAACAAAATTTATGAAATGTCTACCTAGAGGGAAGGCACAGATTCAAATATTTTTCTTGGGGGATCAATCTGTTTCTAACAGGGAAGTATAATTTCAAAATTCTCATTTTATTGTCAAGTGAGAAATCTACTGTGGAAGATATAACAACCCAGAAAGCAAAATTGGCCATGTTTCATTCCTAATTCATTCCAGTTTTCACCTTCGGACTTCAAACATGTGCCCTACATAGCAATGTTTATAGTAGAATCCAGTCAAGAGAGAGCAGAAGACCAGGAAGGACAAAATTAGAAATGAAGTAAACAGGAATGAGGCTGGCATCAAAATACCTGTTACCGAGCTTTTAGACACATAATGCGGATGGATCGAAGGAGAACAGCGAGGAATAGGGAATAGGCCAGTAGAGAGGCCAAGGAATGGATGGATAGACATAGGCCTAGTAAAATCGGTGGTCAATAACAGGAATGTCAGGTGGGAGGGGATGGCGGAACAGGAACTATACTTTGACAGGAAACAGTGGTCAGTGCTTGTACACAACAGCCGAGAAAATGGAGCTGGAAAATGATGATGGTGATGAGAAACAGAAACATACATCGTACTCCCCCACCAACGAGAGAACTTCACAGACATCTCCAGTGAAGAAACTCCTAATTGAAATACTTCACTCTCATTTTGGAGGGTTGCGTTGAGCTCACTCGAGCACTCGACACACGTTTGGCAGTCTTGCTGGACAGCTACCGATCATCCTTCCCCACGAGATGACACGATCACGCCATAGCAAGTACACTACGATGGCACCGTCTGTGTTTGTGTTTGATGCTGATATCTGGGCATCGGTAACTGCTAGGTGATCGTTCATGTACGGAAATATTCATCAACCAGCATGTGTACAGTGGACTTGGTCTCACGTTGCAATACAAGCCACGGGTAAATTTAGCAACACCGCCTCGCAGAGCCCATTTAAAGTGCCGTGATTGGCTAAATTCAGTAGCTGAAAAAATGAGATATAGGGTATTTTTTTTCAAAACTTTACAATTTCAAAATTTTCAAAATTTCAAAATTTGAATTTTTTCAAAATCAGTGTGATCAACCGCCTAACACTCATATGCCAGTACACGTTGTTTCCGACTGCCCTAGATAGAAGATTGTTACCTCGGAGTTAGGTATCTATGAAAATGAAAATGCTCGCCTGTTTCCAGTCATTTGACCGGGTCAGGAATGGAATGAAGGAAGTCCCATCTAGCGGCGAGCATAGGAATTGTGCCAGCTACTGCAACCTGTCGCACACTTGTCGGGCAATGATTAATGACTGTAGATGGATTGCTCCAATGAAAGATGACCGGGAAAACCGGAGTACTCGAAGAGAAATCCACAGTTCTTCAGGCAAGCAACTCTTTGTTGAAAACATCCTACGGATATAAGCCACGAATTTTAGGTAAATAAAATATGTTATGAGAATATATTCTTTATTTATTCCTAAAAGTTACAATCCTTTTCTTAATCATCGTTATCCTGTCGATTAGATTAGCAGTTCGCCTTTTTCTACCACTACGAGTGCTAATGTGAGTGAATGCAGAATTTTACTTAAGCCCCTATAACTATATTCGGTGTCCGACTCGTTGGCTGAAAAGTCAGCGTACTGGCCTTCGGTTCAGAGGGTCCCGGGTTCGATTCCCGGCCATGTGGGGGATTTTAACCTTAATTGGTTAATTCCAATGGCACGGGGGCTGGGTGTATGTGTTGTCTTCATCATCACTTCATCCTCATTACGACGCGCAGGTTGCCTACGGGGGTCAAATAGCAAGACCTGCACCTGGCGAGCCGAATCCGTCCTGGGATATCCCGGCACTAAAAGCCATACGACATTTAACATTTTTCACTGTATTCGGTGTGGACCTTTTTCAAAAAATCAGAAACGCCTGAAGATATCGAACCAAGGAACACATTACAGAAAGAATTATGCAAATAATTTAATTTGGTTAAGATTTTAATAAAAGAAAGGAAACAAGCGCTTTCATGCAGTTTTCCGGAACTGCATTTAGGCTCGAATTAGTTTTCGAATTTTTTTTAGTTTGATAGAGCTGCCCAAGACTCACAATTTGAAACCTTTGCGGGCCCTTTAGACATTCAAATTTCGGCACTATTAAGAAAATCGCTTAAATTTACGTAGTTTCGTATTGTGGGAACCCTACTTTGTCCGCCTCCGCTTTGGCCAGCACAAATCTCAGCCTCCTCAACTACAGATGCACCTCGGTGTCTATATTCCGAGTTTAATAGTCACATAACTCCTTCAAGACAGGTTGGTACTGTCTACACAACAACAATTAGAATCCTCCTTAAGACTGTACTACAACACGCTCCACAGCTGTTATAGTCGTAATTAAAGACGAATTATTCAAAAATCAGCCAAGCAGGGACAGTAGCTTCTTCCTCTTCCTATTGGTCGCCAATAGTTATGAGAACTCGTCACGCAATACCGAGGATATCGCAGCAGTAGAAAAGGGAGGAAGAAAAAATCGTATACTGTTAAGGGAAGATGAAGCAAGTCTTTCCAGTTTAGAGCAGCGATTCCCGAACATTTTGACCCTTCCCCATTAACATAGGCCACCCTCATGGCAGTCACGATCGTATAAGCCGGGTATACTCTAATTCTTGGATTCATATTTGTTTCACCTACACCGACAAGGCAACAATGTAAGTTTTTATTACTGTTGCGGAAGTCTGAGTTTGTCTCTATACTTTAGCTGTTTTATAGGTATTGCAAAAAGCAATTGGCGGTGGACTGCCACTATTATATGGGCCGCAGTGGTTTTTCGGGTTTCGTAGACTTACTTATGAAATTTTTCTTTTTTATTATTAAATTTGTTATTCTATACAACTGACCACGATGTATTCACAACGACAGCCAACCTCCAGCTGAACGCGCGAGTCAACACAGCGCAATCTTACAACAGAATATGAGTGTGACGTCAATTTTTCTTTTCCATTATTAATTTTTTTATTCTATACAACCGACCACGATGTATTCACAACGACAACTAACCTCCAGCTGAACGCGCGAGTCAACACAGTGCAATCTTACAACAGAATATGAGTGTGACGTCAATCTTTATTTTCCATTATTAAATTTTTTATTCTATACAACCGACCACGATGTATTCACAACGACAACTAACCTCCAGCTGAACGCGCGAGTCAACACAGCGCAATCTTATAACAGACTATGAGTGTGATGTCAATCTTTCTTTTCCATTATTACATTTTTTATTCTATACAACCGACCACGATGTATTCACAATGGCAACTAACCTCCAGCTGAGTGCGGAAGTCAACACACCGCCATCTTATAACAGACTATGAGTGTGATGTCAATCTTTCTTTTCCATTATTACATTTTTTATTCTATACAACCGACCACGATGTATTCACAATGGCAACTAACCTCCAGCTGAGTGCGGAAGTCAACACACCGCCATCTTATAACAGACTATGAGTATGATGTCAATCTTTCTTTTGCATTATTAATTTTTTAATCTATACAACCGACCACGATGTATTCACAACGACAACTAACCTCCAGCTGAACGCGCGAGTCAACACAGCGTAATCTTATAACAGACTATGAGTGTGATGTCAATCTTTCTTTTGCATTATTAATTTTTTTATTCTATACAACCGACCACGATGTATTCACAATGGCAACTAACCTCCAGCTGAACGCGCGAGTCAACACAGCGCAATCTTATAACAGACTATGAGTGTGACGTCAGTCTTTCATTTCCATTATTAAATTTATTATTCTATACAACCGACCACGATGTATTCACAACGACAACTAACCTCCAGCTGAACGCGCGAGTCAACAGAGCGCCATCTTATAACAGACTATGAGTGTGACGTCAATCTTTCTTTTCCATTATTAAATTTATTATTCCATACAACTGACCACGATGTATTCACAACGGCAACTAACCTCCAGCTGAATGCGGAAGTCAACATACCGCCATCTTATAACAGAATATGAGTGTGACGTCAATCTTTCATTTCCATTATTAAATTTATTATTCTATACAACTGACCACGATGTATTCACAACGACAGCCAACCTCCAGCTGAGTGTGGAAGTCAACACAGTGCCATCTTGTAACACAGTATGGGAGTAACGTCAATCTTTCTTTTTTATTATTAAATTTGTTATTCCATACAACTGACCACAATGTATTCACAACGACAGCTAACCTCCGACTGAGTGCGCAAGTCAATGTAGCGCCATCTTACAACATAGTATGTGTGTGACGTCAAACTTTCTTTTACCCTCCCGGGTCAGTTGGCCGTGCGGTTAGGAGCGCGCAGCTGAGAGCTCGCGTCCGGGAGATATTGGGTTCGAACCCCACTGTCGGCAGTCCTGAAAATGGTTTTCCGTGGTTTCCCATTTTCACACCAGGAAAATGCTGGGGCTGTACCTTAATTAAAGCCATGACCGCTTCCTTCCCATTCCTAGGCCTTTCCTCTCCCTTCGTGGCCATAAGACCTATCTGTGTCGGTGCGACGTAAAGCAAATAACAAAACAAGAAAACTATCTTCTCCGTTAAAAAAAATGTTATTTTTCACAACTAAGCGTAGGCAACCAGTGATTGTCATCCTCTTCCTTGCGTTATTACCGTGTGCCAGAACACTGCCTTCTATATACTGTAGGTACAAGTGGCGCTGTGTTTTAAACGAATTTCCATTGTCTTTGACTGGCGTTTCGCCTAGGTCACAGAAAAGCCCCCTTAAACACGGTAACGTCGTCAAAGGCTGCAGAATTTGTCTTATAATACGTATCTTGCGAATATTTATGGCCATAAAATTGTTTGCTAAATCAGCGTCCATTTTGTTGGGCGTAGATCTTGTGACATGGCATATGCTAGATCAGCTGTGATAGCTGTGTATCCCCTGCATGTCGTAAGAGGCTATTGAACAACCAGAGAATCTATACCCGTTCTCTCATCTTCTAAGCCCCAAAACAGTATCCCTTTCCTGTATAGCGGAGAAATTTATATATCTCTTTTGAGCAGACGGCGTACATAGGCGTGCTCAAGACAACTCAACAACAGAAACGTGGATGATCTTTTGATTTTAATCTTTCGCGGCACCGAGAACCATCTCCTCTTACTTCACTGCTCTAGTGAAGTGGTTTCAATAGAAAAGCAGCAAGTGATGTAACAGTTCTCCTTACCTCTCACGCTGAACAGCCATGGAGGAATTAAAAGTGGATCTTCAGTGCCCTGATGCATGAAGTCCGTGGAGAGCAGAACGAATTTACTTTTAATATTCCATTAATTATTCCAAGATCAAAAGCATGAAGTAAAAAGGATACCGACATTGTTCAAGATTAGTTAGGTAACGCTGTTGTATACAACTTCTGTTTTACAATAATTACTGGGAGAGGAATCTTCATAGATGAAAAGATATTCTTCTTCAAGTGATATATCCGGCCCCCCAGACGTTGGCGATCACCCTGGAGAAAGCACCCCTTTCTTTAACTAACCTGAAGAATTGTTCAGTTTTGTTCATGCAAGTCCAGTCTTTGATGTTTTGGTGGTCGACCAGCTCCTCACTTACCTTCTATCTTGCAGTTGACCCAGCACACAACGTCCCCATGCCATGTCACAAGATATCCCCATCTACGGACAACAAAACGAATATTGCTCGAAATATTATCACTGATAAGCTGATTTTACTGAGTGGAATATTTTTTAAATTGTGTTGCATATCACTGACGAATTGCTGAACAACTTTCAGCTTTACAATTAGCATTGGATGGTAATCAGGCAACCATTCTCTTAACAGAACTCAAAGAATTAGTGTCCATAAAACATTACCTGTAATAATTAAGAGGGAGTTCCACAGGGGAGTATTGTTGGTCCTGTATAATTTCTTATATACGTTAATGATATGAACAAAGGTTTGGAATCAGAGGTAAGCATTTTTACGAATGATGTAATACTATACAGAGTAGTAAATAAATCATAAATCACAGGATTGTAAATGACTGCAGAGAGACTTCGACAATGTTGTGAGATGGGTAGTAGATGATCGCTGCCTTCTGTCTTGCTCCTGATCCGGCACGCAACATTCGCATGCCATGTTACAAGATAGCCCCACATTTAAAAATCTACGTACAACAAAAGACATATTCCTCACAATAATATGACTGATAAGCTGATTTTACTGACTGGATACATTTTTATATGTTCGTCGAAAAGCCATCACAGTCATGAAAGACAAAGCAGCTGGGATCAAAATGAATCGCAAACAAGTGCATTCTATACGGTTTGCTGATGATATTGCCATAGTAGCAGAAACTTTAAGCAAATGCAACCTCAAAATTAATGCATGGGATACAAAAACCATAACAGTCTGTAAATCCAAGAAAACGCGCACACACATCAAAATTGGCGCTGATAAAAGTGAACAAATGAAACAGTTTTGCTACCTAGGAACCCTAATCACGAGTGATAATCGGAGCATATCTGAAGTGACTAAAAGAATAGCAATGGCGAAGAGGGCCTTCCAAGATGAACATGTAGATATTCAAACTAGCAGTGTCTTTGCAAAAAAAAAAAAAAAAAAAATGCATGGAGCATGCGTCTGCACGGTTCCGAAAGCTGGACATTTGGAGAACAGGAAGGAAAAAGGCTTGAGGCACTTGAAATGTGGATCTGGAGAAGAATGCAGAGGATATGGTGGACTGAAATGAAGAGCAATGCCGAAGTTCTTAGAGAGATAGGAGGAAAAGGGGGTCTGCTAACTGGAAATGAAAAACGGAAAAAACAACTTCTTGGTCACCTTTTGCGGCATGAGGATGTCTTTGTAACATAACTGAAGGAAGAATTGCAGGGAAAGGAGGAAGATGACGACCCGGAGTATATTAATTCAATAACCTGCTTCTGAGGATGAACTACAAGACCTACGCCGAGTTGAAAATACTGGCTCAAGATAGACATCTATGGCTACGACTACAAAGCTTAGCCTTTAGAAAATGATGATGATCACTGACGAATTGCTGCACAACTTTGAACTGTACGATTAGCTCGCGTCCGGGAGATATTGGGTTCGAACCCCACTGTCGGCAGTCCTGAAGATGGTTTTACGTGGTTTCCCATTTTCACACCAGGCAAATGCTGGGGCTGTACCTTAATTAAGGCCACGGCCGCTTCCTTCCCACTCCTAGCCCTTTCCTCTCCCATCGTCGCCGTGAGACCTATCTGTGTCGGTGCGACGTAAAACAAGTAGCAAAAAAAAAAAAACAAAAAAAAAAGATTTCCATGCAATCGGGAATGCGATGTGGGACCTTCCCACGTATATACGAAATACTCGTTAAAGGGGAACACGATAACGTTATTTACATGGAGCCGATTTTAACAAGCACCGGTTAGGAGTTTTGCCATCGAGGAATACTTTATTGTAGCGGTCGCAGTTATCGCATTTAATTGTCCATCCTTAAGATACTTGTAAATACACCAAACCAAAAACCCAAACCCCACGGCAATTAACACCCTTGAAAGGGCTTTGGCCTGCCCAGCGCCCGCTGCTCAGCCCGAAGGCCTGCAGATTACGAGGGGCCGTGTGATCAGCACGTCGCATCCTCTCGGCCGTTTCGAGGCCGCGGCCGTCATCTCACCGTCAAATAGCTCCTCAATTCTAATCACGTAGGCTGAGTGGACCTCGAACCAGCTCTCAGGTCGAGAGAAAATCCCAGACCTGACGGGGAATCGAACCCGGGGCCTCCGGGCGAGAGGCAGGCACGCTACCCCTTCACCATGGGGCCGGCTATACTTGAAAATACACGCCCTAATAATTATTAACTACACGAAGTTCAATGGGAGCAGCTGGGGTTCGGACGAAGGACTGCACAAATAAATTAAGATAATATTTGTTATAATGCCTTCTTTTTTATTACGAGTTATCTTCCTGCGCCCTCACAGTGACGATTATTATTTTTGTGCCACCTGTCGCCATTTCCCATCGTAAAAGTATGTCATCGGGCCAATTGGATGTCATTCCAAAGAAACATATTTCCACAAAGGGAGCGTCACGAATGTCCGCAGGTAAATGAAGTTGAATTAGGTGAAAGTCAAAAGGTGATAAGTGTCGTTTCGTGTCGAGTGTCTCCTCATGCGTGCTTACAGTCGGTCCTTCCGCATTGTCGCCGTTCTGTGACGCTCTAGTAGTGGTGCTTCGGAGATCAAGAAGTGTGTCTGAAGATATGAAAGCTATACTGATCGGAAATTGGAAGAACTTCACTACTCCAGACGTGGATATGTGCAATGGAGAGATATCTCTGAGGATATTTCTATGGAGCGAGACGTTGACAGAAAGTAAAAGAGGGCAATCACTTGTACCGGAAGGAATCAATTAATGGAGGCCTTTCAATACTGATAGTTCCAACCATACTGAAGTTGATGTGGGTAGATTGCGGTAGATGAGACCAATATATGAATATGACTGTGATAGAGGAAACCATGATATAAATATGACTGTGATGGATGAAACCAAGGCATGAATACGCCTACTGTAGAGGAGGTCAAGACATGAATGTGAGTATGGTAGAGGAGGCCAAGAAATGAATATGATTATGGTAGAGGAGGCCAAGAAATGAATATGGTTATGGTAGAGGAGACCAAGATATGAATATAACTGTGGTAGAGGAGACCAAGATATGAATATAACTGTGGTAGAGGAGACCAAGATGTAAATACGACTATGGTAGAGGAGGCCAAGATATGAATATAACTGTGGTAGAGGAGACCAAGATGTAAATACAACTATTGTAGAGGAGGCCAAGATATGAATATAACTGTGGTAGAGGAGACCAAGATATGAATATAACTGTGGTAGAGGAGACCAAGATATGAATATAACTGTGGTAGAGGAGACCAAGATGTAAATACAACTATTGTAGAGGAGGCCAAGATATGAATATAACTGTGGTAGAGGAGACCAACTTGTAAATACAACTATTATAGAAGAGGCCAAGAAATGAATATGGTTATGGTAGAGGAGACCAAGATGTAAATACAAGTGTTGTAGAGGAGGCCAAGATATGAATATAACTATGGTAGAGACGACCAAGATATGAATATAACTGTGGTAGAGGAGACCAAGATGTAAATACAACTGTTGTAGAGGAGGCCAAGAAATGAATATGGTTATGGTAGAGGAGGCCAAGATATGAATAACTGTGGTAGAGGAGACCAAGATGTAAATACAACTGTTGTAGAGGAGGCCAAGAAATGAATATGGTTATGGTAGAGGAGGCCAAGATATGAATAACTGTGGTAGAGGAGACCAAGATATGAATATAACTGTGGTAGAGGAGACCAAGATATGAATATAACTGTGGTAGAGGAGGCCAAGATATGAATATAACTGTGGTAGAGGAGACCAAGATGTAAATACAACTATTGTAGAGGAGGCCAAGATATGAATATAACTGTGGTAGAGGAGACCAAGATGTAAATGCAACTATTGTAGAGGAGGCCAAGATATGAATATAACTGTGGTAGAGGAGACCAATATGTAAATACGACTATGGTAGAGGAGGCCAAGATATGAATATAACTGTGGTAGAGGAGACCAAGATGTAAATACAACTATTGTAGAGGAGGCCAAGATATGAATATAACTGTGGTAGAGGAGACCAAGATGTAAATGCAACTATTGTAGAGGAGGCCAAGATATGAATATAACTGTGGTAGAGGAGACCAATATGTAAATACGACTATGGTAGAGGAGGCCAAGATATGAATATAACTGTGGTAGAGGAGACCAAGATGTAAATGCAACTATTGTAGAGGAGGCCAAGATATGAATATAACTGTGGTAGAGGAGGCCAAGATATGAATATAACTGTGGTAGAGGAGCCCAAGATATGAATATAACTATGGTAGAGGAGACCAAGATGTAAATACGACTATGGTAGCGGAGGCCAAGATGTAAATACGACTATGGTAGAGGAGGCCAAGATATGAATATAACTATGGTAGAGGAGACCAAGATATGAATATAACTATGGTAGAGGAGACCAAGATGTAAATACGACTATGGTAGAGGAGGCCAAGATATGAATATAACTGTGGTAGAGGAGGCCAAGAATATGAATATAACTGTGGTAGAGGAGGCCAAGGTATGAATATAACTGTGGTAGAGGAGACCAAGATGTGAGCACGTCTGTGATAGATGAAATCAGGATATTAGTATTTCTGTGACAGATGAGGCTAACAGTTGATCACCTGGAATACTTGTGTTTAAATGCGCCCTAACTCTGACCGAAGACACAGTGCTTGTATTCTTTCATCCTATCGCATATGTGAGGTTTACTTATTCCGTTGTAATTAGAACATTTCTTTCTATTCGGAGGCACCTTTCTTATCTACAAGATCTACTACTCCACTTCCTGCGGCTAGCTCGGGGGGTTACATCTCCGTCTGGTGCGAGTTGACCCGGTGGAGCAGCCGAGCAAGTTCTATCTTCTTTACAAAAATTCATCAACCAACTTGTTCTGGTTATCGCCTTCTTCGAAAATTCCTGATCAACCTTTGTTTATGAATTCAAGTTTTGTCTGCAGTTCATCTGTACAAGGTTTGTGAAACTTTGTATGTGTTTATACCCCCCCCCCCCTTTTCTTTATGCAACTCCATCATTTTTCAAGAGAGGTTCATCCTTCTTCTCTTCGATTTAATATTATGAACGATCTATTAATTTGTCTATTAGTTCTCTTACAACCGGTACCACCTGGAGCGTGAGATTTAGGGTTAGGAGGGTACAACTGGGGAGGAGGACACCACCTCGCTCAGGAGGCCTCATCTGCTATGCTGAACAGGGAGTATATTAAAATTGGAAAGGGATAGATTAGGAAGAGGGAAGGAAGTGGCCATATCTTAATTTAGTTACCATCGTGGAATTTGCTTGGAGAAGAAGTGGGAACCCACTGAAAGCCATTTCAATGAATCATCAGTCATCAGTGATCTACATTTAGGTCTGTCGCCGAGGTGGCAGATTCCTTATCAAATGTGTACCTCATATTTACAATTGTTTACCTAGTATTTTCATAAATATTTTCTGCAAACATGGAAAGGTACCGAACATTTCCCTCGATAATTTATTCCGATCCTCACTTCTCGTCGTATAAATTAATATTTGCCCCAGTCTGTCCTTTTGAATTCTAACTTTACCTTATTTCCGACTTTTAAAAGCTTCGGTCAGACTCATTCGTCTACTAATGTCATTCCACGCCATCTCTCCACTGACAGCTCGGAACATACCACTTAGCCGAGCAGCTCGTCTCCTTACTCCCAAGTCTTCCCAACCAAAAGTTTGCAACATTTTTATAACACTACTCTTTTGTCGGAACTCGCCCAGAACAAATCGAGCTGATTTCCTTTGAATTTTTTTCAAGTAGTCCTGGAGAGGGTCCCGTACACTGGAACCATACACTAACTGAGGCCTTACCACATACTTATACGCCCTCTCCTTTACATCCTTACTACAACCTGTAAATAGTCTCCTAACAATATGAAAAAGTCTGTGAGTTTTCTTAACTGTGCCACTTCTAAGACGGCTGAAGTGGGAATCGAGCCCCCTCCACTCAGTTGACCTCCGAGGCTGAGTGGACCCCGTTCCAGTCCCCATACAACTTTTCATATTTCGTGCCAGAGACTGGAATTGAACCTGGTGCTCCGGAGGTTACATCTAATCACACTAATCACTACACCACGGAGGCGGACTTATTAAAACATAAGATGCAAAAAACCCGCCAAATCCAATTTCTGACATTTTGAAGCTTTATGCGCAACGGAGAATTCTTTGGTTATGTTTTATTACTCATAAGCAAAACTCGCCATTTTATGTTGCAAAAACCGCCAAGTCCACAGGAGCCAATGAAACTGCTCATCCATCCATCTCGCGTGACATAGTTCATAGGTTTCATTTCATATATGTTTATCAGGTCGTAAGATCACATAAATTTGTTTAAATTACCAAGAAATATATTAATAAGATGGAAGATTGAAAATGAAAATGAAAACCTACAACCTGTTTTCCAGTCATTGACCGGGTCAGGGATGGAATGAATGAAACATATATAGGCTGTTATTACAATGGGGTCGCCACTCCCAAGGTGATTTGTTAATGAATGATAAATGCTATGAAAAGATAATGGAGAGTGTTGCTGGAATGAAAGATGACAGGGAAAACCGGAGTACCCGGAGAAAAACCTGTCCCGCCTCCACTTTGTCCAGCACAAATCTCACATGGAGTCACCGGGATTTGAACCATGGTATCCAGCGGTGAGAGGCCGACGCGCTGCCGTCTGAGCCACGGAGGCTCTAAGATGGAATATTGTTCTGTTAAAATAATTCCACGTCAGATCAAGAGAATAATACTGAGAAAAACAACCAGTGGAGTTAGAGTTCAGGGTGAAGTAAATTACCGCCCTTATCTATGTATGTATGTACGTATGTATGTATGTATGTATGTTTAGTCATCAGCCCGAAGGCTGGTTGGATCCTCAGCAGTTCCGCTATGAGCTGTCATAGATGGCCTAGGCATCACTGAAGAGGGGTACTAGGGAAATGAGGAGTGACGTAGTTTCCCGTTGCTTTCCTCATCGAGCCAGAAGTTGCTATTACATATCAGTCTGCCAAGCCCACTGAAATGCATGCACCAACCGACCCTATGAGCAACAGTGTCACACCATTCATAGCAGGGACTGGCTGCGTAAGGAATGGCATTACTAGCATCGCTCATACCTCAGTCACTTTCATTTTATCAAAGCCAACGATAAAGCTGAGACAGATCAATGAAAGTAACAAAATTGCTCTAGCCCAGACCAGAAGACATAGTGCACTGTAAACACTAGGTCCTGCCAGCAAAGGCATCCCTTATCTATATATCCCTGAACGTATTCTCAAGAAGGGAAAGAGATTAGAAAACAATATTCTTCCAAATGATGTCCAAGAGAATAAAACCCTAATAGACATAGACAACCTACTGAAAAAGCAATAGAATGGAATAGCAAGAATGGAGAGCCTCAAATTCTACAAGGACCTCATCGATGGTTCCCATGAAAATCTACCTGATTTAGTGGAAGATGAGCCTGCGTGTGAATGTGTGCCTGATCTGAGAGTTTAAAACAATGTGAATGTCTCTTTATCGTTAAGATCTATTTGGTGAACCATAACTAATTCAATTAACATATTATTTTTGAATTTACACTTGTAGAAAAGCTTATTGAAATATTTCATTGTTAACGCAAAATACTTGATTGCACAAACTTAGCGTCACATTCACCTACATTAATCTACACGGCAATTTTGAATTGATGGTTACTATCATTTTCCAACCCAAACTCTCCAAGTCCAAAATGAAATACACATTTGCAGCAAAAATAATATGTATATGTTTATTTTTATTTGCTCACATTATTCCCAAACCCCTTACATATCTCTTGTCCAGTACACACAATAAGAACAAATTGCAAAGCAGAGCCACCTTTCCCTCAATGTGGACTTGGCGGCTTTTGCATCTTATGTCCTCAATATATATACTTATTAATAATGTATTGATTTGTTTATGACCAATCAACAATCAAATCAAAGATACAGGAAAGTCCTTTCTTTGCCATTTGTTCAGCGAACAACAATCTAACGGATGGTTTGTGATGATAACGGTTCTTGCTCGGTAGATTTAGGTGCTCCGAGGGGTAGAAATCACCCGGTTATACGAATTTATCATACGTCGCTAAAATTAGAAAAGCAGAAAAAAGATCTTCTACGTTCTTCACCAAAATCATGGCACGTATCTGAGGAATACGTAAATAAATGTAAGAGCAGAATATTTCATGTATACGTTTAAAAATACTGAGCTATCAGCGTATTTTGTCAATTTCTTCAGTGAATAAAGTTAGGGAATGATTCCTATCCCAGACCCTTGCTAATCTGTGAAACTGGAAAACATATAAGCAGGCACATACCTTCATTATTTGAAGCCCACCTAAGGTTTTGTCGAAAATGGTGACGACTGCATATTAAAGGGCCTGTTGGTCTGTAATGGTTATGATCTAATAAATGCCTGATCATTGATCTGTTTACTGTGTGTGTGCCAATCGAAGCGGGTCATAACGGATTCTACTCAGTTTAAAGGTGTGTGAGTATTAATTTACCTGCATTGGTCTGTGAAGTGTAGTGTAGTGTTTAATAATTTACTGATTATAGATCTACTAGCAGTTACCCGCGGCTTCGATCGCGTGGATTTCGTAATTTGATAAAAGAAATTAAGTGAAAATGAAAGTCCCTAAAGTACTAAAACTCATCGAAAAATTGAGTTTCATTTACGTCAGAACCTCTCTGTAAACCACGTTTGTGGTATTGACTTTTGGGGCTAAGATGACCATGCGAAATAGAACTGTACATGTGAGAAACAGTCTTCTCTCAAGTCGAAATACCATGTTTCTTTATTTTTAAAGGAGATTAAAAATACCAGTGTTAACGTCTGTAACATGTTAAGTTTTTGAGATATACTGAAGACATGCTCGTTTTAAAAATTTACCCCCTTTTTAAGTTCACCTTGAGTGGATTTTCCGCAAAAAATAATATCTATGTTCCTTTACTTGTACAGGAGATACCAAATACCAATTTTCACGTCTGAACATGTTACGTTTCTGAGATACATCGTAGATATAATCTTTTTAAAATTCTCCCCCTTTGTCACTCCTGTCCCCCCCCCCTATTAATTGGATTTTGCAAAAACATAAACAAATGTTACATTTAAAGGAAATTCCAAATAGCAATGTTCATATCTGTAACACCTTCAGTTTTCGAGGTATAAATATCCTCGTAAAAGGTATTCAACCACTTTTTCACCTTTTTCACCCCCTTAATGGAATTTTACGAAAATAGAAGAATACGTGTTTCTTTATTTTAAAAGAGATTCCAAATACCAAATTTTACGTCTGTAAACTTTTAAGTTTTTGAGATATGGATATACTCATTTAAACAAGTCAGCCCTTTTCACCCCTTATCGACGGGATATCCAAAAGTTCTCCCTTCGCGAGCACCTACGCTGTAATATAAAGGGATTCCCAAAATTTCATTTCTTTATGTCCAGTAGTTTTGGCTCGGTGATGATGAGTCAGTCAGGACCTGTTAATTTATATATATAGATTTATGGTAAAAGTACAGGATATGAAATCAAGTGAGGTGTAATGGATTTCATTGATTGTAATTGATAGTTGATAGTAAGAGAGTTTGTAATTGTGGCCATCATATTGTCTTGTCAGGTCCCTGCATGGCACACAGTGACTTGAAGATGTTGATGATGATGCAGAAGAAATATGGTAGGGTCAACCATATTCACAGTCTGTACTGTACCTGTTGCGTTGATTTCTTGTGGTGAAAGGGAAAGGTGGTGATGTGACGTAGTAAGGGTCGGTCGGCGGTGCTCAGCAGGTGTGTGCGGGCCACCTGGCTTCAGTCTTCCTTCCGGGCAAATCCTCTTGGTACCGTTATACCCTCCTCTCACGCTAGTACAGAGGGCTTTCTTCCTAAATCAGTGGCTCCCGGACTGAGAGATCTGCAAGTGATTCAGACAAATTGCTTGCAAGAAAACAGGAACATGTGCCCCGAAGGGCCTTGGCCTACCAAGCGACCGCTGCTCAACCAGAAGTTCTGGAGATTACGAAGTGTCGTGTGCTCAGCACGACGAATCCTTTTTGTCGTTATTCTTGATTTTCTAGACTGGAGCCGCTATCTCACCGTCAGATAGCCCCTCAATTTTAATCATAGAGCTATGATGAAAACAATGGGATAAAGAGAACACTACGTATAGATAGATAGATAGATAGGTAGATAGACAGACAGACAGACAGACAGACAGATAGATAGATAGATAGATAGATAGATAGATAGATAGATAGATAGATAGATAGATAGATAGATAGATAGATTTATCATCAACATGTTATGTGTCTAATTATAGATGATCCAATAAAATAATATCCACAACAAGTATACTATAAATATAATAATAATTTCGTACGGCTATTTCTAGCCGAGTGCAGCCCTTGTAAGGCAGACCCTCCGATGAGGGTGGGCGGCATCTGCCATGTGTAGGTAACTGCGTGTTGTTGTGGTGGAGGATAATGTTATGTGTTGTGTGTGAGTTGCAGGGATGTTGGGGACAGCATAAACACCCAGCCCCCGGGCCATTGGAATTAACCAATGAAGGTTAAAATCCCCGACCCGGCCGGGAATCGAGCCCGGGACCCTCTGAACCGAAGGCCAATACGCTGACCATTCAGCCAACGAGTCGGACACTTTAAATAAATACATATAATTTACTAAAATAGGACCAACACTGCCTGACAAAAGGAGTGAAGCACTCAGAAGGAGTGGTCATATATTATCCCATTTAGGTATACATGAATACCATTGATGTGTGAGTAAATGATTCGATTTACGAGGTTCTGTAATGTGTACATCGCACACCAGAGTGCATTCGTTACGGCACCGTCCTGTTTTTGATAGCTTTATACCAGTCCCCTGCTGTGAGTCAGACATTTAAGCAAGACATGCAGAGAGAATTACGTACGTGCGATGCCTCGCAGACGCGTTAGACAGCCTCTCCACTAATTGACAGCATTTGTCAGAGGCCGCATTGTGGGACTGCATGAGGCTGGTTGGTCGCATCGTGCAATTGCTAGGCGATGTTGCACTCTGTGGGTCCATGAGGGCACCCAGTCACGTCGTTCAGGTTCGAGTCGACCAAGAAACACCATCCTGAGGGAGGATCGTCGTATGGTGCGAGATCCCGTAACTTCGGCACCCTACATCCGCGAACATCTACTGGAGACTCTACAACATCCTGTGGGTTCCCGCACAGTGTCTCGACGACTCGCATCCGTCGGATTGGGGTCTTACCGCCCCATGCGTCGGTTGCCATTGACACCAGAACACCAACGCCTGCGTTTGGAATGGCGCTTTGCCAGGGAGGCATGGACAGAGGACGACTGTTAAATAATGAGTCCCGCTTCTCCATAACCTCCGATGACCATCGTTCGCAGGTTTGGTGGCGACGAGGGCAGATGGCACATTCTGTCCATATTGTGGAGAGGCACACAGGCGTAATCCCTGGCATCATGGTGTGGGGAGCCATAGGATATGCGTTCATGTCTCCTCTAATAGTGTTTCGGCAGACTTTGACAACACAACGTTACGTGAAAGACATTCTGCGTCCGCAAGTCCAACTCCTAACGCACAGCACGTGTGTCTGTGGGCATGTTGAGGTTCTCCCGTGGCCAGCAAGATCTCTGAACCTCTCCATCAGTGTAGGATGACATTGGAAGGGAACTTCGTCCCAGTACCAACCTGCGGGATCTGGAGGGACAGCTGCAACAACTGTGGACAAATTTGCCTCAGGAGAGGATCCAAAGGCTGATTGACAACATTCCGAACCGCACAAGGGCATGCATTGTGGCCAGCTGGAGGGCGGAAGGGGTTCGACACCCTACTGACCTGGCGAAAACATTCCACCTTTAACTGCCAACGGCTTTGTCTCTTTCATCTCGTATTGTAATCCGTTCAATAAAGGCACATGGTCTTTCAGCAAATGTAGTTTCATTCACTTTCAACATCTCTTTCTGGGTGCTTAACATTTTTTGCCAATCAGTGTAACTACCAAGTTTAATCTAAATCTAGAAACATTTATATATTTTACAAAGAGGGCCTAGGACACGTCTAATTTTTGACGGGGTTGAGTGGAAAAAAATCCACAGCTTCACTTCATTCAGTGATTTTAGTGCCATCAACAGTCATAGGTTTGTCCTAGCCACAGTTCTCATTTTAAGAAGATACCGAGCTCGATAGCTGCAGTCGCTTAATTGCGGCCAGTAACCAATATTCGGACCGGGCGAGTTGGCCGTGCGCATAGAGGCGCGCGGCTGTGAGCTTGCATCCGGGAGATAGTAGGTTCGAATCCCACTATCGGCAGCCCTGAAAATGGTTTTCCGTGGTTTCCCATTTTCACACCAGGCAAATGCTGGGGCTGTACCTTAATTAAGGCCACGGCCGCTTCCTTCCAACTCCTAGGCCTTTCCTATCCCATCGTCGCCATAAGACCTTTCTGTGTCGGTGCGACGTAAAGCCCATAGCAAAAAAAACCAATATTCGGGAGATAGTAGGTTCGAACCCCACTGTCGGCAACCCTGAAAATGGTATTCCGTGGTTTCCCATTTTCACACCAGGCAAATGCTGGGGCTGTACCTTAAGTAAGGCCACGGTCGCTTCCTTCCCAGTCCTAGCTCTTTCCTGTCCCATCGTCGCCATAAGACCTATCTGTGTCGGTGCGACGTAAAGCCAATAGCATTTTAGGAAGATGGAAAATATACCTTTGCCTAGAAACGCAGTGAGGAATGTTGGGCTATCCACTCGATTCGACAGACACTTACGACGCAAGTGCAGCGCCTCATATTCATAGTATCGTGTATGAAAGAGTGGGATATATCGAATGACATACATGGATACGGTATTTACGAACATTTTTGGAAGCAGTAGAAATAATAATAATTTATATATTCTACGAAGATAAAATACATGAAACATGTAATTTTTTGACTATTAATGCTGTACCGAATGGATTAATCCCTACCCTAGTTCCAGTCGTGTAAATGATCGATGGATGCTTACAACTGATATTTTATTTTGGTTATCTACACAGGAGACTTCTCCTCGTGACAGGAATTACGAGAGCTCTTAAAGTACAGAGCCATTATAGCAGTATCGGAACGCGTCATTTAGCCGAGCCAGTGACACCCATTGAGCGGTAGTCAGTTTCAATTAGGCAGGTATTCTTACTATCTTACCGACTGAGGAAATTGGATGAAGACGGCTGAGAGATCTACAGCTAGTGATTACATTAGAGGAACAGGGGTCTGGGGAAAGAAGTGATGAGGAAAATTGGATGAAGATAAGGTGAGAGGGGAGCGGAATTAAAGGAGAGGGAGTGTGTCGTGTTGTACATAGGACATTTCGACGGAGCTAGTTTTAACCCTTGAGGTACTCCTGATATGTCGATCCGGGTTACACTCACTGGTAGCTAGCTTGCCGATGTATTAGAGCTTTATAGATGGAATTTGATTGTGTGTGAAATTGAACAGGCACCCTCAGCGATGTAAACAAAGTAAGCCCTCGACTTGCTCTTCCCAATGTACAAGT
This sequence comes from Anabrus simplex, assembly GCF_040414725.1. NCBI lineage: Eukaryota > Metazoa > Arthropoda > Insecta > Orthoptera > Tettigoniidae > Anabrus > Anabrus simplex. The sequence goes on along the minus strand of NC_090279.1, from coordinate 209,137,339 downwards.
TCGAAGGGTAAAGAGGAGCGTTGATGTGACTTATGTTGACAATTCAAGCTCTATAGTGAACAGATTATATAGAAGTTTAGGTTTTTGAGTTGGGCTTCTAAGTAAAGACACGATACTTTCAATTGGTTTTACATGCCAGAGTGTCCCAAACTGTACTCACTTCTGGAATGACGTGTGATTGATTGTTTGTCAAGAGTCAATATTAATATTATGTAGTTGGAAGTTTCATTTACATTTAATATGACTATAGATGTAGGAAATTAAATTAACGAGGTCCAGCAAAAGAAAGAAAATCTAGTGCCCCCGGCATGTTCACAAATGTTCTAAATTGCCTGGATAGATGAGGCTACCTTGAAGGTAAATGATTCCATTAATCGACACATTTGCACCTACTGGGTAGCTGAAAATCCTATTGTGTCTGTTGAACTCCATGTGAACCTACCAGGAATTACTGTGTGGGTTGGGATATCTGTATTGGGTATGCTAGGGCCATTCATTTTTGACCAAAATGTCACCGGGGAGGGGGGTGCTTACCTAAACTTGCTGTAGGAATTCGTTGGTCCATGCATTGCAGTGGTAACGAGAAGTGTTACATCTAGCAAAATGGAGCCCCATCCCACTACCATCGCGATGTCATGGCCTATTTCGATGCCACACTTCCAAACAGATGGATTGTTGATGTTGAATTACCTGCGCTTTCCCCAATCTCAGGCCAACGAACTTTTTCTTAAGAGGATACATCAAAGATTAGGTTCACGGCGCAAAACCTACAGCGGTCAATGCTTTGAAAGAGGAAATTTCAAGACAATGTTTTGCAGTTCTAAATGCATGGATCGTAAGGTGAACTCCATTGGCCCACGTTACCACCTGTCTTATCAATCTACTTTAATTGGTTACTGTAATTTCCTGCAGTTCATGTTCTTTATAATCATCAACTTTTTATCTATATTAAAGAACACTGAATTTATTGTAACTCCAAGAGTGAGTACATTTTTGAACATCCTTTAGTGCAGCATAAATGAATAATCTGCGCCTTGATATTTTTTGTTGTTTTAATGTTATTGCCCATAAGTTGTACAAAAGTATGTTTTTATAAACTTCAAATATCTGAACGAAAATAAATAACCTCGCCACATCTTTTCGAGCAGAAAAATGCATTGTTAATGTTGTAGTTAGTGTGTTTAAAACTTTGAATCACCGGGCGAGTTGGCCGTGCGGTTAGCAGCGCGCGGCTGTGAGCTTGCATCCGGGAGATAGTAGGTTCGAATCCCACTGTCGGCAGTCCTGAAAATCGTTTTCCGTGGTTTCCTATTTTCACACCAGGCAAATGCTGGGGGTGTGCCTTAATTAAGGCCACGGCCGCTTCCTTTCAACTCCTCGGCCTTGCCTATCCCATCGTCGCCATAAGCCTATCTGTGTCGGTGCGACGTAAAGCCACTAGCAACAAACCTCTGAATCTGCAGCCGATGACCTAGCTGTTAGGCCCCTTTAAACACCAATCATCATCATCATCATCATCATCATCATCAAAACATTGAATTTATGTTGGCGGGTTCAAAAAGTGGCAAGAGGATGTAATGACTAATTAAGGAGTGAACTCTATGGATGAAACTTTGCGTAAAATTGAACTGTATGAAGCGCTCACGTGAGGCGAATGGAGGAAGATAGGTTACCAAGGAGAACAATGGACTTGGTTATGAAGGGTAATAGAAGTAGGTGCATAATCTGGCAATGGTTTGATCAAAGGTTTAGACACATAAAAGTAAAATGCGTTTAATTAGACGCGGCTAGATGTAAATAAAGGTTTTTTTTTTGCTAGGGGCGTTTCGTCTCACCGACACAGATAGCTCCTATAGCGACGATGGGACAGGAAAGGCCTAGGATTTGGAAGGAAGCAGCCGTGGCCTTAATTAAGAAAGAGCATTTGCAGATTATGCAGAGCATTTGCCTGGTGTGAAAATGGTAAACCACGGGAAACCATCTTCAGGGCTGACGACAGTAGGATTCGAACCCACTATCTCCCAGATGCAAGCTCACAACCGCACTTTTAGAGACTTTCCCTTTGAATGCTGAACTGCATCACATTCTATAAATAATTTAACAATGTTATTGACTTTACGTCCCACTTACTACTTTTACGATTTCCCGAGATGCCGAGCTGTTGGAATTTAGTCTTGCAGGAGTTGTTTTACGTGTCAGTAAATCTATCAGCACGAGGCTGACGTATTTGAGCACCTTCAAATACCACTGGATTGAGCCAGGATCGAACCTGCCAAGTTGGGGTTCAGAAGGCCAGCGCCTCAACCGTCTGAGCCAATCAGTTCGGCCACAGTCTATACGGAGGGTATTTGTGTTTACTGTACCAATGTAAGTGTTCCCTTAACATTTCATATCCGTGGCACTTATAGCGTAGATCAATGATTCTTGTCTAAAGGAGTGTGTCGTTTTGTATATAGGACATTTCGACGGAGCTAATTTAACCCTTGTGGTAATTCTGATTCGGGTTAGTATTTAATTGCTATTTCAAAATATTTGCCATATTATGTGATAGTGGTAAAGTAATATGTAGACTACTCATACACCTTCATAGGTTTTAGCTATGAATGTATTGTCAAGCGTAATACACTATTAGTCATAAACTTTTGATAAGGACTGTTTATCCTTGGGATATTCAAGGAACAAAAAGTTGTATTAAGTATCGAAATAATCTGATATCTATTATGAAAAGGTCCCAGAATAACAATTCCTTGGTACAATATTATTAGCGATGATAAACATGCGTTTGATGCAAAAAATAATTCATTTTGAAATCACGGGTAATTGATCCGGTATAACCTGTATTCTTAACATTTTATAAGAAAAATTATACGAGCTTCTCCTCAGACGCGGAAATAAAAAGACAGGGATTTCCCTAATATTTAAGTGAGAAATTTTCCCTGTATGTCAAAAGACAATTAGAGAAGGAAATTAATTCATTAGAATGAAATAAATTCAATATGTAGTATGTTGAAGAATGTCTGGGTTCAAATCAATAGTTCATCATCGAACTACAGTAGGAGGCATACATATTTTAACCCTTAGATGTGGCGATGAAACAATAAATCTCTTCAGAACTTCATTTATGTCGCTCGTTGTCACTGGCTAGGGCAAAGAACGTCCCCAACGACTAGGATTCCATTACCACAGTTGCAGAGGTGTTCTGATGATACATTAGAACATATTTGAATAGCTAGCTGCACGCCCTCTGCCCCCATCCCATTGCTCTTAACCCGCTGGAGTACGAACAGGCAGTAAATATCCCGCGGACAACCAAATTGAATTAATTGTGTTTTATTTACTGTATTATTGCATTGGGAGTGAATAGCATTGCTGGTACCTCTGTACAGCGCGCCGCAAGCCAATTGCAACACCACTGAGGGGCGCCACGGTGTCAGCAGTTCACTTACTATATTATTATCAATGTCTTAACCTCCTCTACCGCAGTGATATTCATACCTTAGCCTCCTCTAGCATAGTCATAATCGTATCTTGACCTCTTCTGTCATAGCCTTATATAATCATATATTGGCCTCCTCTATCATAATCACATTGTAACGGTTCAAATCCCGTTACAAGATGATATCTGTATTTTTATTATTGTATGATTTTATCTGTATTTTATTATTATTATTATTATTATTATTATTATTATTATTATTATTATTATGTCAGTATTATTATTATTATGTTATCTGTGATATTGTACTATTATTGTAATTATCCGTTTTATTCAATTTTGCAATTGCCTGTTGCTTGCAAGATTGCACTTAGATGTATACATATATACGTATGTGTAGTATAACACTCAATACCTGTACAGTGAGAATTGTTGTATATATCAGAGATTGGAAGTGACGTTGTTATATTGCGACACCACTGGCGATTCTGCCAAGTCATCGCCGCGCCTTGGCTACGTCATCGTATTTATTTAGCAATGCGCGCACGGAGTCGATCGCCGCGGGGCTATTTCACCACTGGATGTAATATCTGTCGCGTAGGTGGGAGTATGTCATTGTTATTTCTGGAGATTACGTAGTTGTGTCAACCAACGTCTATGTAAGGTAGCTCCATATTGTAGCGTCAGTCATTACTTATACGGATGCAGTACAGTGAAGTAGTCTACTAGATCAAGAGGCCTTAAGTGGTCAGCCAACCAGTGTGAACGAGAGATGGTGAAGACTCAGTGAGCCATTATTGGTCATTGAGAGAGTGAGACCAAATGGTTGGTCCGTCACTTAGTGGAAGACGCGGACGCAAGGCTTACCAAGGAGTCAGAGAGGGCAACCCTGGACCTACCAAGAGGTCATACCATATTGACTTACAAAGAAGTCAGATGATATGGAGAAGAAGCAGTCGCAAGGATGTATCACCACGTTAGGCGTGACACATCTACAGTAAACACCAGAGCAATGGATTACGTCGTAATTACACTCAAAGTGTTGAAGGTACAGTCAAGTGAATCAGTGAGGGAAATATTTCGTATAAATTGTTAAATGTCCGGTTAAGAAGAATTCAAATTCATGCCTAGTTTCTTTCAGTTGCAATGTCATAATTTCATATTCTCATCTGTTTTATCGCAACAAGACTCACTATTTTGTGATATATTATTTAAAGAATATATATTGTTCTATCAAACGAATTCATAGTTTCATTTCATTGACAGTAAAATATCTTAACCTCAAAATTAATGGGGAAACCGAACGCCAATCTCCTTTTCCCAGAACTTATATGGTATGTTGTCAAAAGTAAGCTTATTACCCCACACCCTAGATATGGTCAAGAGTCTCATTCTATTATTGCTGTACTGAGTGACAGCTGGCGCCCTTCAAATAACGTATGTGTAAGTAAGCAGGTAACAAGTAAGTGTGAGTACAAGGTTCGACGAGTGTGTATTTTATTTAATGAATGTAGATTTTCAGATTTTCCATTTTAAATGCAGATATTCAGATTTTTCAATTTAATCCAGTTTAACATGTTTGTAAATTAAGTCAATCAGTTAGGAAAATCTCAACATTCATAATTTGGACTTTTCTATCAAAACCATATTCATATGTTATCATGGCCTCCGCTATCATAACCATATTCATATCTTTGACCTTTCTTATCAAGACCATATTCATATGTTATCATGGTCTCCTCTATCATAACCATATACATATCTTGGACTTTCCTATCAGAACATATTCATATGTTATCATGGCCTACTCCATCATAACCATATTCATATCTTGGACTTTTCTATCAAGACCATATTCACATGTTATCATGGCCTCCTCTATCATAACCATATTCATATCTTGGACTTTTCTATCAAGACCATATTCATATGTTATCTTGGTCTTTTCTATCATAGTCATATTCATATCTTGGCCTCCTCTATCATAATCATATTCATATCTTAGCCTCATCTATGATAGTCATAATCATATCTTGGCCTCCTCTATCATAACCATATTCATATGTTGGACTTTTCTATCAAAACCATATTCATATGTTATCATGGCCTCCTCTATCATAATCATATTCATATCGTGGACTTTTCTATCAAAACCATATTCATATGTTATCATGGCCTCCTCTATCATAACCATATTCACATCTTGGACTTTTCTATCAAGACCATATTCATATGTTATCATGGCCTCCTCTATCATAACCATATTCTTATCTTGGACTTTTCTATCAAGACCATATTCATATGTTATCTTGGCCTTTTCTATCATAGTCATATTCATATCTTGGCCTCCTCTATCATAATCATATTCATATCTTGGCCTCCTCTATCATAATCATATTCATATCTCGGTCTCCTCTTTCATAACCATATTAACTTTGTCTCCGCTACCGTAACAATATTCATATCTTGGCCTCCTCTGTCATAATCATATTCATATCTTGGCCTCCTCTATCACAACCATATTCAGATCTTGGTCTTTTCTATCATAGTTGCATATAGTTCATATCTACTCTACCACACTCATATTCACATCTTGGCCGTACGATACTGATATTGAGGTTTTCAAATCCCCCTAGCATATTCATGTGGATTTGGAGTATTACAAAATAAAAATGTATGCAAAATCATTTGCGGATTTATTTTTTTAAATGTGACTCGATTCCATGACATAAATTCTTAGTGAAAGTGTTTGTATCGAATTACCATTTATAAAATGTAAACTGGGAAGTCGTTCAGAAATTGGGACTAACCGTGAAGCCTTATTGTAACTGTGTAAGTTCCATGAATTTCAGTTGTGGGATGACATAAAACACGAACTCAGGACGTACTGTGACATGTTGTAGATTGTCCCACAAGAAGGGTTATACCGCACAACAAACACGACTAGTAAATTCTATGATTTCCATTAGGGTAATTGTCGAAATTAAGGGTACTGAAGCGTTGCCGTGGTGCAGACAGGCATGAGGGAGTTGTGTGTTCATCACGGCTTTCTTTCACGGCGGACAAGAGTAGGTGGGGTTGGCGGCAGCAGAGAAGTTAGAGAATTAAACGACAAAGTGGTGTTCCATTCCTCTGGAACAAGAGGGGGGCCGCTGTAGTGGGGTAGTACAGAATTACCCACGAAAGAATAACCACGATATACGCTATAAAACAAAAGGGCGAGTCTTCTAGTGGACAGAGAAAACATTAGGTGAAATATAGTGAATTTGCTGGAACGAATTGGGACACTGGATACACGCGCCATTTGCTTCATTCTGTGAAGGGAATGAATCGGTCTGATGGTGACCAAGAGCAGGCTGGGGTAGAGTTGACCTCCAAGATATTTTACGCCTTCATGTCCATGGCCTCTGCCAACCATGTCTTGTAACAAGCACCTGGTTGCAACACACACTATTGCTAACTTATACCATGGCTCCCTGATAAGAGAAATGCATACTTACTCAGTCATTTTTTGTAATGTATTCCATTTTTTGCACCCCGTGTGGGTGGGGGACGCAGACGAAGAATACACCCACGGTATCCTCTGCCTGGCGGCTAAAAGGGGCGACCAAGGGTTGATCAAATTAGAATCATGAAACTACTTGTGATTAGTACCACCACGCGGGGAGCACCATGGGTCGCCTTTACTTGCGAGTAGTACCACTATGTTGGGTACCAAATAGGTTTGTGATTAGTAGCACACGAGGGCTCGACGGCTATTTACAGTACCTGTGATTAGTTGCACTATATGAGCGACACCATGGGATGAACCCATGGTTCTGGCTTGCCTATGATTAGTACCCACTATATGCGGAACACCACGGGATAGTACGAGTCCCTGTGGTTAGTACACTTAGGTGATGAACACCATAGGTTTGCGTTGTCTGTCAAGGGCGCCGCAGTGTGCGAAACACGTTAGGTAGTACCATAATGTGTGGAATATCGCGAGTCTACGCTACTCTTGATTAGTACCGCAACATGGGAAATACAATGGTTCTTCTTTTCTAGCGATAAATACAATTATGAGGGGTCGATGACCTGGATTTTGGACCCGATTCGAGAACGAGCATATTCTAATCAATTCAGCACCGTGCTATAGAAGCAGTCCCTTGGTCAGTAATACTATTGTTTTGTGCCATCTTCTGTGCATGTGAGGCACTGTGGGTCGGATCCACTAATCGTTTTAAATTCATATCGATACATCCATTCTTCGTCCTCACGCTTTGAATTCTGGTCGGTGGAGGATTTTGGATTTTTAATTTATCATCTCATTTCGTCTCATTTCGTACCATTAGGGGCCGATGACCTCGATGTTAGTCCCCTTTAAACAACAAACATCACCATCATCATCACCATTTTTTGTACTTTAGGGTCATTTTAACATGGTAATCAATTTGGCTTCAGAAGAAATGTAGGAACACGTGAGGCAATCCTGACTAAACGTACATGGCTTCGGTAGATCTAGAAAAGGCATTCGATAATGTTGATTGGACCAAGTTATTTGAGATTTTGAATGTGATTGGAATCAGATACCGATAACGAAGAATTATGTACAATCTGTACAAAATATTAGTCTGCAGTGATAAGAATCGAGGGCTATGAAAATTCAGAAAGGAGTGAGGCAACGCTGCAGTTTGTCTCCCCTACCTTTTCGTTGTTGGGGAAGAAATCAAAACCCCGAGATTTGCCGACAATCAATCAATGTTCTAAAGGCTAATGCCTTGTCGATGCAACCACTCTTTTCTTTCATTGGATGTTCGTTTCAGTTTTGTGTAATTGACACAATCTAACCCCTTCTTGATGTCGTCCAAATACTTCATCCTAGGTCTTCCTCTGCCTTTCTTTCCCAGCACTTTCCCTTCAAGTATGTTAGTGATGAAAGTATTGTGTCTGATGACGTTATTCTTAATTTATATGAGTCTGCAAAAGCAAAGCAAAGTCACCTCCTAAAAGGCTTCCACCATCGTTAACCTCGACACGTGATGGGGTAGAGTGGTTAGCTCTACGCCCGGCCGCCTTTGCCCCCAGGAATTAACCTGCTACTCATTTTTGGTGTAGGCTGAGTGAACCTCACGGCGATATGCATCTCCGGAAGCGGAAATCTCGTTTCTTAAATTTTACCACGTCCTTCCGGGCGAACCGAGCAAGCCTTTACCGCCTCGGCCAAGCAGCCCCTGAGTCTGCAAAAGACCTGGATAAATAGCTGAATGATATGAACAGAGTGTTTGGGAATGAGTACAAGATGAAAATTAATTATCCCATGAAATGTAATGGAGCGCAGTCGAAAGATTATGAAATGAAAAAGAAATAGATGAATATTGTTACTTGGGTAGTAAAATAACTAACGATGACAGAACTAAGGAGGACATAAGATGCAGACTAGCACAAGGAAGGAAGAGCTTTCTTAAGAAGAGAAATTTGCTCACGTTGAAGCGTGGCATTATATGGATGTAATTGATGAACGATAACTAGGTCAGAAAGAAAGTGAATACGAGCTTTTGAAATGTGGTGTTACAGATTAATGATGAAGGTGATACTGACAGATCGAATTACGAATGAAGACTTGCTGAATCGAACTGGTGAGTGAAGATCGATTTGGCTGAAAAGATCGATTTGGCTGAATTTGGCGAGAAGAAGTGATAGAATGATAGGGCACATCTTAAGGTACCCATGACTACACGAAGCTACTACGCTGTCGTAGCTGGGGGGGGGGAGGTGATACTCCCAGGTGGCGGTTAACGGGGTCCTAACAGGCTTGCCGGCGGAATTGACTGAAATAAAGTAGGTCTCGCGGACCAAACACATAACCCCCTGTGGGTGGAGGACGCAGATGAAGATACACCGACGATATCCCCTGTCTGTCGTAAAAAGCGACTAAGAGGGGCGACCAAGTGAAGCTGAATTTTGAACCATGAAATTACCTGTGAGGAACACCGTGAGTCGAATTTTGTTGCGATTAGTATCACTATGTGAAGCATACCATCGGTCTGTGTGTGGATGCCCGTGTGTAGTTTCCACCACTACAACGGAGGCTTCCCCCTATCCACGTTCGGTTGAACACCCCAAGAGGCTATAATCGCTGGGGTGTTTCAGCATCTGCTCGTGGACAACATGGGTCTACGTTTCGAGTAACACCATGGGGCTGGGCGTTGCCTGTGATTAGTACCCATTACGTAAGAAGCACCGTGGTTCTACTTTACTAGCGCTAAGTACCATTAAGAGGGTCCGTTGACCTGTATTTTGTACCCCCTTTAGACAACAAGAATCATTGATTCAGGATTGTGCTTTGGAAGCAGCCCCTTGGTCAGTTTATACCATTGTTTTAAGTTCATAATCATCATCCATCGTCGTCTTTTTGAATTTTATTCGGTCGATTAATTTTGGAATGATTTTAAACTTTAAAAGGTGTGAGTTGGATCTGCTGATTAGTTTACATGCATATTCATCCATTCATTCTTCATCAAGTTTTGAATTCTGGTCAGTGGATGCATTTTGGAATTTTAGATTGTCATGACATTTTGTAAATTAGGGACCGATTACTTAGCTGTTAGGCCCCTTTAAGCAACAAGCATCCTTATCATCTTGCCCAGGAATTGTTCAGGTGATTTTTGCGGAAAGTGTAGGCGCCCAAAATCTCACGCGTGCAAATCGAGGCGCAAGAGCTCCGTGCACTGTGCATCGGTTCCACTCGGCTCGGCTCGGACCAACGCTTCGTCTCTGGGCTACTCGGTTAAGCTCGGCTGGAGCGCTACGGAGCAAGTGAGGAAGAGGGAGACAGGAGGAGCGAGCGGAACAGGCCTGGGAAAAGAGAGAGACAGCGCTATTGCTCCAAATCGAGGAGTGGGAGTCTGCACTCTGAGCAACCAAGCGAAGTCGTCTTTCGCACCATGCACAGTGCATGCACCAGGCGCATGCACCCTGAGAGGCCCTGGGAAGATATGAATATGACAAGCAGATTAGAGTAGATATCAGATGTAGCAGTTATGTAGAAATGAATTGCAGGTCAGTGTTATCAGGTGAAGAATGAGGCAACTGGAACATGCCCAGTAAAATTTCTACGAACATGTAAACCACAAGTCCGTACACCATGGTGTCACGTACAGATCTGATCTGTCCGCTCTTTCCTCAGTAATGACTCATGGAGTGAGTAGTTCAGAATTAGAACACTTCAGAGCAATCTCGAAACGTATATATACGGATCATTTCCTAGAAGTTAGCTGACAATGGCCGTGAGACAACGCGAAATATTCCTTTGGTCTCTCAAGCAGCTGCGAGAACAAACGAATTTAAATGTATTTGCAGTTGTTCGTCACGATGGGCGAGACATATGTGAAGGGTATTATTGCCTCAGTCAAAGGAGTTTATAGCCGCTCACAGTGGAGACATCTTCATTGTGTGTTGTGACTTCCAATAGCAAGACTATCACTTGACAGCAACAACCTTAGTTTTTAAATTTTATATTAATTTATTTTACAATCTCCCTCGCTATTCTTAAGAATATTATTTGTAATGTCATTAATATATTTTCTGTAAAATTTGATACGTCTGTCTTACGTACCAAGATTATAATGGTTTGAAGCTAAATATATATACAGAGTGTATAACAATTAATAGCCCAAATTAAAACAGCTGTAAGTAGACGATACTAGAAGCAGAAAAGTCTTAGTAAACATGGGTCCCCAAACGAACCGTTTGCGAGTTAATTTAGAATTTGTGGTTATCAGCCTCCACTGACTTGATTGTGTATAAACGTCGTGCTAGTTAGGAAAAGGCACCAGTACAACATTAAGGAAAGTTATTGGATACTATGGTAAAACTGTAGTTGTTTTTAATGAACAACGAAACAGTCTTTGAATACTTAAGTACGAGTAAGTAGACTGTACAGTCGTTGGAATTTGTAACTGTAACATACTAAGGAAGATTGTTTTATTGTTCATTGAAAACATAGCCTGGGTCTCTATTACCTGTGATTACCGGTGACCATTTTTTTTTTTGCTATTTGCTTTGTGTCGCACCGACACAGACAGGTCTTAGTGCAACGATGGGAAAGGGAAGGCCTAGGAGTGGGAAGGAAGCAGCCGTGGCTTTAATTAAGGTACAGCCCCATCATTTGCCTGGTGTGAAAATGGGAAACCACGGAAAACCATCTTCAGGGCTGCCGACAGTAGGATTCGAACCCACTATCACCCGGATGCAAGCTCACAGCTGCGCGACTCTAACCGCACGGCCAACTCGCCCGGTATCTAGATTTTGGACCCCTGTGAATAATAAACATTATTCCAGAAGATAAGGCATTGTGAATCCGATCCCCTGATTGTTTTGGATTCATGGTCATTTTCTTCATCGTCATTCGTTTTAGATTTTAGTCAGTGGATACATTTTGAAGTTTTGATTACCGTTTCATTTCGTTGTACCTCGTATCATTAGTGGACGATGATCTAGTTGTTAGGCCCCTTTAAACAACAGTCATGATGATGATCATCAGAGGAAGGTCTCGCCCGTTTCTCTCACGCTGTCAGATAACATTAGCTATGAAGTTCTTTCGGACTGCCATTTCAATAATGCCCCTGGAATATAGGCTATTTACCTTGTAGTAGGCATACGTTGTGCATAAGAGGAGGACGACATCTCAGGGAGTAATTTCGAGTTCAGGACAGTTTTAAACCAAGTATGTTTCTTAAAACTTTCAATTGCATTTTTCCACCTTTACACTTTTTCAGCTATTTGTCATGTATAAAATACTCCTTGCGTCAGAGTTCTTACAAGGTTCACCTGAAATGTTCAGAGAATGTTTGAAAATGTACAGAAATTAAAAGTAGTTCTGTATTTTATTATAGTTAAATATTACCTTAATATTATTGCTCCTAAAATAGCGCCGAAGTAGATTTTTACCTATTGTATGAATAATGAAAAATTCACTTCAGCACCACTACGAGCGTTAATGTGAGTCAATGCAGAGTTTAACTTAAGTCCTTATAACTACATTCGGTATGTACATTTTTTCAAAAAGTCAAAAAGTGCCCGAGGGTATGGAACCAAGGAACACATTACAGAATGAATTATGTAAATACATTAATTTGTCTAGGATTTGAATTGAGAAGAAGAGGAGTAAAGAAACGAACGATTTTAGGCTGTGTTTCCAGAACTGCATTTAGGCCGGAATTTATATCTCGAAATTTGCTTTTAGTTTGATAGAACTATATCATAATCACTAGACCCCGGATGTTAATGCAGTAGCAGGTTAGAATGCAAATTAATTTGTTTACTAGGCAGTGTCGGCCACCGGCTCTTCCATAGTGTAGCAACAGTAACATAAATTATAGGGGTTCTGATGGGCGGTACCCCTAAAATTTATGCGAACCCCATAGCATAATCGTTGTGAAGGTAGACTCTACTTGTCACTCGCTTCAGTAAGTTTGCAATCTAACCTATTACTGCATAAACATCCGGGCCCTAAATCAGAATTTGAAGCGCTTCCGGGCCCTTTAGCCCTTCATTTTCGGTACAATTGAGGAAATTGCTTAATTTTACGTTTTTCGTAGCATGGGGTCTCGTAGTTTGTCTGCTGAGAAATATTTTCAACATTAACACTTTGCAACCTGTTAACATGTCAACTCGAAATTTGATGTGGGAGGGACTATAACTTATTAACATGTGTTTGTGTTTTAAACTTAATTTTGGTAAGTTCAAAATTTTAGTTGTGACTCCCCTTAAGAGGTGACACAAATCTTGAAAGTAGATATTATTCGACCATTGGAATCTCCTGTTCCCTTCTCTGGCAGCGAGGCTATCCTAGATGGAGAAGCGAGGTTTTAGTTTCCTAGCAACGATGTATAGTAATGCAGCGGCGTATGCCTTTTTAGTGCCGGGAGTGTCCGAGGACAAGTTTGCCTCGCCAGGTGCAGGTCTTTCGATTTGACGCCCGTAGGTGTCGTGATGAGGATGAAATGATAATGAAGACGACACATACATCCAGTCCCGTGTCGGCGTAATTAACCAATTATGGCTAAAAGTCCGGAACTTGGCGGGAATCGAACCCAGGACCCCTGTGACCAAAGGCCCGCAAGGTACAGATTACCCATGGAGCTCGACGACACACACACACACACACACACACGAGTATACTTATGCAACAATTACAGTCGAACTATATGCACTGCTTTCTTTCTTAATCTGTTTAGCCTCCAGGGTTGGTTTTCCCCTCGGACTCAGCGAGGGATCCCACCTCTACCGCCTCAAGGGCAGTGTCCTGGAGCGTGAGATAATGGATCGCGGGATACAACTGGGGAGGATGACCAGTATCTTGCTATGCTGAACAGGGGCCTAGGTAGAGGATGGGCACTTTGGAAGGGATAGACTACTGAGAAAAAATGAAGTGAATAAGTGAATTTCGAAACAAAAATTGAAAAAAGAGCAACACAACGTAAGTAAGCATTTTTTACATACCTAGTCAATGGGAGGTACAAACTGATACATGTTTTAGAATGTATCATTCTTAAAAGTGACTCTGTGTAGTGGTTATTGTGATTAGCTGCAACCCACGGAGGCTCAGGTTCGATTCCCGGCTATGCCACGAAATTTGAAAAGTGGCACGAGGGCTGGAATGGGATCCACTCAGCCTCGGGAGGTCAACTCAGTAGAGGTGGGTTCGATTCCCACCTCACCCATCCTGGAAGTGGTTTTCCGTGTTTTTCCAGCTCCTCCAGGCAAATGCCGGGATGGTACCTAACTTAAGGCCACGGCCTCTTCCTTCCCTTTCCACTCTGCCCATCCCAACGCAAGACCTCTGTTCAGCATAGCAGGTGAGGCCCCCCTGGGCGAGGTACTGGTCATCCTCCCCAGTTGTATCCCCGACCCAGAGTCTGAAGCTCCTCGATGCGGTAGAGGTGGGATCCCTCGCTGAGTCCGAGAGAAAACCGACCCTCGAGGTAAACATATAAAGAAGAAGAAGAAGATGAGCAAGCTCAGCTGAACACAGTTAGTAACTATGATAACTTCGTGTTCCCCTCGAGACGACTCCCCGTACCCCGAGTGGTTGGCGTACAACTCTTTGACACCACTGCTCTAGTAGTTGAGTAACGCGCAGAGTAATACAAGTAATAGGTCTTGTTGCAGATAGAAGCTCGGGGGATATCAAATTACGATTGTGGTAATAGGAGATGCCGATGATAAACTTGTTCCATTAAAATATCTTCACAGTGCAGCTGTAAAATTCACACTTAAAATCCATGAAAATACCGTAATGTTGAGAAGACTACTTCATAGCACGCAAGCCAGCTCTCAGGAGGTCACCAGCCAACTTCCTTTCACGGATCAATTCAATTCTAATGGCAACCGGACATGTTGGATCTGAAATGTTCCGTTCCTTCCTGACGTAATTCAATGGCTTCGTAAACGTGTAGGGAAGGAGTAGCGAATTTCATTTACACACAATGGCCTCGTCAAAGGAGGAAACAGCATTCCCGTGTGGAGAACGACAAATTAGGTGATTTCCTTTAGACCTCAGGGTGAGTTAGTTCGGAAGTGTGGGCTAGTGACAAGATATTTGCTTTCCTTTAACATCCATTGTTAAATACTACACGTTGACATAAATACTGTATGTCTTACGGCTGACGGTCATCTGAAAATTTGCATTACGGAAGTGTAATCCTAGTAACCCTGTAAGGTGTAGATGGATGGCCAGACAATGTTACCTAGCAACCGTGCTGGCTGTGAAGTAAAGTATGGATGGATGGCCAGACAATGTTACCTAGCAGCTGTGCTGGCTGTGAAGTAAAGTATGGATGGATGGCCAGACAATGTTACCTAGCAACCGTGCTGGCTGTGAAGTAAAGTATGGATGGATGGCCAGACAATGTTACCTAGCAACCGTGCTGGCTGTGAAGTAAAGTATGGATGGATGGCCAGACAATGTTACCTAGCAACCGTGCTGTCTGTAATGTAAGGTATGGATGGATGGCCAGACAGTGTTACCTAGCAACCGTGCTGGCTGTGATGTAAGGTACGGATGGATGGCCAGACAATGTTACCTAGCAACCGTGCTGTCTGTAATGTAAGGTATGGATGGATGGCCAGACAATGTTACCTAGCAACCGTGCTGGCTGTGAAGTAAAGTATGGATGGATGGCCAGACAATGTTACCTAGCAGCTGTGCTGGCTGTGAAGTAAAGTATGGATGGATGGCCAGACAATGTTACCTAGCAACCGTGCTGGCTGTGAAGTAAAGTATGGATGGACGGCCAGACAGTGTTACCTAGCAACCGTGCTGGCTGTGAAGTAAAGTATGGATGGATGGCCAGACAATGTTACCTAGCAACCGTGCTGGCTGTGAAGTAAAGTATGGATGGATGGCCAGACAATGTTACCTAGCAACCGTGCTGTCTGTAATGTAAGGTATGGATGGATGGTCAGCCAATGTTACCTAGCAACCGTGCTGTCTGTGATGTAAGGTACGGATGGATGGCCAGAAAATGTTACCTAGCAACCGTGCAGGCTGTGATGTAAGGTCTGGGTGGACGGCCAGACAATGTTACCTAGCAACCGTGCAGGCTGTGATGTAAGGTATGGATGGATGGTCAGCCAATGTTACCTAGCAACCGTGCTGTCTGTAATGTAAGGTACGGATGGATGGTCAGCCAATGTTACCTAGCAACCGTGCTGTCTGTAATGTAAGGTATGGATGGATGGTCAGCCAATGTTACCTAGCAACCGTGCTGTCTGTGATGTAAGGTACGGATGGATGGCCAGAAAATGTTACCTAGCAACCGTGCAGGCTGTGATGTAAGGTCTGGGTGGACGGCCAGACAGTGTTTCCTGGCAACCTTGATGGCTGTGATGTAAGGTATGGATGGATGGCCAGACAATGTTACCTAGCAACCGTACAGGCTGTGATGTAAGGTACGGATGGACGGCCAGACAATGTTACCTAGCAACCGTGCAGGCTGTGATGTAAGGTATGGATGGATGGCCAGACAATGTTACCTAGCAACCGTGCAGGCTGTGATGTAAGGTGTAGATGGATGGCCAGATAATGTTACCTAGCAACCGTGCTGGCTGTGATGTAAGGTATTTATGGGAGGCCAGACAATGTTACCTAGCAACCGTGCAGGCTGTGATGTAAGGTGTAGATGGATGGTCAGACAATGTTATCTAGCAACCGTGCTGGCTGTGATGTATGGTATGGATGGATGATCAGACAATGTTACCTAGCAACCGTGCTGGCTGTGATGTAAGGTGTAGATGGATGGTCAGACAATGTTATCAAGCAACCGTGCTGGCTGTGATGTAAGGTATGGATGGGAGGCCAGACAATGTTACCTAGCAACCGTGCTGGCTGTGATGTAAGGTGTACATGGATGGCCAGACAATGTTACCTAGCAACTGCGCTGGCTTTGATGTAAGGTATGGATGGATGGTCAGACAATGTTACCTAGCAACTGTGCTGGCTGTGATGTAAGGTATGGATGGATGGTCAGCCAATGTTACCTAGCAACTGTGCTGGCTGTGATGTAAGGTATGGATGGATGGTCAGCCAATGTTACCTAGCAGCTGTGATGTCTGTGATGTAAGGTATGGATGGATGGTCAGCCAATGTTACCTAGCAGCTGTGCTGTCTGTGATGTAAGGTATGGATGGATGGACAGCCAATGTTACCTAGCAGCTGTGCTGTCTGTGATGTAAGGTATGGATGTATGGTCAGCCAATGTTACCTAGCAACCGTGCAGGCTATGTCTTATGGCTGTTGGCCATCTGAAATTAACAGCCATTGTTGGATGACCATAACTGAGAGACATATTTATGATCATTTGATTTTCGCAAAGGGAAAATTGTTTTTAAAATATATATTCCTTCTTGTCTGTCCCACATGTACATGGACGTGGAAACGTACATTTATTGTGCATAGTTGAGACGAAATGTTTCTGTAACATAGGCTTGAACAGTCTAGATGTTGCATGTTCTGTGAACATTGACAATAATTCTCTCCTAAGCAAAATTGTACGTAAGTCAGAAAGGCCAAACAACTTTTACACTATTTAATGCCTACAAAATAATGTCATAAACTTCATTTTAGTTTATTTTTTCTTGATCGCTGCCGCAAAATACAATTTTGAACGATTTTTCATCTCCCGTTCCTATGGTTATCGGGTTTAAAGTGATTTCTATACCTAATAAACGATAAACTTACCAAGCACCAGTATTAATTTGCGCCAGCCATACTTCGTTCAATAGGTGTTTGCCCAAAGGAGAGGAAAATATTAGGAACATCATTGACCGACAGTGTTCGAAGGAAATTGTACCCTAACAGTTCGTCATGCAGGAGGTTAAAAGAGCAAAATACAAGTGGGCAACGAGGCTACGGAGGACTTCCATGCGAGATCCCTCCGTAGGCAAGAGAAGCCGTTGCTGACCACGGATGAGATTGACAGACGACTTCAGACATCTACTGGACCAACGTAGCATGATGCATATCTGTTTGAAAAGTCAGTTGAGTAAGTGAAATGTGGTTATTTAATAGCAGCTTCAGAACAAATGTAGGAACACTTGAAATAATCCTGACTTCACGTGTGATCTTAGAGGATCGAATTAAGGAGGAGAAGCCCACGGTCATGGAATTCGTGGATCTAGAAAAGACATTCGAAGATGCTGATTGGACCAAGCTATTTGGCATTCTGAAGGAGATCGGGATGCAATACGGAGAATGAATCATTATCTACAATCTGTACAAAAACCACTCAGAATTGATGGTTATGCAAAGAAACAACAATCCTGAAAGGAGTGAGGCAAGGCTACATTACGTTACGCAAATGAACCATTATTGACCTTATTTAGTTCATCAGTACGCCACTTCATTATTTTATCACGAAGTATTGATGCTTGTGCGGAACATAACAGAGAATATTCCAAAGTCTTGTATTTAAGCATTAATTAAAGAAATTTTGCTAGGAGGGCCTCGGTCAGTGGATGAAACCTCACCAAAACACCCTGTTTTTTCATGTCCGTTTCTATTACAGACAGTGAAGTCCATTTATCATTAAATGCTACACCTATCTCTCCAGGATGTGGTTTTGGGTTTAACAAGTCTTGGTTAAATTTGACTGAGGTGCTTCTGCCATGAGCCGATTCAATTGTGCTCTGTCTTGTCAGGCTCTGCTCCTCAGGTGTTAGAATGGGCCGTCCTATGTCGCACAGTTGATACCCATCTATGTGCATGTTGAACGGACTGCAGACAATTACTGTTGCTTCCTTCCCGATCTCAGCAACCTCTGCGGCATTTAAGTTGATGTGGTGTCCTATTGAGATGGCGTACCCTGCTATTCCTGAGAGAGACTTCAAATTTTGTGTTTATCTAACATATTCCGTAAGCCTAGTATTTTGGGCCTGTTGATTTGATCTGTATTTTTATTTACCGGATGGCTTTTAGTGCCGGGAGTGTCCGAGGATATGTTCGGCTCTCCTGGTGCAGATCTCATGGGCGACCTGCGCGCCTGAATAGTTAGAGCCCACATATCTAGGCTTTTATATGTTAGAATGCAAACTTACTAAAGCGAATAACAAGCATGCTCTATCCCAGACAACGGTTCTGCTTTAAGGTTTGCATAAACATTAGGGGCCCGGCCTATGAGAATCCCTAGAAATTATTATGCCCTACAATACGAACTGACTAGGCTAGACGTCGCTTCCTACTTGCCAAATTAGTTTGCATTTTAACCTATCACTGCCTAACATCCGGATGAAACCTGGCGTCGAATAACACCGAAGGGTCTGCTCGAGGCTAAGCAGCGTCATAGGACCTCCCTCCAGAGGAACTCTTTGGAGAGGATTGGAAATAAATCCATGCTTTTGGTGCGCAATCTGGTGATTGCCCTGGCGGCCAACATTCTGATGGGGATTTTTCCAACAATAGGTCAGGAATCCTCAAACCGCGGTGTCAGATCATAAATAATTGACGCCTAAGCGATCATTGCCACCAGTCGGGTTGCATAGAGTCGGTCACAATGATCACATCTTCTTCTTCATGTGCCGTCTCCTCTAAGAATCATCATCACAATAATCCGGTCCGTAGGTCTAGCGGCGCTCAATAGGTCACTAATACTTTTTACCGATACTATATACGAGTCCAGACACTCACAGGAGATGGGGCATGCGCTAATAGGATAAGGGAGCGGTCAGGTGGTGCTGTTGTCAATGTGCAGTGTGTATTTGAAGGGAACCCATTTGCGAGTGTTACTGTGTGGCGTTGAAGTGAAGAGTGTCGATTTCATCGCTCTAAAGCATGTTCTCAAAAGGTGATCAGCGTTGGTGAATTTAATTTGAGGTTGTACGTCGCAAAAATGCATCAGAATGTTATTGAGGATTACGTGAAGCCCATGGCGGCAGTGCATTACCGTACTGGGCAGTTGCACGATGGTTCATGGCGCTTCGTGCGGGTTGGAATGAGGTCTTGGAACACCCCCCGTACTCACCGGACATGAGTCCTTGTGACTTCGACCTTTTTCCGAAGATGAGGGAACTGCTGACTTGTCATCTGTACTCCGTGCAGTAGGGCGTTCCTGGCTGTCATCAACAGACAGTGCCTTGCCAGTGGTCCTCAACGGCTTCCGGAAACTTGGCGAAAGTAATAGACTTTGCGGATGACTAAACTGAAGGGAAGTAATGGAATTGTACGTTTTAGTTCATTAAATATTGCCTCTGCATTATTTAAAAGCCCTCGGACATCAAACGTACTACGAACAATTACTTTTAAAATTTATCTTGTTTTCTGTAAGTTATACCTGTCCTCAGGGGGATCTCCAGTTGGGGATATTGAAATAAAGCACGAGTAAACCAATTTTTAAGCTTGTCCAACCAACAAGTTCGTCTTATACTATCAATCTTCCCTTGAATGATTAACTCCTTGCAGTAGACGATATCGCCCTCCTCCCATGATACGACCCAAATACTGTTAAACCATCTCTTTACGTTTACAAATCGTGTGCATTATCTCAAGTGTCCACCCAACTTGCTCGCAGGATACTTCGGTAATTCTATATCCGAAATGCCTCCAATCGGTTGAAAATATCTTGTTTTAGTGTCCAAGCTTTCCCTTCATAGAATAGTACCGAAATATAGCATCATAGCTGTCTGATTCAGAAAGCCGGACTTAGCTGAATGTTGCATAAAACATTTTTCGTGTTATGAAATATACCCAACTGTTACTTCAATTTCTCAGAACAGTCATTGCTGTCATTCACAATGGTTCCTTTCTATCTGTATTTCTGGACTCTTTGTACGATTTATCAATAGATTTCCTCGACATTTGATTTGAAAAACTTGTGAAACCAGTTTTCTTAATATTTAGTGCTAACCGACTTTCGTCGCTGGCTGCTAATACCTTATCAGTCAGCCGTTGTAGGTCTGCAAATTTCAGGTTGGTCACAAGTCTGCCATTCTTCTTAATTATTGCCACTTCCTCAGACAGGGCTGCTTTAATGACTTCTTCAGAATAATTATTGAACAATAATGAGGATAATACACAACCGTGACCACACCTCTTTTTTATTTCTCCTGATATCACATCGCCTTCCTTTACTACAGCAGTTTGGTTCTAATACAGTTGCACTATAATTTTCAGATCTCTTTTGTCTAGATCAGACGGTCATGGCGAACTTTATCAAAGGCTTTATTGTAGGCCAGGAAACAAACATACACAGGTTCATTCATCTAATGATTACATTCAACACTATAAACTGTATAAACACTATAAGCTGGACGGCGGAATGGGGGCTGGCAATGTTTCTTTTTCCCAGTTTTTGAGTAGCCTTTCACAAGCTAAATCTTGCCACAAAGGGCGACCGGAATGGACCAGAAGACATCGCAAAGTGACTTTGTTACACGACAATGCGCCATCTCACACAACGAAACAAGTGAAAGACACCTTGAAATCACTTGGATGGGACATCCTTCCGCACCCGCCGTACTACCCCGATCTGGCACCATCTGACTGTCACCTCTTCGCATCAATGGGACACGTACTCGGAGAGCAGCACTTCAGCAATTTGGAGGACGTTGGAAAATGGCTCGACGATGGTTTGCCACAAGGACAAGCAGTTTTTCTGGCATGGTATTCATAACTTACCTGAGTGATGGGCGAAGTGTGTAGCAGTCGATGGCCAATATTTTGAATAAACAAAAAATGAGTTTCCCTTGAAAATTAAGTGTTTTCCTTACGGCAAAAACCGGAAAAACTTGTGCATACACCTGGTAAGGTATTTTAAGTTCATCTAGGTTTCACTCCTGTACAAGAAAATCAAGATAGATAGATAGATAAATAAATAAATAAATGAATAAATAAATAAATAAAATAAATAAATAAAGAAACAAAGAAAGAAAGAAAGAAAGTCAACCCAGATTCATCTCCACCTACGAAAGGGGAAATCAGACAGATTATCCAATTCTTGAAGAAGAATAAAGCGCCGGGTGAAGATTCGAAAATAGCTGAATTGTGGAAGTTTGCTAGTGACAATTCAGTGGAGGAATTAATGTACATCATACATGAAATTTTGAATACTGAAAGACTCCCAAGTGACTGGACATCTGCCCTGATGCACCCACTTCGTAAGAAAGGCGACAAGTCGGATGTTAACAATTATCGCCGCATCTCCCTCCTACTTATAACCTACAAAATTCTCTCGAAAGCTATTCAAATCAGGGCCGAAGAACAGCTAGATCCAGAACTGGGTGATTACCAAGGAGGTTTCATGAAAGGACGGTCATGTGTAGACCAGATTATGAATCTGAAATCTGTCCTTTCGTATCTTAAAGTAAGGAGCAAGCCTTTCGTAGTAACGTTCATCGAATTTAAGAAGGCCTATGATTCAATTGACAGAACTACCCTAATTCAGATCCTAAAGGGATTTCGCTTGGGCGGTAAAACAAGAGTGATCATCCAACAGACTCTCAGCAACACCATCTCAAAAGTGAAGTTCATTGGAGAGACTTCAGATGCCTTTGAAATAAGGACAGTAGTTAGGCAGAGAGATGGTCTCTCACCTCTGTTGTTCAACTGCGTTCATGAGAAAGTGATCCGTGAATGGCGCGGAAAAATGTATTATGAAGGACTCGAAAGCGGAGTAGACTAGTCCACAAGAACAAGAACCTTTCAATTGAATGTCTAGCATCTCGCGGTTTTCGCTGATCGCTTGGTTGTGGCCACGAAGCAGATCAACCAGCTTCAAACACAAGCTGCAAAGGCGGGCCTCCAAACCTCCTTTGAGATAACGAAATTCATTACAAACATCAAACTGGCGCCAAGTGAGCTGGAAGGGACTCACGGAAAAGTCAAGCGGGTTGAAAAATTTAAGTATCGTGATGAATGGGTAGAACTTAACATGTCCGAAAAAGAAGCGTTTACTTCTCGCATCTGACTAAAAATGTCTATAACAAAAGATCTACATATCTGAATGCATGTGGCCAGAGGTTCTATATGGAGCGGAATGTCTCGCCATGAACAAAAAATAGGCATGATGGAGAAATTGGAGGCCAAGGAAAGAAATATTTTGAGGAAAATCTTAGGTCCAGTCAAAGACAATGGCGAGTTTAGGAGACGGCACAACCAGGAGATGTACTCGCATGTGGAGAAAATAACCGACGTGATGCGAAAAAAGAGGATTATTTTATATGGAGACCTGGCCCAAATGAAGTCAGCACGGTTAACCAACCGCATTTTCACTTTCAAGAGAAAAAGGCAAAGGGGGCATGGTTCAGTGTGGTACAGAAAGATCTGAAGGAGATTGGGATCTCATTTGAAGATATCCAGGAGCGTGACCCACTTAGGAAAAAACTCCAAGAACATCAGAATTTCCAACCAAAGCCGAAGCTGAAAACTGGAAAGGCATGGACGAAAGAGTTAAAGGAGCAACACCGTATACGAAAGAAGGAATACTGGACCAACATGAAAGCTCAAAGGAAACAGTTGGAATGACGTGGTCCTTAGTTGGAACGAAACAAGAATAAATAAATAAATAAATAAATAAATAAATAAATAAATAAATAAATAAATAAATAAATAAATAAATAAATAAATAAATAAATAAATAAATAAATAAATAAATAAATAAATAAATAAATAAATAAATAAATAAATACATTCTTCTCCTTCCAGCTACATGTGTGGGATGACGGGCGCGAACTGTGCAGAACATGTAGAGTTGGCCCTGTTTTGCGACCGGATGCCCTTCCTGACACCAAACCTGTTTGGAGGGATGTAATCACTATAGCCTGTTTCTGTGGTAGTTTTTAGTGTGGTGTGTTGTCTGAATTTCAAGAGGAGAGTGTTGGGACAAACATAAACCCCCAGTCCGCGAGTCAGAATAATTAGTGAGACGCAGTTAAAATCCCCGACTCGGCCGGGAATCGAACCCGGAACCCTTTGACCATTCAGCCAATGAGTCGGACAAATGAATAAATAGATAAATTGATTAATTTCTGGTTCAGAGACAAAGACGTTCCCTTGTACCAGGTAGCCTTGACACGCAGTGAGTACCGATACGTCGCTATCTTTTAGACTGTCCCAAAGAAGAGATTTGAAAGTCTCTGATTCCACAGACGGAATTAAAGAGTGGGGAAGACATTCTAGGTCCCTGAGTGTGAGATGTATCCAGTCGCCTATAGTCGTATTGATTGCGGAGCTGATGATGCTATCAGTAGCGCTCCCCACCCTAGGGTTTTTCATGAATCACGTTCGCGTGACTTAAGTTTCAACTTATTGATTATGTGAAGTATAACCACCTCCCACCTCACTACCACCAGATTGATTTTTTTATGTGTACATGAACTCTGCACTTAAATACTCTTGTGACTGTTAACGTGGGGAAAGCGACCCATTAGAGCTGTTAACACTCTCTCACGTAACAGCGAAGCCATGGTTCGAAACTCAGTTCTTCCACCACACACAGACAGCTAAGCTACGAACCGCAATGAAAAAAAAGTAGCTCCAGTGAAGTTACATGGAATGGCACACGCAGACTGGTATGCTAGGCTATGCTAACCTATGCAGTGCCAAGCTAAATTTTCCAGATTGCCAAGGAGGCGAGTTTCTACCCAGTACCTAGCAAAGAATCGCTTCATGAGTGTGGCTTTCGTGAATTACCTCAACACAGTAGCTGTTATATTGATTAACTAGCTGATGTACCCGTGCTTCGCCAGGGAATTCTCTGAAAGACTGACTGTGTTGGTCTTCCCAATTGAAGTCAACGTAGGTCATTACAATGGCGTCAGTAGGAATGTTGCTATTAAACGCAATGCTATTACATGAAATACTCGATTAAATGAAAAACGGCAAATTTTCTCACTTTTAACGAAGAGTCCAATGTTCCAGAGCTGGAATGACCAGGCCACAGACAGCCGCGAACACTCCTCTGCCATTATTCCGTTAAGCATGCACACTGCTCATTACAATCAGTGCCTCAGAGTAGAGATTGAATAGCTCAAATACTATGATTAGCCAGCGTATTACATACCAGTCGTAACAGAAAATTTATGAACCAGAAGAATGGCAGGGTAAAGAAGAGAGAATCTAACTCTCCAACTACTTCCCGCCAATATTCAGGCAGGCTGTTATACTCGGTTCGCGGCAGTAATCCCGTCTATCAGAGATGAGTGATAGAAGAGGAGACAAAGTACATCACAACAAACAATGGTCAATGAAATGTTACTGTTGATCAGTTTTACGAGCTTTCTATATTGCAGGCCTTCACATTTAGTTTTCTTCCGACTCTGTGATATTAGGGCATCTAATGTAAAGTGAATCCTCCTTTCTTTCATGACTGCCTCTTGTCGTATTATTTAAGCGATCACTCCTTTCGATTATTTCATTTTTATAAACATCTTCACAATGTCCCGTGTCGATATGAACCAGCGACCATGAGTTTTTACACCTTAAGACAATCATGACAAAATCCCTCACCAGTTAACACATTGAACAATACTTCCATGTCACAAATGTTCGCCGTTGATATGGACTAAACAACTGAAGTCTAAATTAATCTAAAACAATAATAACCATCACCACCAATCTTACAGTCGGTACGGTAAATCTGAATAAGACATAAATGATCGGATATTTTTTCTATAACTTTTGTTAGATAGTACTTTTCGATAGGAAAATTAAATTTTAGGCGCCTTCCCCTAAACTACCATTTGATTTAGTTATGTAGTATTTATTGATAGGACCACTAATAACATAAATATTGAGAATTACCTTTTAGGCCTTCCCCTTGTGATAGTACATATATCACACCCCCGAATTATATGTAGAAGTTAGAGATATTATTGTCAGTATTCGATTTATTATTATTATTATTATTATTATTATTATTATTATTATTATTATTATTATTATTATTATTATTATTATTATTATTATTATTATAATTATTATTAGTATTTCATTTATATATTGCCATTTATATTGGTAAGCTGGAAGATATCCACATATGTAGGTATGAGTAATATGTTTTGCATGAGTGGGAAAACATTGCTTTAATAACTCTGGTAATTTGAATGAGTCATATGGCTGCCCCAGTGTCTGTTGTGATGTACTTGTGTCAGGAAATTCCATTACTCATGTATATATCCCAGCCTGATGAGATAAGCTTGTTGTTGTACCAGGGAAAATTTGGTGATTCATGTAAAACTCCCGAGTGTTTGTTTATCTCTTGGGAGAAAGGAGAAGTTCAGGGCATGTCTTGACAAGAGGTTCACTCATGATTGGCTGGCAAGCACCAATCCAAACGTATCATCTGAGAGGAGGGGGATGTTGATGTCTATAAAGGTTGATGATACGGCGGCAACGAGGAACATGGTATGAGACATTATAAGTGAGATTGTATGGAACATTGTAAGGGTGATTGTAGAGGTGATTGTAAAGGAACGAGAAGGAAGATAACTACAACTACAACTACAACTGAGGCACTGTACGGGAAGGAAGTGGTGCTGATACACGGTACTGGAGTGACATGGCTGCAATGGACTGGACTTCAAACGTTCGTGGAGCGTAGTCGTGTTATGTTCGTGGAAAGCGGCTGATTGTGGAGAGTGCTTGCGCATTAAGTATTGTAGCACTTGTGGCGGCCTAGCATTATATGTTGGTGAAAGCTATCTCAGACTTTCCATAAATTTATGTTGAGGATCGACAGACGTGTGTATATATCTTTACAACAAGTGTTAAAATATGTGAACACAGTAGTACAAGGTACAGTATCTGTGTGATGTGATAACTGCCGATTATGAGAATCGGTAAGTCGAATTAATATAGAGACAGTGAAGGGTATTTATCTTCATACATGTACATTGTTCATCGGACTATCTACAAATGGTAGCTTAGTTCTCGCTTTCGTTTTCCCACGGTTTTCATTATTGTTGTTGTTGTAAATATGGGGTCTTCCAGCAATATTTTATATGTGTATTATATGTATAATGTTGTATGTTGATGAGGTGCTCATGCACGGAATTTGTTCAGAATATAGTTAGCTATTTTAGAATCAGTGTTATTGATAAACCTAGGTGCAGTTCCTACCTAATTAGTCGTTTTCAGGAGGTTGGGTAAGGCCTGCAGCAGATGTACCAGTACGCAGCAATATGTACACGCCCTGGGATATAAAGTTTATCATGCTCTTATCTAAATTCGAGGGATCCATTCTGGTGAACTCTGGCGCCCATACTACGGACATTTTGGTTAATTATGCTTATTAATTTTATTAAGTTTTTGAGTAATTTTATATATATATTTTTATTCATGATTTTATTTATTATTATCATCAAAAAAAGGTTACACCCTAAACTACCAGTTTTATAAGCGTGAATCCAACTATGTATGGCCTGTATTGTAGTGAGTTACTCTCCGACTTTAAATACTGATTTTCATCAAATTCTCTTTAGCCGTTTTCTCGTGATGCGCATACATACATACATACATACATACATACATACATACATACATACATACATACGGACAGAAATTACGGACAGTTCAAAAGTGCATTTTCTTGTTACTGTGGACACGGCCGATACACAAGTACGTTTA
The DNA here is from genome assembly GCF_040414725.1 of Anabrus simplex. Taxonomy (NCBI): domain Eukaryota; kingdom Metazoa; phylum Arthropoda; class Insecta; order Orthoptera; family Tettigoniidae; genus Anabrus; species Anabrus simplex. The sequence goes on along the minus strand of NC_090279.1, from coordinate 209,109,803 downwards.
TTTTTAAATTCTGAGCACCGGGCGAGTTGGCCGTGCGCGTAGAGGCGCGCGGCTGTGAGCTTGCATCCGGGAGACCGTGGGTTCGAATTCCGCTGTCGGCAGCCCTGAAGATGGTTTTCCGTGGTTTCCCATTTTCACACCAGGCAAATGCTGGGACTGTTCCTTAATTAAGGCCACGGCCGCTTCCTTCCCACTCCTACCCTTCCTTGTCTCATCGTCGCCATAAGACCTATCTGTGTCGGTGCGACGTAAAGCAGCTAGCAAAAAAAAAAAAAAAAAATTCTCAGCAGTGTACAGACAAAACTCCCATTTTATATATATAGATAACCATGAAAAACAGCTGTTGGCAAGAACTAAATGAAACTCTGTAAATTTGTTTTGCGTATCATTTATTGCCTTTACATACACGTTTTTTCCCTACATTCTATAATTCGACTACTTCTTATTCTTCTTCTTTATCTTTGTTTAGCCTCCAGGGTCAGTTTTCCCTCGGACTAAGCGAGGGATCCCACCTCTACCCCCTCAACGGCAGTGTCCTGGAGCTTCAGACTCTGGGTCGAGGATACAACTGGGGGAATGACCAGTATCTCGCCCAGGCGGCGCGAGCTGTTACGCTGAACAGGGGCCTTGTGGAGGGATGGGAAGATTGGAAGGGACAAGCAAGGAGGAGGGAAGGAAGCGGCCTTGGCCTCAAGTTAGGAACCATCCCGGCATTTGCCTGGGGGAGAAGTAGGAAACGACGGGTGGCTGAGGTGGGAATCGAACTCGGTCCCCCGAGGGTGGGAGCTAATCACGCTAGCCACTGCACTACAGAGGCGCACGTAAATTTATTTTACATGTCATGTATTGTGTTTACATACACATTTACCCTACATTCTGTAATTCGGCTACTTCTTATCCATTGTTTCCGAATATCACCTTCGTATTAGTTCGTGAAACTGTTCCTGGTTTAAATGAAAATAATATTTAATTCATCATTTCCATGCCATGCTTGGATCAAATGATGTGATTCAACAGGAATTATTTTCTTTCCAATTTCACAACAGCGGTGAATGAAAACGGGACCTCTTCATCTTTAGGCTAAGGGAATTCGGAATCGTCTTCGGATCACTGAGCAAGCACCTGGCGATGCAACAACAATAGGGCCGATCCATACATCCTGATGGTGTGGTTTCAGAAACTGGATGCCTTGTTGTACCGTAAGAAAAAGTGCTTGGACAAAAATGGTGATCATGTTGAACACTAATGCATATCAGTGCTCTGTTACTGTGCATCTTTATATCTGCTTATACAATGAAGTATGAACGCGAGAACTCTTGTTCCTTTATTTTTTGAAATACCTTTGCAGTTAGTTTGGCTAAAAATGATGATTACGATGATGATGATGATGACATTTATTGTTATCATCATTATCATTTGGGGTCATTAAAGACCACGTTAAGTAACTTACACATTTTTAGAATTCTCCTTTGGGCGCAAAATCGCTGCATTCTTTCTTTGAGAGCCTGCCGTTTTCCGTCGTCCAACCACTGTTATTTTTTGTTCTTCATGGAAGTCCTTGAAGTTGTTGGTTTCTAAGCAATCTGAGATGTCCTTTCGCCTCAGTCCAGCCTTCCTGAAGACCTTTCTCACCTTCTGGAACCATTTGTCAGAAACTTTAGGTCGACTATCAAGTATCTGAAAGACTTGGTTTGTCAATGGCTTGTCATCCATTCTGAAGCGGTGTCCATATAATTTCAGTATTTTTTTTCGTAATAGACTCCAAAAATAATTCTTTTTCGCAACACAGTTATTCATGTCCCCTTAATCAAAACTTTCCATTTACAGTTTTTGGACCCATCACCTTGCGAAGAATTTTTCCCTCTTTTCTGTCACCAGCACAAAGATATTCCGTTCATTATTATTATTATTATTATTATTATTATTATTATTATTATTATTATTAAAGTGACGGTATTCCTTCATTATCTTTCTTGCAGCTCATTTTCATCCGTCCCATGTTTCTTCCTGCTCACTGTTTCTGTATCCTGGAACCCTCTCAAATGCCTATATCTTGTTTCTGAATGTGATTCTCTCGTGGTTGTCGTTTCCCATGATATTCATTTCTTGCAGGTCGTTCTTGTAGGTTTCATATGAGTTACCTTTTCTATTGGACGTATTAAAATGCTTGAATTTTTAAGCCTGCCGTCCCTTGATTTTGAAATGTGTCCGAAGAATTTTATCCTTCCTTTTCGTATGACGTCTGGTATCCTGCCGCGTGTTTTATACAGTTTCTTGTTACTGGGTTATCGATTATTATTATTATTATTATTATTATTATTATTATTATTATTATTATTATTATTATTATTATTATTAAAGTGACGGTATTCCTTCATTATCTTTCTTGCAGCTCCTTGTCATCCGTCCCATGTTTCCTCCTGGTCACTGTTTCTGTATCCTGGAACCCTCTCAAATTGTAAATCGTAGCTCGTACTCTTAAACCCTGTATTTTTATAAATTGTAACACAAAAATTATAACGTATCAGTTTTCTTTGAATGTATAAGTAAGCTCTATTCGGAGCAGTCTCACTGTCTTGGTGCCTCTACGCCAACGAATGGTACAGGTGTATAATTATGTAGGACCAAATTTATTCCAAAGAGTACTGTAGGTAAGTAGGCTAAAACAGAGGAGACAGGTCCTGTTAGTAATTAGTTCTTGTCTTGGACGAGAGAGATGCTCTTGGCAAAAAGAAATAATACACACCCTTATTCCTTCTTTCCTTTCTCCTTCCTTCCTGTCTATCTCAAGATTTTCTTCTTTCTCCTATGAGCTGGGTCATGTGCATCAAGTGTCATTCACTGGCTAATAATAACGAGAGAACACTTGTAGTTGGTTCATCAAGTCTGCCTTGCCTTGCCCTCACGGTACGCACGCTATGTGGAGAGGGCCATGACTCTTCAGCGCCCTCTACACTCTATTGTTTCCTGTTTGCACACGACGGACGAGAGTGACATCTGCTGGAGTAGTGTCGACAAGGGGAAACAAACAAATGATGAACACTTCTTCCATTACAATTTATCTTTCCGTCAATGACTTACCATTTTCTAAGGTGAAGAATGTGATGTCCTCTGGAGGAGAATTCATATCTACTGTACACAATTTTACAGGCTAGCCAATTGACGAGACATCGTTAGCGGTGGTAAGCCGATGTAAACAAACGTACGGTCATTTGTAGGCTTACTAGGAACAGCGTATTCCCTTCTCGTTCAATCGCGGACAAGTTAAACGACCATGACTCCAGTGTTTTCGCAAGTCAACTGGCGTCGAATTGTTGGTATATAAGAGGCACGTATTCCTCCAGGACAAATCGCATGTGTAATACGATGCAAACTGGGGACCATCTAGAGACGGATAGAAGTTTGACAACCAGATGATGAGGAAAACTTTCTAGACCAGAGATGCTCAGCTGGGCGCCCGACGAGGCTAGCCCAGTGCGGCGGTCTGACGTGACGTAAATGCAGGCAGCTTACGTAGCAAGCATACTTCACAGTGAAGCGAGAAACCTAACACAGTTGGCAGGAATGTTTTGATTTATACTGAGCTCGATATAAACAGTCAGTTTTAATTTTTTTATGCTTATACATTCAATGAAAATTGACACGTTATAATTTTTGTGTTATAAAATTTAAAAAATGTAGGGTTTAAGCGTACAAGCTACGATTTACAATTCCTTACATTAAAAAAGTAAATTCCTGTAATTCATTCAGCAAAACATAATATATTTGCATAATTCAACAAGTTTACTGCTTGATTTTGGACAATGTGACTTTCCGTGTTCACTGAATTTCTGAAAATAGTATTTAAAACTTATCTATCAGGAGTTCGATGATAATAGCTAGCCTCTAAATGGCGTGAGAGAGTTTCATCACGAGTGAGGACATAGATATTTACTATCCAAGATTAAAGTACAACAACAACAACAACAAAAACAATGTAAATGGATCTACCAAATCGATAAAAGAAATAACCTAAAATAAATGTCCTAACTGATATCCTAACTGCCGCATTGATGCCAAGACGTGATAGTCAGATGGTGCCAGGTCGGGAGAGTACGGCGGATACGGAGAGATGACCCATACAAGCATGTCGACCTTAACTCGATATTATATTACAAATCGTTCTAAAGCACCTCTTAAAATACGAAAATATTTTATGTTCAAGGCCTAACATTTTATCGTATCCGCTCAAAATACGTAAAGTCAATGAATATAAATAGGGTCTGTCTTATTTCTTACAACGTTATTTGAAAATGGCGTGGTTTCCTGCGCTTCTTCTGCCATTATTTTCTGTCTCCATTTCAAACTCGAGTATCGCTGCAGTGATCGAGAGTGACTGACAGAAGTTCCCCCAACCTTCACGGCCTGTGACGTAACCACAACGTCACTGTGTCTGAATACCAGGTGTATGCATACGTTTTTGTGGTAACGAAAACAACTAATATTCAAGGAAAATTGATTTTTTGTTTATTCAAAATACTAGCCATCGGCTTCTACACACATCGTCCATCTTTCAGATAAGTTATGATTGCCATGCCAGGAAAACTGCTTGTCTTTTGCGGCAAACAATTCGTCGAGCCATTTTCCAACTTCCCCTAAATTGCTGAAGTGCTGCTCACCGACCGCGTGTCGCATTGATGCCAAGAGGTGATAGTCAGATGGTGCCAGGTCGGGAGAGTACGGCGGGTGCGGATGGATGTCCCATACAAGCGATTCCAAGGTGTCTTTCACTGGTTTTGCTATGTGAGACGGCGCATTGTCGTGTAACAAAATCACTTTGCCATGTCTTCTAGCCCATTCCGGTCGTCTTTCGATCAATGCGTGATTTAAATTAATCATTGGTTGGCGATACCGTTTTGCATGAACGGTTTCGCCGGGATTCATAATACAACAGAACGCTCACTGCCTTTCACATTGTAACCACCACGTTTTATTGCCGAAACTGTGTCTCACATGTTCTAATCGATGGAGTGAGTTCACCATATGTTTCTACCAGCAAACGATGATTTTCCCACACCCTTTTTCTTTTGATTAAATAAGAAAGGCAATGTGTGCCGCAAATGTTCTTCTTCAGGCACAAACGTCGACATGTTCGCTGAACGATACAACACGGACACTGGGGTTTGGCGAACTCAACTTGTGTGTGATGTCAGACGAACAAACTGACGCATGTGTCAAATTCATACGCTGCGTACTGTTCGCTGGCGCCATCTCTTAGTGAAACCGGAAAATAATTATGCATACACCTGGTGGCATACGCTAATCGCCTGCCAGCCAGCCCGCTCACAGTGCTGTGCCCGCGACACGAAATACCCAGCTCGAGCATTTCTGATCTAGACCGTCTACAGACGGATAGAAGCTAGACAAACTGATGGTGAGTGAAACCTTCGAGACAGCCTGCCTTTCATGATAAACTAATCTGCAAAACCTCAACCTCCGTTTTGTAAGTTGTGTTATTGTTAGTAGTAGAAGGAGCTCTTTGGTACAAAGGTCAGCGTAATGATCTTCGATTCAAAGGGCCCCGGATCAATTCTCGTCCGGGCCAAGGATTTTAACTGCGCAAGGTTATTTTCTCTTACATGGAGCTGCGTGTTTGTGTTCGTCTTTTAATAAACGCCTCTTAATCTACCCACGACACATCACACTACAAACCATCAAAGAAACACCCAATAGTGAGCATATCCCTCTACTAATGGTTGATATCAGGAAGGGCATGTAGCCGTAAAACTAGACCAAAACCATATCAGTTTCCGATTCCAATAAATTGGATGAAACGCTAGAGGTAGTAGTAAATATTCCATTCGAGACAGTAAGACACCGGTGAAGGAGATAGCTATTCCAAGGAGGTGAACAAGACCTGGAAGATATATGCACAGTGAACGGGGAAACATTCAATTCTGTTTTCACCTCTGTTCCCTCCCCATTACACAATAGTGGAGTGGGAGGGAAACCTCGCTAACTTTCACACACAATGAGGTAAGTACACTCCGGCAGGCGGACTTTTCTAACGCACACTAATTGATACACAATGCTGCCGTTTGCCATGTGTTCCTCTTCAGATGTGCCCTCCATTGGGAATACAATCTCCGTAAACGGATCTGATTGCCTAATTCAATATTCAAACTGAAGAGAGAATCTACAACAAGCTCCCTACGAATGTTGCACGCACGCTCAGATGATAAGGAAATGTCAATTTTGCTTTGAAAGGGAACTGTTTTGTTTGATCCACTCCGATCGCAATGAAACTTAGAAGGATGGTTAAATAAGAAAACATGAATAGAAATCTTCTGAAAAATTACATACTTGAAAAATAGTAAATTTTGCAAAGAACAAGGCCCAAAAGTTTAGCCTGTGTTAGAATGCAAACATGCTAAAGAAAATAAGAAGTATAATGCATCAGGACAACGGTTCTACTATGAGATTTGCATAAATATTAGGGTCCCGGCCTATTAGAACCCCTAAATCTTATGTTACTCTGGCTACATTACGAAAGAGTGGGTGGACTACAGTTCCTACCTGGTAAGTTGGTTTGCATTCTAACGTATTACTGCCTGAACATCCGGACTCTAACCATGACATATTATACACATGTGGTTCTATCGACAGCCCGGAAGCTTTTTCAAGAACAGGATTGACCATCTGATTTCTGGTGATTATTTTTGAGGCACGAAATGTTCTACTCTATTTATTGATTGGTGAGTCATTTACATTTGACTGTCCGTTATAATTACTATTGTTTTACTACGGTGCGCCGTGTATGCTGCACAGAAGAGATGTGACAATAAACCCAAATACCTAGTCGGCTAGTCAGAGGAATGAATCAGGAAGAAGAAGAAAATGGGTCGGAAAATAATGCCATTAAGGAGTGGGCGAGGAAAATGGAAATGGCATTTCAACTGACGAGGAACACCTACAAGAAAAAAGGTTCTAATATGTCTAAATTAAAGCATCTAGACACTGTTGTTAAAACTTAGTTCCGGTATGCTGCGGAAATATTGATTATAATTGGGAAAGATGGACTTGAGGATATCCGGATAAGGGAAATAAAAATGCTAAGACACATTCTGTGTCCAAATAAAAAAATGAAATTAGGAAATCAATTTAGACAACTCGTCAAAAAGTTCCACGGTTTCCAGGAGGCTGGGGAAACTCTAGTTAGAAAAGAGAGTTCCTATACAGAAGAAGGGAGTAGGAGTAAGAAAAGATAGTGACAGAGAGAGAAGGCAGAGAAGGCAAAAAACACCGCAAAGATTGTCAAACGTAGTCCATAGACCGCCGAACCGGAGAATTTTGTAATTGTTTTTACGTCCCAATATCTACTTTTGGCGGTTTTAGGAGACGCCGATGCGCCGGAATTTTGTCCCGCAGGAATTCTTTTACGTGCCAGTAAATTTACCGACACGAGGCTGGTGTATTTGAGCACGTTCAAATACCACAAAACAGAGTCGCGATGGAACCTGCCAAGTTGGGGTCAGAAGGCCAGCGCTTGAACCGTCTTAGCCACTCAGCCCGGTAGAAGAATGAATCAGACAGGGATAGAATCCTAGACGTGACCAAGAAACAAAACTTCGGAACTGAAAGGCATGACGCCTTGTCTATCATATTCCATTCCGACCGCGTTGAGTAGTTCAAATTGCGCAACACGTGGTCTGTCCAGTGGCGTTTATAACTGGTGTAACACCCTAGTTTCGTGTCGGCAGGTTTAAAGGTACATAGCAAAACACATAAGAGGCAAAATTCTGGTATCTCGACGTCTTTGAAAACCGTATTAATGAAACCAGTAATATATTGTAAACATATAATTAAATTTGACGCAAACACAGTCACATAATTATGATTTATTTCAAATCCAAATTGATTATGATTTTTCAATAATTATCCGTTTAAAATGGTGACCATCAGTGCGTTTCTATTTACGAACTTCCTCCTATTTTTAACTACTAAGTACAAGACAATGGACAAGACTTACTACACCATAAAGGCAACATGTGCTTAAAATCCTGTTTTCTGCAAAATAATGGATATGCATTTTGCTTGTAGCTTAATTGGTTCCTTAGGAAATTTCACTTTTACGATTCGTGTCTCTAAACAATAACATCTCAGAGATGCGATCTCTACTGCTGTTACTCATTCCCTCTAAATGACAACACTGCTGAAATAGTACTAAACTAACCAAACCCAATTATCTGCAATTTCACGTCTTCATCATCAGTCGCCGTGGTGTTTATCTTTCTCGCTATATTTTCATGAAAACTATTTTTTGTTTCTTCTTACAATTTTTTGTCTTCATTTTATTTCATTTATTTTTGTTTCTCGTTCGTTTTCAGTTGATGTCTTTGTACCCAATAATTTTCTTTTGCTTTCACGGATCTTTAAGATTGCATTTAACTTTTAATTCCGTCTAATTTTGTTGATAATACGCGATGTTTTGTTTTAAGTACATGTTTGCATTCCGTTCCGTGTATTTCGTGTTATGTAATTTTTGTTTTTAAGTAACTTTTTGCGCGCATGTTTGCTCGTATTTTCGTTTTTTAAAATTCAAATTTTGTTTTTTGTGTATTTTCTACTTTTATGTATTTTTTGTTTTCGTGAATTTTTTTGTTTGAAGTAAATTTTGTTTTCATTTTGTGTTACGTATTTTAATGAATGCAATTTTCTGCTTTCACATACCTTTACTTTTCACGCGGTTTTCATATGATTTGTTGCTGTTGTTTTCATATAACTTTTTGTTTTCTTGTAGTTTCTTGTGAGGTTTTATTTCAATTCAGATGTATTATTTGTGTTATTACTACTCTATCGTCCAAGAGGAAAATATATTTTTTAATAAAAATGCACTTGTATAACATGCAGGCAAGGATCACCTCGTTCTGCTACGGTTTGGTGGTTGTTCTGGGAGTATTTTTTCCTTAGTGATTTCCTCCCAATCTCCGGCACGTGATTTTGGATGGACGTGAATAATCCACTTGAGCAGTCTTCTCGAGGTATAAGAAAGGTTGGGCCCTCCGGACAGTACACAAGGGTCCTCAACAAGTCCTTCTGTGACGTCATGTGCCTGGTGCCTCATTAGTGTGACAAGTGCTGGGGCTAAGTAGGCGCCTTGAGGCCTTCCACGACACGGTAAAACAATGGCCGGACTAGAGCTTGTCTTGTTATCAACGTGTGGGGCGCTGCGTCCTTTAACCTTCACGCGCTAATCTCATGGTTTGCTGCACATTACATTGTGTTCTCGCTCCATGTATTCGGTGTGTGGACCAGAGGTAGAGGGTCGCTCTCTGGATCCCAAGATGTCCGGTTTTTTAACCCTGCAGAGATACTGATAGTCGGATTTTTGAGGGGCGGATACAAGTCCATTTGGTACTTTACACCGGCGATGTCGGCGTGTAACAGATATCCGGTATCACTTTTAGTGTTTACCAATGTAAACTCAAACATAGGTCACCCAACAGAAATCTATTTATCTGCAATCTGGTGGGGTAAAAATGGAACGTCGAAATTGACACTCAGGCAGCCTAATTGGCACAACATTTTAAAATGCTCCTTGATTGTTTCTTCACACTTACAACATCGATTTTCGTCATCTTTTTTAGTTTGGCGTTTCGTATATACAAGGTGTATCAGAAATACTTGGAGAAACTGTGATGGTGGATTCCTCACACCAAAACAAAGCAAAAATTTCCTATAAACATAACCCCGGAAATACATCGTTTAAGAGAAATTGTTGAAAGAACACTGACACATTATCAGCTTGACAATGGCAGCACATAGGAAAGTGATCAACTCACGGAAAATGTACAAAATGTCCTTGTCCACGTATTTCAAGCCAACACCTAAGGTAGGCACAGCCACGGTGGCGACACTTGGGGAGGGGTGCGGGGGAACTGGCCAGGATCGAACCGGCGACCTTGGGGTTATGTGCCCAACGCGCTGACCACGCACCCGCCAGCGCCGGCTATCGCTAACATCACTGGATTATCTGACAAAGCTCGGGGCTGACCTCAGCCAAGCACGGGACTCCTTTTTGTTCAGTGGATCCTCCACACCGAGCTCGATAGCTGTAGTCGTTTAAGTGCGGCCAGTATCCAGTATTCGGGAGATAGTAGGTTCGAACCCCATTAACGGCAGCCCTGAAAATGGTTTTCCGTGGTTTCCCGTTTTCACACCAGACAAATGCTGGGGCTGTACCTTAATTAAGGCCACGGCCGCTCTCATAGTCCTTTCCTGTCCCATCGTCGCCAAAAGACCCATCTGTGTCGGTGCGACGTAAAGCAACTAGCAAAAAAAAAAAAAAAAAAAGGGATCCTCCACAAAACTGGTCAGTTCTTCCTCCTGAGATAACGAGCGCTCTGCTCTGGACAGTGATTCCTAAGGATTTTATATTATGGAATCCAAGGCTGGTCTGCACGACGATAACCTTTCGAGCACCAACCAAGTGTGAAGGGGCCAGACGCAATCTGCTCGACATTTTGATAACTGTTTGCGCTAAGCGAGCCAGAACACTGACTCTTTGCTTATTTTGTTTTTAAAAGCGTTTTTCCCTGTCTGTCTCTCTCACTCACTCCTCGAGAAGTGGACGATCCAAATGTCATGACATTTTGACCGATGGTCAATACGAACGTCAACCTTCGGCGAGTGTGCCCACTCAAGAAGACTAGAGAACCTCTCCTAGCACAGGGAAGCTCGCAAGTGCGCCTCGCCTTACAACACCGGACAGAAGATGAAGAGCACCATTAATAAAAATTAAAGAATTTATATGTACACAATGCGTAATACCATAATTTCTCAACAATTTCTAGCTATAAATCAATCAATCAATCAATCAATCAATCAATCAATCAATCAATCAATCAATCAATCAATCAATCAATCAATCAATCAATCAATCAATGAATAGATAAATCGATAGATAAATAGATAGATAAATATATATATATATAAATAAATAAATAAATAAATAAACAAATAAATAAATAAATAAATAAATAAATAAATAAATAAATAAATAAATAAATAAATAAATAAATAAAAATAAATAAAAAATAAATAAAAATAAAGAAAAATAAATAAATAAATAAATAAATAAATAAATAAATAAATAAATAAATAAATAAATAAAAATAAATAAATAAATAAATAAATAAATAAATAAATAAATAAATAAATAGATAGGTAACTATCTCTCTCTATGAAATCCCTATTTCTGCCTGTCTTTCATAGCGGTATTGAGACATTTTTTTTTTGCTAGGGGCTTTACGTCGCACCGACACAGATATGTCTTATGGCGGCGATGAGATAGGAAAGGCTTAGGAGTTGGAAGGAATCGGCCGTGGCCTTAATTAAGGTACAGCCCCAGCATTTGCCTGGTGTGAAAATGGGAAACCACGGAAAACCATTTTCAGGGCTGCCGATAATGGGATTCGAACCTACTATCTCCCGGATGCAAGCTCACTGCCGCGCGCCTCTACGCGCAAGGCCAATATTGAGAAAAAGAGTAAGCTTTAAAGTTTCATTTTCCGCCAGATATAGCTTATTATCTTCCCGTTTCAAGAAAACTACAACGACCGTATCACGATTATTGAATCCTTTAAATATGAATGTTACAGCGGCGTGCTCGCGCGCTAATACGCGTGCCCACTTCGCTCTGTACATGAAATATTATAGTATATATTTTTTATGTTTTATTTATCTCAGAGAGAGTCTCATCTAATTCCATATCTGATTAATCTTAGTAGCAATATTTACCCACAGCGTAACACACAAAATACAGTACATCTCAATAAGTACTCACTCAGTACCTGGCCAAACTCGTTGACATCTGACAAAGTACAGAGAAAAGCCTATGAACGCCAGCCTGGTATTTGAACACCTTCAAATAACACCGGACTGATCTTAAATCGACCAGGTCAATATAGGCTCCGAAGGTCTCGCCGCCGGCTGAGGTAGTCGGATTTCATAGGGGTGGGAAGGAAAGCCCACTCGACACTCCACATCGTACGATGTTGGCTCGTAAAAGATCTCGGGTGACACATATGGTGTTTACCCGACAAAATTAATTGAAATTCCTGTCAAGGCACCTAAAAGAAGTACGTTTCTCTACTATCTGTTAGAATAAATAGACACGTGGAAAATGACATGGAGACACCAAAAATTGCAACAAATTAAAATGGTGACCATACGACTATCACGCAAAGCTCTAAAGATTCTGTTTTCCGAATTGCCAAACAGCTGTCATCCTTTCTCCGTTTATCCTTTTTACTTCTTCTGTCCACTTTGCTCCAGTCTTCTTTATCACTTCTTTCTCAGGTTGCACTTTCCATCCGTTAAATTGTTTCCTATAGAGGTTTCTGTCCGCGGTGTCAGTTGAGTTTATCTGGGATTTTACCAGATCCTTCTTCACTTCCAGTACCAATGCAATATTTTTTAGATGTTCTGTATAGGTGAGTATTTTGTGTGTCAGTGTACTTGCCGGCAGTCTGCGAATGTGCCCGTAAAATTTCAGACGTCTTTGCGGATGTCCACTGCAATGTTGGAATTATTTATCATTGGTATTCTTGATCTTCTTGTTCTTATTATCTTCCCAAAACTTCCTCATCCTTTCTAAATGGGACTGTCGTCATTCTTGTATCCACGGGTTTTTTATTTTCAAATTTCTTGCCGTCAGTTTCTTGGGCGCAAACATGTGGGTGTTGATCTGTTGTCTATATGAAGTCCTTGTGGTTTCTTCTTCTTCATAGTACCGTATCAGGTCCCCCTGACGTTGGCGATCACTGTGGCGAATGCATTACGATCTCTTGCTAGATAGAAAAGTCTTTCAGCACTATGAATTCCAGTCCATTCTTTGATGTTTAAAAGCCATGATGTTCGCCTCCTCCCGACACCTCTTCGACCCTGTATTTTGCCTTGTACAATCCGCTGTAAGATGAGGTAATGGTCATTTCTAAGGATGTGGCCAAAGTAAGATATCTTCCGGAGTTTTATTGGTTGAACGAGTTCCCGACTTGCTCTTGCCCTTCTGAGTACTTCTTGTTTCGTTAGTCGTGCAACCCACGAAATCCTGAGCATCCTAAGGTGGATCCACATTTCAAAGGCTTCCAAGCGTTTCGCTGATATATTCTTCAGAGTCCATGTTTCCACACCATATAGCAAGGTGGTTTACAGTGGGTAATTGTCGACTTCTGCGAGATTATTTTGGGTGTCTACTAGCCAGCGCACTTTCGTTTGTCGTGTTCCATTGATAACGAAAAAGATTTTGTTGGTTAATCGTGAGTCATCCATTCTTGCTAAAAACCCGTAGAATTTCATACCTCTTTTGAGTAATAATGAAGTGAATCGCTCAGTCAAAGAATAGAGTTCCTCCGAGCTTTTTCGCATCCAAATGCCATCTTCAAAGTTGGGTCCGAATATTTTCCTCAGTATCGGTTTTTCCATTTTCTCAATGTCTCTAATGCTGATGTTTAATGATGTTTCCATTGCACCGAGCTCGATAGCTGTAGTCGCTTAAGTGCGGCCAGTATCCAGTTTTCGGGAGATAGTGGGTTCGAATCCCACTGTCGGCAGTCCTGAAGATGGTTTTCCGTGGTTTCCCATTTTCACACTAGGCAAATGCCGGGGCTGTGCCTTAATTAAGGCCACGGCCGCTTCCTTCCCAGTCCTAGCTCGTTCCTGTCCCGCCGTCGCCATAAGACTTATCTGTGTCGGTGCGACGTAAAACAACTTGCTTGTTTCCATTGCGTAGAGTGCCTCTGCGAGAACAACAGTGGTGTAGTGTCAGAGTTTGGCCTTGGTGGAGAATGATTTCTTGTTCTAAACGTAATTATTCTCAGACACATACAGGCAGTACACGTCTTATGACGAAGATAGGATAGGACAGGACTGTTCGGCTCCCTGGTGGCTGCGTCCTGGCTTTGAATTCATACGGCCCTGTGTTCGATCCCCTGTCGCGCCGAGGATTTCAACGGTGTATGGTTTAATCGTCTGGCTCAGGGACTGAGTGCGGGTGTGTATACTTTTCCACATTATATCACCCTATCTCAGGAACACGTAATAGTGAACATTTCCATCCCTGCATCGAGGTGGCATCAGGAAGGGCATCCGGCCGTAAAACGGGAACAAATCCGTAACTACGTGCCGACCACAATTAATTGGGGACGATGTCAAAAATATTATTATTATTATTATGATGATGATTATTATTATTATTATTATTATTAATACTACTACTACTACTACTACTACATATATCTCCATTATCGACTGTTATGCCATTCAGCGTTCAGTCTGCAAGCATATGTGAATACTAAACGCGTTCACAAGCCTCTATTTGTAACTAACTCTGTGCCCTCGTTTAGTTCTATACCTACCTCTACTTTTCTTACCCTCCATGACCGATACCATCAATCTACTAGCTATCATCCTCCATTCTCCTTATGTGACCCAGCACCGTAGCCGATTTGTGCCTATCGCTTCATCCATTCAACTCATTCCTTTATATCTTCATTCCGAGTAACTTCTAGCCATTTCTCCCACTTGTTTGTACCAGCAATTATTAGCCTACTTCCATGTCAGTTACTTCTAATTTATAAATAAGTCCTCTTGAATCAACCCAGCTTTCAGTCTCGTACAATGAAGTTGTTCTGGAAACAGACCGGTGTGAAGATAGTTTTGTCCCGAGCTAACTCTTTTTTTTTACAGAATACTGTTGATCGCAACTGCGAACTCACTGCATTATTATTATTATTATTATTATTATTGTTATTATTATTATTATTATTATTATTATTATTATTATTATTATTGTTATTATTATTATTATTATTATTATTATTATTATTGTTATTATTATTATTATTATTATTATTATTATTATTATTATTATTATTATTATTATTATTATTATTATTATTATTATTATTATTATTATTATTACTCCTGAGTGGTCCCCTTCGCAACACACGATGGTTTATTTATGATTTCGTTTGCGGAGGATCCAGGATGCTTTCATCTGTTGACTAAAGATCCTCTTCCTTTCTTCCGTCCACTTGGTACCTGCTCTTTTTGGTACTTCATTCTCTGGAATAACTTCTCACTTGTCAATTTTCTTTCTATATATATTTCGATTCAAAATTTCTTCAGGTTGAATTTGTGCGTTCTTCATGTCCGCTTTTGCTTGCTGTGTCCGAGGAAAATTCTTCAGTTTATCAACTCCTTCAAGAACTTGGTGGGTTAGTCTGGTTTCTGGAATCCTCTTAACATGTCCATAAAATTTTAGCCTTCTTTTCTTGAGGTCTGCCGCAATATTAGATTATTTTTCTGTGGATTTCCGGGATTGGAGGCAGTATCCTTCTTCCGTGTGTCCTAAAATTATTATTATTATTATTATTAGTAGTAGTAGTATTAGTAGTATTAATATTATTTGCTATTTGCTTTACGTCACACCGACACAGGTAGGTCTTATGACGACGATGGGACAGGAAATGCCTAGGAGTGGGAAGAAAGCGGCCGTGGCCTTAATTAAGGCACAGCCCCGGCATTTGCCTGGTGTGAAAATGGGAAACCACGGAAAACCATCTTCAGGACTGCCGACAGTGGGATTCGAACCCACTATCTCCCGGATGCAAGCTCGCAGCTGCGTGACCCTAACCGGACGGCCAACTCGCCCGGTATTATTATTATTATTATTATTATTATTATTATTATTATTATTATTATTATTATTATTATTATTATTATTATTATTATTATTATATGGAGAAATAACTTCCATTGAAAGAGGTCTTCCACAAGGAAGTATCCTATGACCAATTTTGTATATTATTTCTGTCAAAGATATAAGCTCATGGTTTTTTTTTAAAAAGCTCCAGTTATTTCATGTATGGTGATGTTAAACTAATTGTATCTGTACATAAAAACCCAAAAGTGGCAGAGAAGCATTTACAAGTGGAGTAGAAGTACCTTCAAGAATGGTGCCATGATAAGGGTCTAATAATTAACACTTCAAAAACAAAAGTCTTGTGCATTACTACCCCAAAAATGCTGAGAGAAAACATTAAAATAACAGGCCATTTAGTTCAGTGCATTCATGATGATGAACACGGAAATCATGCAATTATGACTATGTAATACAGGAAGTTGATAACATGAAATATCTTTGTATAAGAACAGATAGGCCTAGATATTTTTATTTTGCTAGTTGCTTTACGTTGCACCGACACAGATAGGTCTTATGGCGACGATGGAATAGGAAAGAGCTAGGGGTGTGAAGGAAGAGGCCATGTCTTAATTGAGGTACAGCCCCAGCATTTGCCTGGTGTGAAAATGGGAAAACGAAGAGTGAGATTCAAACTCACCATCTTTCGAACTTAATGTCACATTATTACAATTATGATTATTATAATAAAAGGATGTCTCGTGCGTATGGCGAAATGGGATAAATTTGCCTAGAGTTAAAAAATAAAACCAAAACCCCATGGCACTACAACCCTTGAAGGGCCTTGGCGTACGAAGCGACCGCTGCTCAGCCCGAATGCCTGCAGATTACGAAGTGTTTTGTGGTCAGCACGACGAATCCTCTCGGCCGTTATTCTTGGTTTTCTAGACCGGGGCCGCTATCTCACCGTAGATAGCTCCTCAATTCTAATCACGTAGGCTGAGTAAAAATCCCTGACCTGGCCGGGAATCGAACTCGGGGCCTCCGGATAAGAGTCAGGCACGCTACCCCTTCACCACGGGGCCGACACCTAGAGTTAGGACGGGGTAGGAATCGGCCCGGCCTCAACCAAGGTACAGCGCTAACTTTCGTCTGGGGTTAAAAATGAGAAAACCACGTAAGCCATGTTCATGTCTGCCGACATCGGAGTTCACACCGACCATCTTCTGAATACCAGGTTACAGCTACATGACTAGAACGGCGTAGCAAAGTGACTTGTTGAATTTTTATTATTTTTAATTATTATTATTATTATTATTATTATTATTATTATTATTATTATTATTATTATCCTAATAATAATCATCATCTAGTCTTCTGATAAATCCATTGCTGCTAATATCCATGCATCTCGTAAGCGTCTTTTGTAATCAGGTCCAGAACGAAACAAGAATAAAAACGTGTGGGTTATTTTTTCAAAAGAGAGAAGGTATAATTTAATTTAATATAATTTCCAGAGAGATTAAGGCTGTCACTTCAGAAGAGTAACTTTAAAAATTCTCCTCATGTCCTTTTCCTCCTCGACCACCACAATCTGGCCGGAATGAGAATGAGTAGATCTGAGACGTGTGGATGTGTATGTGCGCATATATATTTTTTACTTTTTATATACAATATGAATAATACGAAAAAATGGCTAGCGACATTTAGTTGCTCCCATCCTCCCGTACAAAAGATTCAAGCAACACAAGAAGATATTTGCATACCATCATCTGAAGGTGCACCAGAACTTATAATATGGTCTCTCTCCAACCCTTCGTCTAACCCCAGCCTGCCTCCCACCCCGAAAAAAAACCCTCACTTACACACACACACACATCTCCACATAGATGGAGGAAAACGTAATTTTAATTATTTCATTAAACAAGGGCGGTCTGGTCTGGTTAAGCCAAGCGAAGTGGAAGATAAAGGAACTGAGTGCTGTGTCCAGCTACCAAGAGAAGATTGCGGAATGTTACAATAACAACAGAAATGGCCACAATATTATCTTCGTGCACTTCCCAATAGAGATATCTTGGAGAAACATTCAAGGTGCTAAAATCTCATCAACTTGGTCCTTATGTTTTGTTCGACTCTCACGAAACCACCAATCAATATCTTCGATTTATCGATTTTTCTTTCTAACCACTGACCATCTCGTTGGGAGACGGTCAGAAGTTATGGATGAGTGATATCCAGGTGGATTCGTATGCACTAAAAACGGAAAATTATGCACTCATATATGCACACTTATAATATCCAGTATTGCATACTATGCGAAATAGTTATTTTACCTCAATGTATAAGGCAGGTGAGTGAATTCGTCGTGCTGACCACACGTCACCTCGTAATCTACAGGTCTTCGGGTTGAGCAGCTCGCTTGGTAGGCCAAGGCCCTTCAAAGGCTGTAGTGCCATGGGGTTTGGTTTGGTTTTGGTATAAGACAGGTTCTCTAAATATTCACTGCTAAAGTAGAAGACTTGTAACTGTTTTACCTTTTGGCATGATTTCTAGTCATAACTGGTCTTCATACAACGGAGAAACGAAAGTATACATTATTATTATTATTATTATTATTATTATTATTATTATTATTATTATTATTATTATTTATATCCAAAACAAATGAATCCTGTTTTATGAAGTATTTTAGGGGTATAGTTGATACATACATAGCATAATGATGGTGATTTACAGAACCAGTTTACGAAAGATGCGATGACTGAAAATTAGGAAATGTTTGTAGCAGCATTTCTGTATGAAAATATGATATAGTGGTTGTGAAAGTTGAATAGTACAGCAGTTCAAATGAGAGTCCAAATCAAATCTTGCTCTTGCAAACACAGGACAATAAAATATTAAATGATTAACTGTTTGAGTGTACCCACAAAAGCAAGAATAGTCACCTGTCAAAATAATTTATAACGTTCGAAATATGATTTGAAATTTGCATGGCCCCCCATAAATTGCGTTAACTCAAAATTTGGCACTAAAACTGTCCACTGAAGTCGGTTAAACTGTGGGAAAATATAATCTTCTAGTAAGGGTTCCATTTGAAGCAGAGGTGCAAAGGAGGTTCCTCTGATTCATGTTCTCTGATTTATCTTCTTGCATAACATAAGGGAGAACTGTCATACATGACTTCCAGATTTCATTGAACAGCAGCTAGTTGATTAGCTCTTTCATTTCCGGTGGATCCAGTGTGTCCACAAATCCAGGAAATGCAGATATGACGGTTTTGTTGAGCTATAGTTCTAATAATAAGTACTAACGTGTTTATATTATATTATTTTGTTGCCTACAAACTTCAACGCATCTTGCGAGTCACTAAGTATTTGTACCCTATTACTGTTGTCATGTCACCACTGTATTGCACATTTAATGGCTAGTAGTTCTGCTTCAAAGACCGAGCAGAAGGAGGATAGTTTACACTGCACTGTAAAAACTTCAGTTTCGTTATCATGGACTACAAAAGCACAACCAACAAGGTCCTTACCATCCTTCCTTGATGTACGAGGGCCACCAGTATAAATGATGGAGTCATGATTATCTGTGAATTTGTTACGGAGAATCTTCTTCAACAAACTTGGATGACCAGACTGTAAAAAGTGGCATTCTTGTTCTATAAGAGCATTGCTGATAGGCTCAGATTACAGATCCAATATAACAGTGGCTCCGACGAGCTCGTAATGCACTAAACAGGCCTGCCAAGGTCGGCGCATTATCCAAAGATACGGAATAACAGGGAGCTACAAAATATCTGTCTGGACTGGTCAGTTCGTGTTAGTGACAAGACCATAGGAACAAAGAAAAGGGTTGCATTATTGATTTTCAGCAGACTGTCCCGGTTTTAATTTTTCCATATACTACTGTAAGTAAGAATACCTTTTCGAGTCCGTGGCTTGAGTCCTGGCATGGATCAAGGAAGGATCTCTCCCCTCTCCTTCTTCAGGTATCGTAAAATATTTTTCTATGATTCCAATATATGAACCGAATACAAAAGCGCCACCCGAAAAAAGTGTTACACATTGTCAAGCTATTGTCAATATTGTGGACTGTCAGCAACAAGGCATTGTAAAGGTTTCCGGCTACGAATGGAATTTTTAAATATTCATTTTCATTGTTGTACCGATTTGACTGAAACTTTTTATGTTTCGCAGAGAACATTGCTCTGCGTCTTCAGAAGAAAATCTCGCCTGTTCGCTAAGAAGTCTTCTACAATAATGAAGGTTTGAACTTAGAAGTTAGTAACAGAAGTGTAAGTGATACGTTCATTCGTTACGTAGGTAAAACTGGTCACAGTGGCCTGGACACACACCAACTGTGATTTGTGGTTATACCAAATAGCACCCCACATCATAAGGCCTTGAGTTGGTGCTTTATGTCTTGTGCGATTGAAGTCAATGTGATGTCTCTCCCCGTCTCTGCGGCGAACCAGAATGCGGATGTTATTTTCAAATAAACAGAACCTGGATCCGTCCGAAAACACTATCTGCTGCCATACTATTCCACTCCAGCATGTTTATGCACATTAGTCAAAGATAGACGGAGAAGTGGACGACGCGCCGGTAACCCAGACCGTAATAAACGGCGACGGACTGTCACTCCTGATAGTGTACGATGTGTTACACTGTTTCACTGTTGCGCCATAGTCGAGGAGGACGCAGATCTGTCCTGTAATGCTATTCCGATGAGGTCTCGAACTTCTCGGAGGGTGATCTGGGTGGTGCAACCAGACCCATCTCATCGTGTTGTACGGCCTTCTTTGAACTCACCCGTTGCACTGACGACACTTAGTCCCACACGAGCAGCAATTTCCCGGATGGATGCATCACGTTCTCTCCTGCCAATAATGCGCCCCCTTTCAAACTCACTCATTTGACGGTGCGGTTCTCGCATACGTCTGCGAGGCATCCTGCACGTCTGCTCAAGTCACATTGATCTATTACCTTCGGTTTATAGCGACAACGAGAGCACTGGCACATTTTACCAGTCGGTGGTGGCGCGCCGAGATATCGATGTGGACCTTGAACCTGAGGGCCGACACGGTTCAAATGGTAAGCATTTCTTCAGAACATACTAATCCACATGTCTTGTGAATATGAACTTCCTATATCTAGTCTTTCAAGGTGTTCTGGTTTTTATGAACATGAGTGTAATTAATGAGCAAATCCATTGAAATATTTCTAATGCGTTGTCCAATGTTCAGGCAGTAATAGGTTAGAATACAAACTTACTGAACGATTAACACGTGTACAACGGTTATGCTATGAGTTTTGCATAAACATTAGGAGTACGGACCATCTAAAAAGAAAAACCCTGGAATTTACGTTACTCTTGCTACATTACGGATTACGGATCTGTATCCGTGACCGTCTGAACCAGTAGGACAGCCTAGGGCTCGGCTGCACAAAACATCTCTATGAGTATTCCTGATACCGCTCTTGGAAGTTTTGACAAACCATGTCTTTCAGCTACGGTGAACTATGCAAATATTTCGGCCCACAATCTGGACATTATCCGTAGCACGTACAATAAATCGTTTCCGTCTGGAAGGTTTAAAGCCTCCACATGGGGTTGAGGTTAGAAAGGCAATTCCGCCGTAAAACTAGACATTAACTGGATGTCTGTGTGTATTTGCACCGTACTTCCGTTTGCTGGTACGGGGCGGAGGTGAAGTGAGATACACTTTATGGTATATTTTTATGGCCAGATGCCCTTCCCGACGCCAATAGTTTAGGAACTAATAAGCATGAAATTAATGATGGTCAATGGAATTGGGTAAGGTTGTGGAACGAATCGGCTGTGGCCTCTGAATATGAACTGACCCGGAATTTCCTTGGAGTGAAAAAAAAGCTGAGGACAGCGCACGGTGGGGTTCGAACCCACTCACATCCAGAATGCAGAGCTCGGTTAACACGGGCGGCCATTCCACTCGGTATATATGACATTTACTACGATATGCAATAAAGCAAATGCCCTTGAAGGGATGGAAGGCAAGGGCTTCCACTATCCATAACATCGGCATTTGGTGGGGCCCGGCCGCCTCTGTACCCAAGAATTAACCTGGAACTCATTTTTGGTGTACGCTCAGGGCCATGGCACTTCCGGAAGTAGAAATCATGTTCATTACTTATTCGACTTCCTGACGGGGAATCGAACCCACATCTTTCAGGTGAAGGAAGCACGCATTTACTGCGTTGGCTTGGCAGCCCCCGATATGCATTTTTTTAAATGGATTGATTTGGTGAAATAAACATTTGAGACTAACACGGCCACGGTTGATTGGTTGTCCGACAGCTCTGCACTCCGACCGATCAGCCTAGAAAAGGATAGGTGGCTACGGTTCTACCGTGGCTCTACGCCTCTGTATTCGGGAGACGGAGATGGGCTGGTCTCCACCGTCGGATGTCCCGAGAATGGTTTTCCGTGGTTTTCCATTCTCCTGCTCTAAGGAGAATACCGGGACAGTTCCTGGTATATGCCACGGCCGCCAACCCCCTCATCTTCTCTCCGAACATCTCTCCGGCCTGAGAGACGGCGTTACCGTTAGGAGGCCCGCCTCCCGCTTCAGGGAGAGAATGACAATTTTAGTAGTAGTAGTAGTAGTAGTAGTAGTAGTAGTAGTAGTAGTAGTCGACTAACTAAAAGCCACAGTCCGCGAGTCAGGGGTGGTTAAAGTCCACGATCCGTCCGGAAGTACAAGCCGTGGCCCCCTGAATCGAAGATTCTTAGGCAAAGGAAGGAGCTGCACTAGGGTTGAAAGTTAAAAAATATTATCATTTTTCCAAACTTGTTGAGTTAGCAGGTACGAGTTAATATTACAGTCCTATAAACACTGCAAACGTTTGTCTTTATATCCAGTGCGAGAGCTTTTATCAGTAATGATGCCTGGTTGTTCCCACCGTAAAGCGTGTTGATGCCTTATTTGTGACGGTGTAGGAGAGAAGGACAAGTCAAACGGCGGGCGGGCGCTCTCCACCGAGGCCACTAGACTAGTACGCAGAGTTTTAAGTGTGAACAATGTAATTTCCGATGTCCAAAACTCTCCATCTCCACCCCTTCACCTCCCTCCTCCTCTCCTAATTAAAAGTCACACACACCCCCACCTCAAACACCACACCCCTACTCTAATGTTTCAACCCATTCTCGGCTAACACTGCACAACAATAGTCATTCCAATTACGACTAATGATTCGTATGATATTTCTTTTTTTCTGTTTTGTTTGCTTTTTTGTCCTCTCTACTCTCTCTCTATGTTCTACGGTATAATCGTGTTATCAAATGTGCCATGACATCATGTTCCGCATCATATCCTTCTCTCTCACTCTCTCCAAGTGTGTCTCTATCTCCCTCACACTGTTATTTTAGTGAATGTATCATGAAATTGCTTCAAGTATCATGGTATGTACACAATTAAATTACTCCCCACCCCCCTCCCAAATAACTCCTTTTCGTGCGTGGTGGATATTCAGACGAACTCAGCTATATTCCATGCTACATGATTTGAATACCTCTTGGTGAAGATGTGTTTTAATGCAACATTTTCTACGCGTCTTGGAATCTTAATTAACATAACTTCTTTCAGTTAAACTAATCTTTCAGTTTCCAACACCTGAATGAAATGATTTGCTTAAGAATTCATTACCCTGCGTTCAGACATAAAAGGCGAGTAGTACCTAAATTGAAAGCAAATAAAAATTCATACTTCGGAATTGAATTATTGAAAATAAAGTTAAAAAAAGGAAATGATTACCGCCAAATAGTAAGCAAAGCAACGACTTTCCCTTTGCGAAAATCTAAAGATCCTAAATACGTCTCCTAGTCATGGCCATCCATCAACGGCTGCTAATTTCAGATGGCAACCAGCCATAAGACATAGCCAGCACGGTTGCTAGGTAACATTGTCTGGTCATCATCCATACCTTACATCACAGCCTGCAGGATTGCTAGGTAACATTCTACAACCATCCATTCGTACCTTACATCACAGCCTGCACGGTTGCTAGGTAACATTATCTGGCCATCCATCCATACCTTACATCACTGCCTGCACGGTTGCTAGGTAACAGTGTCTGACCATCCATCCATACCTTACATCACTGCCTGCACGGTTGCTAGGTAACATTGTCTGACCATCCATTCATACATTACATCACTGCCTGCACGGTTGCTAGGTAACGGTGTGTGACCATCCATTCATACTTTACATCACTGCCTGCACGGTTGCTAGGTAACAGTGTCTGACCATCCATTCATACTTTACATCACTGAATGCACAGTTGCTAGGTAACATTGTCTGGCCATCCATCCATACCTTACATCACAGCCTGCACAGTTGCTAGGTAACATTGTCCAACCATCCATTCTTACCTTACATCACAGCCTGCACGGTTGCTAGGTAACATTGTCCAACCATCCATTCATACTTTACATCACAGCCTGCACGGTTGCTAGGTAACACTGTCTGATCATTCATCCACACCTTACATCACAGCTGCACGGTTGCTAGGTAACATTGTCCAACCATCCATTCATACTTTACATCACAGCCTGCACGGTTGCTAGGTAACATTATCTGGCCATCCATTCATACTTTACATCACGGCCTACACGGTTGCGAGGTAACAGTGTCTGACCATCCATTCATACTTTACATCACAGCCTGCACGGTTGCTAGGTAACAGTGTCTGTCCATCCATCCATACCTTACATCACAGCCTGCACGGTTGCTAGGTAACAGTTTCTGACCATCCATCCATACCTTACATCACTGCCTGCACGGTTGCTAGGTAACAGTGTCTGACCATCCATTCATACTTTACATCACTGCCTGCACGGTTGCTAGGTAACATTATCTGGCCATCCATTCATACTTTACATCACAGCCTGCACGGTTGCTAGGTAACAGTGTATGACCATCCATTCATACTTTACATCACTGCCTGCACGGTTGATAGGTAACAATGGCTGCCATCCATCCATACCGTACATCACCGTCTGTGTCCGGCTCTATGGCTAAATGGTTAGCGTACTGGCCTTTGGTCACAGGGGCCCCGCGTTCGATTCCCGGCAGGGTCGGGAATTTTAACCATCATTGGTTAATGTCTCTCGCACGGGGACTGGGTGTATGTGCTGTCTTCATCGTCATTTCATCCTAATCACGACACGCAGGGCGTCTACGGGAGTAAAACAAAAGACCAGCACCTGGCGAGCCGAACATGTCCTTGCATACTCCCGGCACTAAAAGCCATACGCGATTTCATTTCATCACAGTCTGCACGTTGATAGTTAACATTGTATGACCATCCATTCATACAATACATCACTGCCTGCACGGGTGCTAGGTAACATTATCTGGCCATCCATTCATACTTTACACCACTGCCTGCACGGTTGCTAAGTAAGATTATCTGGCCATCCATTCATACTTTACATCACTGCCTGCACGGTTGCTAGGTAACAGTGTACGACCATCCATTCATACCTTATATCACTGCCCGCACTGTTGCTAAGTAACATTGTCTGGCCATCTACCCGTAATTTACATCAGAACATTCAGTGTTGCTAGGTAATATAATGTGGCCATCCATCCATACTTTACATCAGAGCCTGCACGGTTGCTGGGTAACATTGTCTGCAATCTACCGGTAATTTACATCAGAACATTCAGTGTTGCTAGGTAATATAATCTAGCCATCCATCCGCACTTTACATCACAGCCTGCACGGTTGCTGGGTAACATTATCTGGCCTTCCATGCATGCTTTACATCACAGCCTGCAGGGTTGCTGGGTAACAATATCTGGCCATCCATCCATACCTTACATCACTACATGCACGGTTGGTAGGTAACATAGTCTGGCCATCTACCCATAATTTACATCAGAGCATTCAGTGTTGCTAGGCAATATAATCTGGCTATCCATCAATACTTCACATCACAGCCTGCACGGTTGCTAATGTTACACTTCAGTCCCGAAAAGTTTCAGTTGACCGCCCGCGATGAGCATTTGATGTCCAAAATAGCAAAACCTGAGCAATAGAATAATGTTCTGATAAGTACAGAGTAAGATATTTTTCAGTCCTTTGTTCCTATGGATATAGAAGTCTACGGCACGGCAGCAGATGAACTAATGGCTTTCCTCTCGGTTTACGTAGCGACAGGGATTGCGTGGGCTATCAAGAGCAATTTAGCACCACTCAGTGAATATCGTGACACAGCGGAGATTTATTGGCACACAAAAACTAGTTTACATCATTTTTCTCTTAAAATGATCTTTTAATTTCTTGTTTAAGAATACTGCATTTTTCACACCGCGTTTCCTTTCATCAGCTAGCTTGGTAGAACAGTAAACAGCTCAAAATTTGGATGATAATAATCATAATAATAATGGTTTGGCTTTACGTCCCACTAACTTCTTTTTCATGGTTTTCGGAGTCGCCGAGGTGCCGGAATTTAGTCCCGCAGGAGTTCTTTTATGTGTCAATAAATGTACTGACACGAGGTGAATTGAGGTCCGAAGGTCGGCTCCTCAACCGTCTGATCGGATAAGAGTAAAAAGTCTTGTATCTTGATGCTTTCTAAAGGAATTTTCTGCACGAAATAGGTAACAAATGAAGTTACGAAGATAACATCAGAAATAGTAGAAATAATAGAAATACATGTTGTGATGAACTCAGCTATATTCCATGTTACGTGATTTTTATACCTCTTGATGTGTTTTAATGCAACATTTTCTATGCACCTTGGACACTTAATAAGGCCTTCCATAACTTATCCTTTCTCTTAAACAAATATTTAAATTTCTAGCAAGTGTAAAGTTTTGTTAATTTAATTACTTGATTACAAAAGAATTACATCTCATGCTGGTGACGTCAGAATTGGACAGAAAATTACGATTTGCTAGTATGCAGCGATATAACGTGTCTGTCAGCCTTCTGTTTCTATTGGTTGAGGAGGCCATGACTCGTTAGCGAAAGAAACAGGTAGTTTTTTTCCTCAGTAGGAGTGTGTAAACCAATAAAGAAGAGAAGTATCTTCAGCAAAGACTTGAGTGTTCTTAGGAACATGTGAAGGTCAAGTAGGAAATGGAGGGATTTCTACACTTGGAACAACATAATTTGAATACCTCGCGGTTGTGAAGATGTGTTTTAATGGGACATTTTCTACGCATCTTGGAATCTTAATTATATTATTACTTGTGTTCTTCCTCGTAAACGGACCTTTACGTTTCTAACACCTGAGAAGAAGTGATTTACTTAAATAGCAGGTTATCCACCGTGTTTCCTTCGCTCAATTCATTTCTTGACTCTCACGTTACTCTTAGAGGTCAAATTAAATTTGGCGTACTGTTAAATTATCATGGTGCCATAATTTCGAAGCACACAGGGACGTAGCCGAGGGGAGGGGCTTACTGCGGATCAGAACCGCCACCCGATGGTTGGGAGAAGTTAAGTGTGACATTCTTGGTAAATACAGAGTGTTTCTATATTCCCATTACAGACTTTAGGGGCTTGCAGTGGGGACCAAGACGGTTAAGTTTAGCATAGGAACTTGTGTCCGGAAACGTACCCGTAAAAACCAGAAGAGCACACTTTCAAATTTCCCGCATTTTCGGCGCCACTGACTAGAGTACGTACGTCATTGAAGAATCACGTGATGCCCCAGGTTTGTTGACATTCCATACCATTCAGATGAGTGTGTGATCTATTCATTGATGCCTGGCATTTTCTATAGTTTCTATAAGGTTAAGTTTGACCCCTTTTGGATATATCTGTAAAACAGTGAGATAATTGTGTATATTTGATGCTTAATAACTTGTAATAAGTAGATGTGCAACAAGCTGCTGTTTCAATCAATCAGTCAATACTGATCTGCATTTAGGGCAGTCGCCCAGGTGGCAGATTCCCTATTTGTTGTTTTCCTAGCCTTTTACTAAATAATTTCAAAGAAATTGGAAATTTATTGAACATCTCCCTTGGTAAGTTTTTCCAGTCCCTCACTCCCCTTCCTATAAGTGAATATTTGCCCCAGTTTGTCCTCTTGAATTCCAACTTTATCTTCATATTGTGATCATTCCTACTTTTATAAACGCCATTCAAACGTATTCGTCTACTAATGTCATTCCACGCCATCTCTCCGCTGACAGCTCGGAACATACCACTTAGTCGAGCAGCTCTTCTTCTTTCTCTCAATTCTTCCCAACCCAAACATTGCAACATTTTTGTAACGCTACTCTTTTGTCGGAAATCACCCAGAACAAATCGAGCTGCTTTTCTTTGATTTTTTTCTAGTTCTTGAATCAGGTAATCCTGGTGAGGGTCCCATACACTGGAACCATACTCTAGTTGGGGTCTTACCAGAGACTTATATGCCCTCTCCTTTACATCCTTACTACAACCCCTAAACACCCTCAAAACCATGTGCAGAGATCGGTACCCTCTATTTACAATCCCATTTATGTGATTACCCCAATGAAGATCTTTCCTTATATTAACACCTAGATACTTACAATGATCCCCAAAGGGAACTTTCACCCCATCAACGCAGTAATTAAAACTGAGAGGACTTTTCGTATTTGTGAAACTCACAACCTGACGTTTAACCCCTTTTATCAACATACCATTGCCTGCTGTCCATCTCACAACATTTTCGAGGTCACGTTGCAGTTGCTCACAATCTTGTAACTTATTTATCACTCTATAGAGAATAACATCATCCGCAAAAAGCCTTACCTCCGATTCCACTCCTTTACTCATATCATTTATATATATAAGAAAACATAAAGGTCCGATAATACTGCCTTGAGGAATTCCCCTCTTAATTATTACAGGGTCAGATAAAGCTTCACCTACTCTAATTCTCTGAGATCTATTTTCTAGAAATATAGCAACCCATTCAGTCACTCTTTTGTCTAGTCCAATTGCACTCATTTTTGCCAGTAGTCTCCCATGATCCACCCTATCAAATGCTTTGGACAGGTCAATCGCGATACAGTCCATTTGACCTCCAGAATCCATGATATCTGCTATATCTTGCTGGAATCCTACAAGTTGAGCTTCAGTGGAATAACCTTTCCTAAAACCGAATTGTCTTCTATCGAACCAGTTATTAATTTCACAAACATGTCTAATATAATCAGAAAGAATGCCTTCCCAAAGCTTACATACAATGCATGTCAAACTTACTGGCCTGTAATTTTCAGCTTTGTGTCTATCACCCTTTCCTTTATACACAGGGGCAACTATAGCAACTCTCCATTCATCTGGTATAGCTCCTCCGACCAAACAATAATCAAATAAGTACTTCAGATATGGTACTATATCCCAACCCATTGTCTTTAGTATATCCCCAGAAATCTGATCAATTCCAGTCGCTTTTCTAGTTTTCAACTTTTGTATCTTATTGTAAATATCATTGTTATCATATGTAAATTTTATTACTTCTTTGGCCTTAGTCTCCTCCTCTATCTCGACATTATCCTTGTAACCAACAATCTTTACATACTGCTGACTGAATACTTCTGCCTTTTGAAGATCCTCACATACACACTCCCCTTGTTCATTAATTATTCCTGGAATGTCCTTCTTGGAACCTGTTTCTGCCTTAAAATACCTATACATACCCTTCCATTTTTCACAAAAATTCGTATGACTGCCAATTATGCTTGCCATCATGTTATCCTTAGCTGCCTTCTTTGCTAGATTCAATTTTCTAGTAAGTTCCTTCAATTTCTCCTTACTTCCACAGCCATTTCTAACTCTATTTCTTTCCAGCCTGCACCTCCTTCTTAGTCTCTTTATTTCTCTATTATAATAAGGTGGGTCTTTACCATTCCTTACCACCCTTAATGGTACAAACCTGTTTTCGCATTCCTCAACAATTTCTTTAAACCCATCCCAGAGTCTGTTTACATTTTTATTTACCGTTTTCCACCGATCATAGTTAGTTTTTAGAAACTGCCTCATGCCTGCTTTATCAGCCATATGGTACTGCCTAACAGTCCTACTTTTAAGACCTTCCTTTCTATCACATTTATTTTTAACTACCACAAAAACAGCTTCATGATCACTAATACCATCTATTACTTCAGTTTCCCTATAGAGCTCATCTGGTTTTATCAGCACGACATCCAGGATATTTTTCCCTCTGGTTGGTTCCATCACTTTCTGAATCAGCTGTCCTTCCCATATTAACTTATTTGCCATTTGTTGGTCATGCTTCCTGTCGTTCGCATTTCCTTCCCAATTGACATCTGGCAAATTCAGTTCTCCCGCTACAATCACATTTCTTTCCATGTCGTTTCCCACATAGCTGACTATCCTATCAAATAATTCCGAATCCGCGTCAGTGCTACCCTCTCCCGATCTGTACACTCCAAATATATCAAGTTGCCTCTTATCTTTAGAAATGAGCCTTACACCTAGAATTTCATGTGTCTCATCTTTAACTTTTTCGCAGCTTACAAATTCTTCTTTCACCAGAATGAATACTCCCCCTCCCACCCTTACTGTCCTATCTCTACGATACACACTCCAGTGCCGTGAGAAAATTTCTGCATCCATTATATAATTTCTCAACCATGATTCAACTCCTATTACAATATCTGGTAAATATATATCTATTAAATTACTTAATTCTCTATGTAAATAATACAAAATGCATATTATTATTATTATATAAGCACTTTCAACATTCGTAAGACTCAGGGGTGTAGCCGGCGGGGTGGGGGTGGGGGTTCTTGAAGTTGGAATTTTTACAAATGGAAATAAAGAGATACTGGCAATAAACCAGTGAAATTCGACTCAGTGGGTTGGTTCTTCTGAACATTCACAGGGACATAATTGTTAAACCAATAGATCTCTTGAATCTATTTTCTAAGAAGCATCTTCATGTTATATCATTATTTTGTAAATATGACCCCACCCTCAATCGGTGAATCCTGGCTACTCTGCTGGTATGGTTGACCTGGGGCAGTACAAGGCAATGTTTAGAAGTCGCAGATGAAGGTTCAACCTTTGAAACCAAAGGCAGAATAAACTCCGGAACCGAAACGTCAAAGGGTGTTAAACCAATTATTATCCACGAAACTTTTAGTGATGCTTCGTTTTACGGGGTGTGGAGTAAGAAGGGAGCTACCCTGGTTCCGGTAATACTGCCAACCGAATGGAAATGAAATCTGAATTGAATCGATAGTATGATCGATCGATATGAATGTTCCAAACTTTTAATATCATAAGCCAACAACTGTGTCACACGCATATTATATAGCATTTCTCGATGCGAATCTTGTTCCTAGCATGAATTCTCAGAAATATAATTTTTACAATCGTCTCAGCTATTTGCAGTACTATTAATTACAATCTCATCCATGGCAATTTTCATGACACCGTCGTGTCTCCAGTATTCCTCTTCCAGTTCTTTCACCTTTCGCAATACCTCTCCCTATCTCCGGCAGGTACAGAATGGAATGCCTCGATGGTCAGTCGTCGTAAATTAGCTGCTGACTTATCTCCCGTAATATTTTCCTCATTCATGCTCAATCATAACCTATATTTTGGCTTTGCTGTGTTGACAACAACTGTACGTAAAGTGATAGCAATTATACCGCCAGATGTCTCACGGCGATGCATAATCGATTCATAGTTTTTGTGCCAAAGGTTGCCAATACGAATCTCGAAGATAACCGAGGTCTACCTATTCAGCAATAGGGAGCCGAAGTATCAGTGAAAGTTTTGCGGATAATACGTTGTCAGCATGCCAGGTCGAGAAGTTTAACTACTTATTAGTTATTCATTTTTAGCTCTGGGACTTTGTGCTTTTCTTTATCTCAATCTTCAGTAGCGTAGCGTAGGCAGGATCGACCTTTCGAGGTAGTGGTGTTGTCGGTATAATTACAAAATTATATATATAATGAATGTTCTTGTCATTTTAGGGACACGCAATCTATAAATTGTAGTACACTGCAAAATTTTACATTAAAATATAGAAAATCATAATATGATCAAGATCCGGGGTGAAAGGCACGGTTCCAAAAGTTATAGACTCCTCGGCAAACGTAATCACATAATTTAAGAAATGTTTATTAAATTTATTGTTCAGTACCAGTTTATGTTTATTTTTGTTTCGTAAAAATATTCCAGGAGGTGGTGTGTGGCGTGTTAACACCTTGCCCACATCGCCACAGAAACACGCAAGAATGAATGCGTCCCTTTGCATACAGGATTGACGTCAGGAAAAGCACATAGCCGCGAAACAGCTGTTCCACACAAAGCGGCAACCTCAGGTGACTGGGAAAGTTGCAAGAAGAAGAAGAGAAGAAGAAGAAGAAGAAGAAGAAGAAGAAATGTAAATAATTAGGTATAACTGCACTTATAAAAATTCGATCGTTATTGATTATTATTATTATTATTATTATTATTATTATTATTATTATTATTATTATTATTATTATTATTATTCTTATTATTATTATTATTATTATTATTATTAGAATAACCCTTTTGAGGGTACGATAAATCAACTTTGGTTACTTTTCTTTGCATTTAACTTTCTTCGTTTCCAAACTTCCTTCATTTTCTAAGAATGTTGTTCCCTTTTCCTCTTGAGTCCATTTTCTTCCAGTTGTTAAGTTCTTCCTCTCCTGAAGTTCTGCCTTTCGTGTTACTTCTCTGAAACGTATTCTGTTTTATATCGTATCTAATTTAATTCTAGCGTTTTTCATATCCTTTTCAATTTCAATGAGCCACATTGACTTGTAACTGTAACTGTTCAATAAGATTTGTTTAGTTACTATATTGTTATTCATTCTATAAATGTGTCAAAAAACTGGAGTCTGTTTTCCTCATTACAGTTGTGAGTTCTTCAACTTCTGTTTGATCGTAGTCTAAACTCGGCATTGTTGTTTCTTATAGGTCCCGGTATTTTTCTCAAAAATTCTTCTTTCTACTTTTTCTAATTTTTCAAGATCCTCAATTCTTGTAAGGTTATGAGTTTCCGCTGCATATAAAATTTCTGGCCGATCCGTTGTTTGATAATGTCTTAATTTCGAGTTCCGGGATAGAGATTTATTATTGTATATTATGTTATTTGTAATATGTACCATCCTTTCCATTTCGTTTACTCTTATATCAACAGCTACCTTTTCTTTTGTGTTGTTTGTTATCCATTCTCCCAGGTATTTTAAAGTATTTCGTCGCTGCCGGGAGAAAACCTCCTATGTGAAATATTGTAGCTTAGAACTTTGGCTGTAAGGTTCTGTCATCTAAGGTGCAATATTGTGTGAATACTGTCATGGCATTCTCGCTCTTCATAATGTATGCGCTGCGGGTCAGTAGATCTCCAAAAATATTATCACATAGGAGGTTTTGTCCCGGCAGCGACGATATAAATGTATTTATTATTATTATTATTATTATTATTATTATTATTATTATTATTATTATTATTATTATTATTATTATTATTATTATTATTATTATTATTATCATTAGCCCGTCTCTGTGGTGTAGTGGTTAGTGTGATTAACTGCAACCCCCTGGAGGTCCGGGTTCGATTTCCGCCTCTGCCACGAAATGTGGTACGAGGGGTGAAACGCGGTCAGTTCGGCCTCGGAAGGTCAACTGAGTAGAGGGCGGGGTTCGATTCCCTGCTCAGCCATCCTGGAAGTGGTTTTCCGTAATTTCCCACTTTTTCTCGTGGCAAATGCCGGGACGGTACCTGACTTGAAGCCACGGCCGATTCCCTCCCTCTTCCTTTGTCATGCGTTCCGATCCCCCCCCCCCACCTCCTGCAAGACTCCTGTTCAGCGTAGTAGGTGAGGCCGCATGGGCGAGGTACTAGTCGCTCCAGCACACTGCCCTTGAGGCGGTAGAGGTGGGATCCCTCGCTGAGTCTGAGGGAAAAACTGACCCTGAAGGGTAAACAGATTAAGAAAGAGAGAAATAAAGAATTCAATCAGTCATTTAAGATAGGGCACATGTCCAAATTGTCGAATTTTTGAAAATTGGAGATTAGCAGTGTATTCGTCTTTGGGCACCTATTCACGGAGGAAACGGTACTTGTCCAACCAGTACCATACTGATATCTAAAGTTGAATAGTGAGTGGTTTGTAATTCATTTATAGAAGGGCACTTATCTCTAGAGAATGGCTTCTTTGCTTATAGAACGTGAAATCATCTTACGGGCTCCTAAAAGCCATGACTAGTTCACCATCATTCTGGTTGAGACTAATGGTACTCTGAACTTCACTTCACGGTGGGCCAAGTTTTATAAGAGGAGAGGACTTGTCAGGAAGGGGAGTGTCTAGCAACTTGAAAATTCATTTCCAGCCAGCATCATTCTTGCAGTTAGTTTGTTCTTCTAATGATCTAGGAATAGGACGAACAAACCATTTCATCTGCGGCCTTTGAGTTACTTGAGTCTTAGAGAGTTGGTCAACTGATAAATAATTGGAAAAAAAAAAGTATTTCGTTATCTCGCGCTGTTGTCATATTATCAGCTGAACTGCAAGGTTCAGTTTCCAAATGAACAAGCCTACGAAGAACCAATTCCTGTTGACAAAGAATGACCTAAGGTGTCTAGAAGTGACATTTCAGGAGAGTAAAAACACTTTTTGTTTGTGTGACTGACGATGATTTGATCGACTTTTCTCATTCAAATAATCAGTACGGTTGAAAAACGGCACAGTGTATTGAACTTACGTGAGTAACGATGTGTGTTTTGCTGCAAAACTGTTTCTCTCATACTACACATCATACATTCAGCCATCACTAGAGAAAGGGCACATATTTATTATATTTATCTGCCAATTCATATAAAGTCCTGGATCTTTACTCCGTATAACTTTATCTATTCTAACTGCCAAAGTACGTTCGTTTAACGTAAATGGCAAGACTGGTTTTTAAATAAGTTTTTTGTTCCTCCTGAAAATTTACATTTCTGGAAATGTCCCTTTCTTAAATGACTGATTCAATTATTTTTATAGCCCGGATGTTTAGGCAGTAATAGGTTAGAATGCGAACTAACTGAAGCGAGTAACAGGTATAGAGTATCCTGCACAAGGGTGATGTTATGAGTATTGCATATATAGTAGGGTTTCGGACCATTAAAACCCCTACCATTTATGTTACTCTCGCTACATTACAGAAGAGGTGGCTAGACGACAGTTCCTAACATATTACTGCCTAATAATCCGGGTATTATTATTATTATTATTATTATTATTATTATTATTATTATTATTATTATTATTATTATTATTATTATTCAGAGCACCGGAGATGTGAACAAGTACATCGAAGGCAGGCAGATACTGTTGGTTTTGCTGTTGTGGCCACTCATACAGGATCATGTCTTTTATACTTGTAGAGTATATTAGTAACTGGCGGAGTGTAAATGTTGGTAGGGAGGCAATGCGCAGGCGTGGAGTGACCAGGCAATTAGCCGTTAGTGAAGGCTGGTGAACCTCACACAGTGCAGCCAATCAGAACGAATCACTTTTTGGTTACCGGGAGAGAGGGGGCTTTAAAAGCTCTTTGTCGCCCGAGTTACATACATACACACACACACACGTGCAATATGTGTTCGTAGCCGTTTTAAATTGGCAACACTGTTAATGACTCTTGACGAGATGCTCCTCTGTTTTTCGTTTATTTTAAACCGAGCCATTCTTTAGTTTTGTTTTTCGTTCTGCACATCCCTGACCAAATTTGATTCGTTTTCACATTCAAATAAAACTACTATACTTCATCAAGAACATTAGTGCACTCAACACTGTGCGACTACAGTGATCTTGAAAGCAAAATAACATTATACAAAGTTTTATAATTCAGTGTTAATTAAAGAATTGCAAATTATAAAAGTAAACCTAAAATCACTAAAAAAATATACAAAATGCTTTTGAAATTTCTGGTAAAATCACGGTTATAAAAATACACTAAAATTCAGTAGTAAAACAAACTTTGAAGAATCGTACATTGAAGTAGAATAATTAAAATCATCGCTTGATGGTTAATGAGTCCTTGATTACATCGCTCGTGATGTCTTCCGCAATGCTATGCTTGATTGCGCATTTCTTCTAGAAGTTGAAAGTATACAGAGTGTCCGGAAATAACGTGAACCAGATATTTGAGTGTTAGAGAGTTGGCCATACTGTGTGATAGTACATAAATCACACCCTTGCACAAAATCAACGCTTGTATATGAGCTTGCAAAGGAAACCTTCTTCATCGAGGACCTCCGAATGAAGCGAGGGTTTCCATCCACAGATGCTTGGGAAAAATTAATGCAGGACAGAGTGAAGAAGAGGGAAGAAATCTGGCTCGATTTCTACTCAACGGATGCAATGATGAATAGAACATGGACAAAGACCAATGAAGACATGCGACATTTCGTTAACTCGATGGCGGTCCATGGGTATCACCATAAACTTTGCAATACTAAGTACTTCCATGACCCCGACGAAACCTGTGTTTGCAAGCTGTGCAATGAACATTGCAGTCGATATCACGTAATCACATGCAAAAACCGGAGATTATCTATTGTGAACTTTTGTAATAGTGAGAAGTGACAGTGAATATGACAAACTTTGGTTATACAATGCACAATTTGTGTGCTGTATCTTTATTAATTATGATGATTAATGAAGTGTTTATTATTATTATTATTATTATTATTATTATTATTATTATTGTCAGTATTCGATTTATTATTATTATTATTATTATTATTATTATTATTAATATTAGTATTTCAGTTGTATGCTTTGTCATTAATATTTGTAAGCTGGAAGGTATCCATGTGAAGGTATGAGTAATTTGATTTGTACAACGGCTGGGAAAACATGGCTATATTAAACTTTGCATGAGTCATGCATATATCCCAGTCTGATGAGATGAGATTGTTGTTGTACTCGGAAAGTTCTATGACTCATGTGAAACACCCTAGAGTTTGTTATTCTCTTGGGACCAAGAATAAGTCCACGGCGTGGTCATATGAGAGGAAGGGGAATGCTGATGTCTATAAAGGTTGATAATATGGCGGGAAACCACACAGACTGTACAGTAAGGAAGTAGTGCGGACACAAACTGTACGTGAAAGAGGTACTGCCAACACGCACGGGAGTGAAACTGGATATACGGTACGGTAGTGAGACTGCTGCTCTATACTGGACTGGACTTCAAATGTTGGTGGAACGTAGTCTTTTTATGTTTGTGAAAAGTGACTGACATACAACTAAGTATTTTAGCATTTGTGGTGGTTTGGCATTACATGTTGGTGAAAGCTACCTCAGACTTCCCATAATTTGTGTTCAGGAACGACAAGCGTGTGTTGCTCAAATGTATATATCTTTAAAACAAGTGTTAAAGTCAGTGAATACAGTATTACGAGGTACAGTATCTGTGTGATGTTATAACTGCCGATTATGAGAATCGGCAAGTCGTGCTGATACAGAGACAGTGAAGGGTTCTTAATCTACATATATGCACATTGTTTAACGGACTAACCGCAAATGATGGCTTAGTTCTCGTTTTCGTTTTCCCACTGTTTTCTTTGTTGTTGTTGTAAATATGGAGTCTTCCAGTAATATTTTGTTTGTGTATGATAAGTGCATTCTGGTGTGTTGATGAGGTGCTCATGCACGGATTTTATTGAGAATATAGTTAGATATTTTAGAAGCAGTGGAGTTATTGATGAGCCTGGGTACTGTTCCTACCTATTTAGTCGTTTTCAGAAGGTTAGGTAAGACCTGTAGCAGATGTACCAGTACGCAGCATTATGTACACGCCCTGGGAGATTAAAGAATTATCATGCCTTATCTCAATTCGAGGGATCCATGCTGGTGAACTCTGGCACCCATACTACGGATATTTCGATTAATTATTTTTATTAATTTAATTTATTTC
Source organism: Anabrus simplex (assembly GCF_040414725.1). Taxonomy (NCBI): domain Eukaryota; kingdom Metazoa; phylum Arthropoda; class Insecta; order Orthoptera; family Tettigoniidae; genus Anabrus; species Anabrus simplex. The sequence goes on along the minus strand of NC_090279.1, from coordinate 209,072,174 downwards.
AAGTATTTTATTTATTTATATAATTTCATTTATTCAGTCATTTATATTATTATTTACCAAACAGTTACAACTGATAAATAACTGGAAAAAAGTATTTCGATATCTCACACTGTTCTCAAATTATAAGCTGCTGAATTTAGCCATTCAGATAGCTTTGCGGGTGAGTTCAGATGGGCTTTGCAAGGCGGTGTTGTAAAATCTGCACGAGCCTTATGACGGACTTAAGAACGCCAATAGAAGAAACAAACTTCTCCAGGGGAGGGACTTGAACAAGGACCTCCCTGCTGATAGTCTCAGCCCATAAGCAAGCACTCTACGATGCTCATTTGTCGGCATGGCTGTCAGGCCCAACCAAGCCACGTGTAGATTTAGCAACACCGCCGTACAGCCCATTTGAATTCGCCCGCGAAGCGATCTGATTGGCTAATTTCGGCAGCTGATGAAAAGACAACGGCGTGAGATATCGGCGTAAGATTTTTCATATTACTCATCGTAGAGCCCAGATTTTTATGCATTAATAGCTTAGAATGCAAACTTACTGAAACGAGTAGTAAGTTTAGTCTACCTTCACAGCGGCTGAGCTATGGGGTTTGCATAAACATTAGGGGTACGGCCCATCAGAACCCCTATAATTTATGTTACTCTTGCTACATTATTGAAGAGCGGGTGGCCGACACTTCTTACTAACCAAATTACTTTGCAGTCTAACCTGTTATTGCATACAAATCCGGGCTTTAATCATCAGCATGACAAACGTTCTGACGCTCATATACTCGGTTCACATTGTTTCCGATCACCTTGTTATATCTGTGATATATAAAAAACTACATATTTTAATTTTTCTATTTAAATTCCAGTATCGTAGATTTTGCGTCGGAGAGTATGATGGGAACACCCGGTATGATTCTGATCCCTGTAGAATAACCTGTTCCCAAAATATAGATTCGCATAGGTTTAGTAGCTTTCTGACATCTCTTGATAGTCAAAATCAAAATGAAAATCCACTGTCTGTTTCGACCGGGCCAGGAATAGAATTAATCAAGCCCCCATCTTGCGGCGAAGATAGGAATTGTGCCGACTGCGGAAGCCTGTCGCACTCCTCTGGGCAATGGTTAACGACTGGCAGAAAATGAAATGTTAATGGAGAGTGTTGCTGGAATGAAACATGACAGGGAAAACCGGAGTACCCGGAGAAACACATGTCCCGCCTCAGCTTTGTCCAGCACAAATCTCACATGGAGTGAATGGGATTTGAACCATGGTATCCAGCCGTGAGAGGCCGGCGTGCTGCCTCCTGAGCCACTAAGGCTCCATCTCATGATAGTGTTTGGAACTATTTGAACTTGTAATTCTGTAAAATACTTGTTTCTAAATAAGTTTTATTCAAAATATCATACCAGCAGGGACTACCGAATGGTTTATCAATGCAAGGAATGACTTCTGCAAGTTCTCTCTCACATATTATGCAGTGTGAAAAATTATGGTTTATCAAAATAATTCTGATTTGATTAAGTAGCCAACGGATATGTGCGTTAGAGCATTCTGCAGTGAAAGTGTCAATAATAAAGGTACAGCTCCATCATTTGCCTGGTGTGAAAGTGGGAAACCACGGAAAACCATCTTTAGGGTTGCTGACAGTAGGATTCGAACCCACTGTCTCCCGAATGCAATGAAGGTGTCTTTCCCTCACCCGAAACACAAGATGTAGGCAAGTTCCAATCACATGTATTAGGGCTCGGGCGGAGTGTCTTGGCGGAGCAAGCTAGTCAAGAGAAGTATAAGAAGATGAATGGGGGGTACTCCAGTGTGTTGGAGGGAGTGAGCCAGCAAACTCAACATCAGCACATTTACCTAAAATGCGTAGCTTATATCCCTAGAACGTTTTCAATTTTAAGTTGCTTGCCTGACGGGATAGAACTCTGGATTTTGTTTTCAGGTTAAATTTGAGCATCATGAATCAGCAGTTGCGGACATTGCTAGTGTATCTAGGAGAAATAATTCCAGCAACAACAGTAAACAAACGCTTATTTATTCCAAAGTTGGCAATCCTGATGATTATTTTACTTTCGCCATCGCCTGCGCCAGATGTTGGTGTCTGCAAACGTCCCATGGAACATCGTCATAATCATTCCGGCCATGAAAACATTCTCGGAAGACATCAGTAGCAGCACTCACGAAGCGCAACCTACAAAACCCCCACCGAGCTCGATAGCTGCAGTCGCTTAAGTGCGGTCAGTATCCAGTATTCGGGAGATAGTAGGTTCGAACCCCACTGTCGGCAGCCCTGAAAAAGGTTTTCCGTGGTTTCCCATTTTCACACCAGGCAAATGCTGGGGCTATACCTTAATTAAGGCCACGGCCGCCTCGTTCCAACTCCTAGCCCTAGCCTGTCCCCTCGTCGCCATAAGACCTATCTGTGTCGGTGCGACGTAAAGCAACTAGCAAAAAAACCCATAACATGGACAAAAAATAGAAAACCCCATTTTTTTGCAAGTTGCTGTACGTCTCACCGACACAGATAGGTTTTATGGTGACGATGGGACAGGAGGGGGCTAGGAGTGGGAAAGAAGCGGCCGTGGCCTTAATTAAGGTACAACCCCAGCATTTGCCTTATGTGAAATTGGGGAAACCACGGAAAACTATCTTCAGGGTTGCGGACAGTGGGGTTTGAACCCACTATCTCCCGAATACTGGATACTGCAGCTCTCGAGGTCGGTAAAGAAAGGTATATACCACCTAAACATCCGGGCGCTAGGTATAACATCACAGGAAACCAGTTTAACGGAATGTCGTATTTCATGTTATAATGCCTACGGTTTTTAAGGTTTGCTTTCTAGGTCGTCTAAGAACTACGGGCAGAAAGAAAGCTACGTGACTCGGCGTGTCTTCTGTGGCGACAGATGAATCACTCTCCACTTGCAGCTGGCCCACAATTCGTCTTCTTAGAACCTCTGGCGGTGGCTCAACTCGGCTATTGATGGAGTACGAGACCTCAATATATTGAACCTTGCCAATTCCGCGTGATGCGCTAAAGGGTAACGCGACGGGTTCAGACAGGTGTAAAATACATTAGGGAACATGATTCACGAGCTGCAGTGAATATTTCTATTCATGTCACTCATTAGTTTCATTGCTTCATACAGGACGTGAAGTGACATTATATTAATGAACTTGTTTCTTAAGTTCCATCTATACAATACTTAACTATATTATTCGTATTTAAATACAGTTAAACTTCTACAGCTGGAAGGTCTGTAAAACGAATTTTCTATATCTTGAGGGAATTTTTCGTTTCCCGGCGGAATCCTATATAATTCACGTGTTATACAACTTATTTGCCAAAATGTTTGTATGGAGTGTTTTGTTGTATGGTTGCGAAACATGGGTCTTAGCAAAACAGGATATAAAAACGCCTGGAAGCAATGGAAATGTGGATATGGAGGAGGATGCTGAAAATTAGTTGGACAGAGAAAAAGTCAAGCAATAGCGTCCTGAATGAAATAGACGAAACAAGGGAAATATCAACACTATAGAAAAAAGGAAAAACAAATTCTTTGGTCACACACTTCGACATAACACATTCCTCACGACCACGCTGGAAGGAGAAGTTATGGGTAAGAAGGGAAGAGGAAGACCGAGGAAGAAGTATCTGGATTCCGTGATGGACAGGCTGAATTAAAAAAAATATGTTGACCTGAAACGCTCAGCAGAGGAGAGACAAATGTGGTTGCAGCAACAAGGCCTTGCCTTTAAGATATGAATGAATGAATACAACTTAAATGAAAAAATTCTTGGACAGAGAGAACGAATAAATTATCCAGAGCCCAAGAAGTAACCAGAAATACATATAACAAGAAATGTTTTTCAATAAATACAAAATTGAAACCTGAAGTAACTTATGGAAGTGAAAATTATTTAAACTAAAGCAAAAGAATAACATAGACAAAATTTAATAAATAGAAAGAAAATAGTAAGAACATGCATTAATAAGAAGTACCAAAAAGAAGGAGAATGATGTATCATCCCAAATGCAGCAGTATATCAGGAAATAGAACCTATAATGGGATTTCATAAGAAAGAATATAATATCATTTTTGGTCATCTGTTGAGAACACCTCAAGACAGGTTAATACGCAGAATTTTGGAAAAGCTTTGGAAACAAAAACAACAACCTGTCTGGATAAAAGAAATAAAAGAAGACATGAAATAATTATACATAACACTGTAGCATTTAAAGAATAAATCGAACAAAGTAAATAAATTGAAGAACAGTAAAATTAGATTCCTACCAAAATGTGATAGAAGAGAAACAAATAAAAGGGTATTTTCAGAAGAAGAACGACAACGAGGATCAGATAGAATGAAGAAATTTTGGAAGAACAGTAAGGATAAAAACATCATAGAAGACCGGAAAAAATTGACTACGGCGGTCCAATGAGGCCATAAAAGCATAATAATAATAATAATAATAATAATAATAATAATAATAATAATAATAATAATAATACAGGGTGACCCAAAAACTCGTTAACATTTAGTGAGCCAATACTTCACGCCATATTGAATGTAGAGAGATAATAATTGACACAAACGGGATATAATAGGATAGAAATGAAAGTTAATGATAAATTTCGGTTCCTTGTAGTTTCAGTCCGCAATCAGAGATTGCACCGCACTGCGCACTGTGTGCAATACCTTACTATTCTTATCAATAGATAGCGCAGAGAAATGACTTCGGCCGTAGTGACGCACATCCGGTTTTCCCTCTCTCCCTCCCCCACCTTCTATCCTATTCCTCCCTGCTTCACCACACCCCATCACCAACAATGACGATTATAATCCAGTTCTACTATTTCCATTCCCAATATACAATTCATATATTTTTATCTTCGAGCACTTGCTATGTCCTAAATAATGATAATGATCTGATGTCCCTAGTTCGTACGGCATACTATGTTATTGAGAACATAACTTCACACAACAAAATAGCTTTACCTTGAAATGAATGATTGATACATTACCACAATCTGATATTAGCTCCCTTTTTGTACCTCACGAGGGGGGTACGGCACGGCCGGTCAGTAATAAATAAATACAAAGATAATATTATGACAAATAATAAAAACAAATGACAAATAATAAATTTCTTCAAAAGCAAGACAGCAGAGCATAGCATACGCATCCATGTACCACTCGAAAATAAAAATAACAGAATTAAGTGCTCTGAGACAGAAATTATATAGAAATACATTAATAGAACCATTCAGCTTCCAGCCCCTGAGGTGTACTCAAAGAGGAAATACAGGATTTCAGGAACACTGGCGAAGATATATTTCTAATAAACAAGCACAAGGAAAAAAGTTTTACAACACAGGCATATGGGCACTTGGAGTTCAAGCAACACAAATACTGTAGGATCATGGGAACTATCGCATAATATCGATATTAATTCGAACAAAGTTAATCTATGGGGTAAAGTCGGATTCAGTGCAATCCAGCAATATTATCTCCATAATATTGGACGTTATACGACTGCTTCTTTGTCAGAAAGGCCCACTGATTGAGTTTAGACTTAAAATACTTCACTTCGAGGCAAACGGCCTTTAATTACAAACAAAAATAGCTGTTTTGATGCCCACTTGTCTGCCATCTGCAGAAGCTTCCTACAACTATCTACACATTGTGAATGACCTCCAGCGCCATATAAAAATTAGGACTGGAACTACCTGAAGCTAGCTACAGATTGGAATCATAAGCCCCATTAGACTTTCACCGGGGTGAAAGTAAATAAAGCTTCACTAATAGCGCCCTTTCTGGTAACGTAAACATGCAGACGCATCTGACGCCCTCTCTCACGACGGCTACTTTTATACTGTACACGGGTCTCATGCGGCATCACTGACGTGTTGCTGTCCAGCGCCGTCTGTTAGTCTGTCTGTGCACTCGTTATTGGTGTCAATAAAACCTCATGCCATTTCAAGCATGTGTGGCCATTTGTATTTGACGTGTTGCTGTCCAGCGCCATCTGTTGGTCATTTTGTGTACTTTCTGTGTCATAAAACCCCATGTCATGCTAATCATGTGTGTCAAATGCTACGTCTCTATTTCCAATATTCTGTGAAGTATAAACTCGTCAAATGTTAGCGAACTTTTGGGTCATCCTGTATATTTTCGATAACGCGGAGTTATATCAGTCGAATTCTTCGATGTCTCGAATGATATATAAAGCCCAGGTGCGACTTTTTCTATATAACTCGAAGTATATTCAGAAAATTATGTGTACTTGATTATTCCCTGATAACATTAGTTCCGGTAGGAAAACCATAAACTTAAATCGTCTCCTTATCCAAAATTAAACACTCTACTTTTTAGTCAGGGTGTATTGTTTGACTGGCCATATGAACTTCGGGACTGTAACTAGCCACGTACGACAGTAGCTTTAAACATTCCTTTAGACCACTTACAATACAATACAATACAATAGATTTATTTTGTCTGGCAAGATTAAGGCCATTAGGCCCTCTCTTCCATCTAACCAGAAAAGACAGTTTTGCATGTGCAAAATTGAAATAAGTACACTTACAATTGAAACATCTTGCAACTACTAAACAATACAATACTATGATTAAAAAAGGAAAAAAATAGGAGAATGATGAAGATGATGATGATGTTGATTATTTACACAATTATGACATGATTAGCTAATTTCTGTTATCCTTGGTAATAACAGTGGGATTATATAAAGTCTCTAGTTTGAGGGAGGCTAAATCTACAATATCTCCATAGCATTAATTAGTAGGTAGCGGTGACAAAGTTGCCTAAAACTAGCAGGCGAAGCTTCTCTGACAGAGACGGGCAGTGCATTCCATTGTCGTGCCGAAGAAATAACAAATGAGTTTGTGTATCGTGTGGTGCGGTGAGGTGGAATAGATAAGAGTGTATCAGATTTTGACTGTGTTCCAAAACTGTGATTGGATGAGAGGTGGTGAAATTGACTGTACAAGTAGGGAGGTGAGCATGAGGAGAGTATTCGACGAAGAAGGCATAAAGCATGAAGATTACGGCGCTGTTTGAGTTTTAGCCAACCGAGTTCATCGTAGGCAGGTGTAACATGGTCAAAGTAACGTAGGTCACATATATAGCGAACACAGGCGTTTTGCGCGCGTTGTAGTTTGTCGTTAAGAGTAGTAGTCAGGTCGTTGTACACGGCGTCACAGTAGTCGAAGTGAGGCAATACCAGAGTGCAAATAAGGCGTTCTTTTAATATTCGAGAAAATATGTTGCGGAATCTTCTAAGTGAGTTGAGTGTCGCAAATACTTTCCTGGAGATGCTGGTAACCTGCTGCTTCCAAGAAAGATGTTCGTCTATCATAACGCCGAGATTTTTGACAGATTCACTGAAATTAATGGGTGAATTTTGTAGGTAAAGTTTTGGTAAAGTGAATTTGCTTATAGTTTTTGAACAAAGCCGAGGATGTGAAATTATTATAGCTTGAGATTTGACGTTATTTAATCTAAGTCCATGCATGTCAGTCCAGTTACAGATTTCTTGTAAGTCTCTATTGAAATTTTTAATTTCGTCGGTTAGTCTTTCCGGTTCACAGTGCAAGTATAATTGTATATCGTCAGCGTACATGTGGTGTCTGCAGCTGTTTACCGACGACGTAATATCATTTATATAGACAGAAAATAGAAGCGGTCCTAGGACAGACCCCTGTGGAACACCAACCTCTACGGATCGCCAGGATGAATATTCATTGTTGTTGTTTCTTACACACTGCAGACGACCACGGAGGTATGAATTCATCCACTGAAGACTGTTTGTCGAGAACTGGAGTTTAAATAGTTTGGAAAGTAGTATGTCTATGTCAACAGAGTCGAAAGCTTTAGAGAAATCAAGAAGAGCTAGTATGGTAACTTGTCTTTTGTCCATCGCATTGCGAATGTCGTCTGTAACCTTAAGTAGTGCAGTAGTAGTGCTGTGGTTACGTCGAAAACCAGACTGGTGTTCGTCAAGAATATCGTGTATTTGCAAGTAGTTGGAGACCCCAGCAATTAGTTTACAGTGCGGAATAACAGTTGGCCAGGACTCACATTGACCTGTTAATCTGTTATAGAATGTTATAAAGAGCACACAGAAAACAACGCTGGAAAATTAAACTTTTTTTTTCAAAATACAGAATTGTACGTATTCTAAAATGATAATGTTGCTTCTTTTGGCAAAATACAACTTTTAATACGATATCCAATTAATTTAACATTTTAACTGATATGTAGTCTATATATATTCGTTTACGGCCATTAGAGATCACGTTAGGTAACAGTTACATGTTTCTTCTTCACAGCCCAAAACTTTAGCATCCTTTCTCTGGCAGCCTGTCCTCTTTCTTCCGTCCACCCACGGTTAAGGTTTTTTTAGTTCGTCATGGAATCCCTGGAATTTGTCGATCACTGACCTAAACTTTGTTCGGTTTGAGACGTCTTCTGAATTTAGTCCCAACTGTTTGAGATCCTTTCTCACTTCCCTGAACCATTTGTCCGACACTTTAGGCCTGCTGTCTAGTATTGTGAAAATACTTTTCATTTGTCTCTTCTCATCCATTCTAAATAAATGCCCATAGAATTTGAGTCTCCGTTTTCTCATGGACTCAGCTATTCATTGTAACGGTAAAGTTCTTCCCTTCCTCGCAACCTGTACTGTCCATCCACAATCTTTGGACCCATTATTTTGCGAAGGATCTTTCTTTTGAATTTCTCATCTTCTCTCAGTCCCGATTTCCCTGTCATTTGGAGGCATTCACCAGCGTACAGACATTCCGTTTTAATCACTGTATTGTAGTGCCTTAGTTTAGCTCGTCTGGAGATGGTTTTATAGGATATGTCCTACGAAAAGCCGCAGCCTTCTTCTCCCGTCTGGTGCTGTTTGCTTCTCTTTCATTTGTTTTGAATTGCAAAATTTCACCCGAGTACTTAAAGCTATCAACTCTTTCTACTTTACCGTGTTCTGTCTTCGGGTAACGAGCGGCTATTTTGATGTTTGTTATATATTTAGTTTCTTCGAAAGAAATCTGTAGTCCTGCTTTTTCTGCTTGTCATTTTAGTACATTCAGCTGTTCTATTGTTGTATCAGTATTCCCAGATAGCAGCGCAATGTCATCAGCAAAGGCAAGGCAGTTAATCATGACACCACATTTTGATCCTTCAATGTATACTTGGTTAAGTAATCCTTTTCTGTCCGGTTCTTTTTCCCATTCCCGGATAATCTTCTCCAGCATACAGTTGGTGACAGTCCATCACCCTGTCCGACTCCTGTTTTAATTTCGAATTGCTTGGAGATCTCTCCCATGAACTTAACTTTCGAATGAATCCCAGTTAAAGTATGCTTAATAATTGCCGTTGTTTTGGCGTCGATTCCAAATTCCGCCAATTTATTCAATAGCACTTCCCTGTCGGCTGAATCATACGCCTTCTTGAAGTCTACAAAAACCTCTACCAGATCCTTTGAGAGATGATTCTCTAGTACAGGTTTCAGATTTGATCAACGCTTGATCTTCCTTTACTAAATCCCGCTTGATACTTGCCTAGTTGATGATCCACTTGTTCCACAAGTCTCCTCTGTAGTGCTTTAGACAGTGTCTTTTAAGTTACAGGTATGATGAAGAAATAAAATAAAATGAACTCTATCAAAATTAGGAATTAGATAACAGTGCAGCTGATATTTATTCTGCAGCCGTACGTACGTTTTTCTGTAACTCGAAATATTTTCAGTTTCTGCTGGCACAGTAGTAGTAATATACAGCACTGGCATGTACTTCTTCTAGTAATCCGGGATTGTACGCTATCACTAGTAACATAGCTCTCAATTAAAATACTGGCACGGCAAATAATGTCGAACAATTCCACTGATAGGGCACGACGATAGAACTTCAGGTTACATAAACCATGTTCTTCTTCGTCTTCGTTCTCGTCATCATCGCCATTGCCTACAGTTTCTTTTCTTGGAGGTGATGGATATCAAAATCTTCGACGCTCCTGTGTCAACTTCTAGATCAGTGGCCATGTAACCTTCTGCATTGATCTTACCACCATTTTTATTACACTGTTCGAGGGTTTGTTGTAGCAATCAGTACTTCGGCCATCTTCGATAAATTCCGAATACACATGTTACTGAAAAGAGTTAGAAATAAACTTGATATATTTTTTACTATAGCATAAAAATTTCACTCTTTTTCCGTGTGAGACAGGTTCCGCTAAATACAGGTAAATTTACTTGAATATTGAACCACAATTCACGGGACCGTAAAAATATTCCCACCTGGACAGTTTTCTGGTTCGTAAAGGTTCCACTAAAGACAAGTTTTACTGGATATGTTTCGACCTTTCTGTGGCGTTATGGATGAAGTATATACATTGAGAATATCTCAGCCGTACACATTAAAATAAAACTCACACATTTCTCTATAGCATTACGTAAAATATTGTCCACAATTCTAGCCCTTGAGGCAAGCAACTCAATGTTGAAGACATCCTAGGGATATGAGCTACGAATTTAAGTAAATAAAATATAATACAGTATGAGAATATATTCTTTATTTATTCCTAAAGATTACAATCATTTTTAATCATCGTTATCCTGTACATTAGATCACGGCCGACTTGATGCTTCGCTCTAGCTAGCTACAGCGAGGGATCCAGTCGGCCATGATTACATTAGCAGTTTGCCTTTTTCTACCACTACGAGTGCTAATGTGAGTCAATGCACTGTTTCACTTAAGCACCACTACGAGCGCTGATGTGTCAATGCATTTTTTCACTTAAGCACCACTACGAGCGCTAATGTCAGTCAATGCATTGTTTCAATTAAGCACCACTACGAGCGCTAATGTGACAATGCATTTTTTACTTAAGCACCACTACGAGCACCAGTGTCAGTCAATGCATTGTTTCACTTAAGCACTACTACGAGCGCTAATGTGAGTCAATGCATTGTTTCACTTCAGCACCACTAGGAGCGCTAATGTGAGTCAATGCATTGTTTCACTTCAGCACCACTACGAGCGCTAATTTCAGTCAATGCATTGCTTCACTTCAGCACCACTACGAGCGCTAATATGAGCCAATGCAGAGTTTCACTTAAGCCCTTATAACTACATTTGGCGGGAACATTTTTCAAGAAATAAAACACCGTGTGAGGGTATTGAATCAAGGAACACATTACAAGAATAATTATGTAAATAAGTTAATTTGGCTAGGATTTAAATCAAACAGCCAACGGCCGTAGCAGTGTTGAAACACCGGATCGCGTGAGATCTCCGAAGTTAAGCAACATTGGGCGTGGTCAAGATTTGGATGGGTTTCCACGCGCTGTTAGTGGGGGGTAAGGGAATGGAGGAGCGGAAAGGAACTGGCCACCCTACCGTACGTAAACTCCGGCTCAGGCACACCTCTCCGGAGGTTCGGACCTGCCTTCGGGCAGAATACACCCTTACTTTACAATGAAACAAACAGAAGACGGATAAAGAAGCATCGATTTTAGGCTGTTTCTCCAGAATTGCATTTAGGCCGGAAGTGATTTTCGAAATTTGATTTTTTCAATTTTTTAGAACTATCCATCTATTACTCGCAATTTGAAACCTTTCCCTGCCTTTTAGCCCTTCAGCTACCGAGCTCGATAGCTGCAGTCGCTTATGTGCGGCCAGTATCCAGTATTCGGGAGATAGTAGGTTCGAACTCCACTGTCGGCAGGTCTGAAAATGGTTTTCCGTGGTTTCCCATTTTTTTTGCTATTTGCTTTACGTCGCACCGACACAGATATGTCTTATGGCGTAGGAAAGGCCTAGGAAGTGGAAGGAAGCGGCCGTGGCCTTAATTAAGGTACAGCCCCGGCATATGCCTGGTGTGAAAATGGGAAACCACGGAAAACCATCTTCAGGGCTGCCGACAGTGGGGCTCGAACCCACTATCTCCCGATTACTGGATACTGGCCGCACTTAAGCGACTGCAGCTATCGAGCTCGGTAGGTTTCCCATTTTCACACCAGGCAAATGCTGGGCTGTACCTTACTTAATGCCACGGCCGCTTCCTTCCCTCTCCTAGCCCTTCCCTGTTCCATCGTCGCCGTAAGGCCTGGCTATGTAGGTGCGACGTAAAGCAACTATAAAAAAAAAGTCCTTCAACTTTCGGCACAATTGAGAAAATTGCTTAATATTTCGTTTTTCATAGTATGGGGACCCGTACTTTGTCTGTTAAGAAAATCTGGAGTGTAGTGGACTATTAGAAAAAGGTAAGAGATTCATTGGAAGCAAGTGAAATGTTGATTTGGAGGAAAATGACGAATCGAGATGTTTTAAAGGAAGTTAATGAGCATCGAAGAGTGATAAAGGGTGTGTAAAGAAGGAACTTAAAACTTACGTGTCATATCCTGGGACATAATGACTTCCTAATAAGCTAGGAAAGAAAGGGAAAGGAAGGCCAAGGAGGACATACTTCGAGTGTGTGAGAAACTTGATCGAATGTACAAGGAAGTAAAGAAAACAGTAGATCTGAGAGGAGAATGGTAACAGCGACAAGTGTATGATGATGACAACAGTTTACATACAAGATTACATCTCCTATGCTTGATTTTAGAGTCCTTCAGGAATTACCGCTCTATCGGCTCGCCGTCACACCTTTCCTCCTCTTGGAGCAAGCGACACATTTCGTAAGAACAGTGAGTCAGGGAGTCAATAAATCTTTCTAATTTAATCAAGAGAATCAAAGGGCTTGTGTTTATTGTTCGAGATAATATGTGACCCGAATCACCCTCCGTGCTATTTCCCGTCTCGGGCCAGGTGCTCGAGTCTTTGTCGGTCTGTCCGAGTATTGATAGCTCCAGATCAAAGCCTGCCATTAGTCAGTCAGTACAAACAAGATACCAGCGGTGGCATCTGGTGTGAAGTGTTACAAGTATCGTGCTATTTATTCTCTTCGTGGAAAACCATCTCTCTGTCACCCAGTTCACTCTCCCTTTCTCGGTCTTCTCTACCACAAAGTGTTTTGTCCGCCTCCCCCCACTGTTATAGAGTGAGCCGTACTAATTGTCACTTCCAGAGGATACACCAGAAAATACCATTCATGGATGTGTTTTCGGAATTAGAAGACAAGAAAACGAGTACAGATTGTTCGGTTGTTCCTCTCTTAGTAGCCTCATACGACATGCAGATAATGCAACCTTCGGCACCACCTACAGGGGAGAGAAGGATTTCTGATAAATTGAAAGAAAAATGAGTATATCAATAAAATAATAGCAAAGCTCATGAAATTTTAGAATTTGGAAGACATTCTACAACTCGTAAGTATATATATATTTTTTTGCTAGGGGCTTTACGTCGCACCAACACACATAGGTCTTATGGCGACGATGGGATAGGAAAGGCCTAGGAGTTGGAAGGAAGCGACCGTGCCCCATCATTTACCTGGTGTGAAAATGGGAAACCACGGAAAACCATGTTCAGGGCTGCCGATAGTGGGATTCGAACCTACTATCTCCCGGATGCAAGCTCACAGCCGCGCGCCTCTACGCGCACGGCCAACTCGCCCGGTCGTAAGTATATTATTATTATTATTATTATTATTATTATTATTATTATTATTATTATTATTATTATTATTATTATTATTATTATTATTACGGGGATATCTGTGGAACGCAGAGGTGTAAGAAGGCGTGGTCTTGAATGGGTGAATAGAGAAAAGATGATGGACCAATTTAAAAATCTCAAATTTGAAATGTTATCTCTTTCCTTTATTTTCTAATTTAAACTTGATAAAAAAAAAACAGTTGAATAGAATAATGGTGAGCTCGTAAGCTCTTGTAAAAATAATGATTTGAAATCCTAAAACAATTAGGTACTATAGAGAAATTTGTTGACCTAAAGATTTTAAAGAGATGAGTTTTCTTTAGCTCCACTCAATTATACTCTAGGAGACTAAGCTCCGAACTTTACTACATTCAAGCCTCTCAAAACACAAGTTTCTAGTCCAAAATTTACATCAGATCCCTTTGACAACAATGCTCACTGTCTTTTCTGCTCGACAGTCTGATCCACAATAGACTATGAGTAAGTAGAAATTAAACACGAGGCAATAAGTGCCCATTCTAAATGGCCTTAGTGGTCAAAAGAAAATGTTTAAGAAATCGGCTATAAACAAAATGCTAGGCGGCGAACCCTTGCACTCTTTTGAAATACACTTTGAAACACCTAAAGTCCTATGTGGGCTTATGGCCGGAAGTTACATAGGGTAAGCCTATCCTACAGCGGGTGACTAGATGGTGACAAATATTAAGTTTCCAAAAGTAGTGTTAAGTTTTAATAATAATAATAATAATGTTATTTGTTTTACGTCCCACTAACTACTTTTACGGTCTTCGGAGACGCCGAGGTGACGGAATTTTGTCCCGCAGGAGTTCTTTTACGTGCCAGTAAATCTACCGACACGAGGCTGTCGTATTTGAGCACCTTCAAATACCACCGGACTGAGCCAGGATCGAACCTGCCAAGTTGCGGTTAGAAGGCCAGCGCCTTAACCGTCTGAGCCACTCAGCCCGGCCTGTTAAGTTTTAAAGTTTTAGAAAATGATAGTCACCTCCATACCAAATTGAATGGGAATTAAAGGAGGTTGAACTTTCTTTATTCCCCAAGTCACATATTTCCCAGCAGGGATTCGAATAAGTCCTTTAGAAATTTAGGTACATCAAGAAATAATGTTTGAAACCTTCCCCTCAAGTCAGCTACCATATATTGAAAAGATGTCTGCCATTACCTTGAGCTGGTGTGCAAGACTTTCCCCTGTCTCCACTACGTATGCAATCTAGACTGCAGCGATGAAGAAGAAAACATGGGCCAAAAACTCCCAGCTTTTATAGCGGAGGGGAAACTTTCAGAACTCTCTATGCTGATGGTCTGTACACACCGATAATTGTGATTGGTTATCAAATACATGTACACAGTTTCTGATTGGCTAATATTTTCAAGAAGAAGGAGGCTATGTAGTGCTGACAACCTCAGCACGTAAAGAAAACAATTCACAAACACTTCAGGTTAACAAACATGGAAAATGTACCATTCCTTTGAACATTAATTGTCCGTCCTCCCACCAGAGAGAGCACATAAGTCGACAGTGGAGACATCTGAAGATTAAAGTCCAATAATTCTTCCAATACACAGTTCAGGGCTTACATCACATATAGCCTTCTAAAAGGCGCTCAGTTCAAGCGTACGGACTTGGTGTAACTCCGGTACAATTATTATTATTATTATTATTATTATTATTATTATTATTATTATTATTATTATTATTATTTCCGACTCCATGGCTAAATCGTTAGCGTACTGGCGTTTGGTCACAGGGGTCCTGGGTTCGATTCCCGACAGGGTCGGAAGTTTTAACCCTAATCGGTTGATTTCGCTGACACGGGGGCTGAGCGTTATGTGTCGTCTTCATCATCATTTTATCCTCATCACGACGCGCAGGTCGCCTACTGATGTCAAATCAAAATACCTGCATCTGGCAAGCCGATCTTGTCCTCGGCCACTCCCGGCACTAAAAGCCATACGCCATTTCATTTATGATTATTATTATTATTATTATTATTATTATTATTATTATTATTATTATTATTATTATTATTATTATTATTATTATTATTATTATTTCTTCGTTATGCCCATTCAAAGAGCGTGTTTGAACTTGTTCGTTGGCCTGATGGTTTTCGCTTTCTTATCCTCCCAATATCTCTTCATGAATGCACTGTATTGCATCTTACGTTCTGTGGACCACTTCCCACCAGTTTTCTTTTTAGGTTTCTCCACAAATTTGTGCTTCGCTACTACTGTAATAAAGGCTCGACGATCTGCTATGATGTCGTCCACGGCATTCTTTTCTTGACGGTCCGCCTTAGTTTATCTAGCCAATTTATTTTGGCCTTCTTTGAATCGATAATTTTAAATAATCTTTTGGTCGCAGTCTATTCTATGGATATAGTCATAGAATTTCAAGCATCTCTTGCGTATTATTATTATTATTATTATTATTATTATTATTATTAGCTTTATGTGGCATGGACACAGATAGGTCTTATGGAGAAGATGGGATAGGAAAGGGTTAAGGAGTGGGAACGAAGTGGCATTGTCCTTAATTAAGGTACAGCCCCAGCATTTGCCTGGTGTGAAAATCGGAAACCACAGAAAACCATTTTCGCGGCTGCCGACAGTGGGGTTCGATCCCACTATCTGCAGGATGCAAGCACACAGCTGTGCGCCCCTAACCGCACGGCCAACTCACCCGATATTATTATTATCATCGTTACTATTATTAATTTTATTACTATTATTATTATATATTTGCGAATAAGCCTATGAGGACTACGCAAAGTACTCAGAGCCGTGCATTTGCCTTTCTCTGAGCCCATATTTCTTTCACTCTTTTACTAAGGGCTTCCTTTCTGTCTTCAGACCAGGTTCTTCCAGTCTTCTTCTTTGGTCTTTCCTCTTCGTCAACTTGCTATTTATGAATTTTGGATCTGAAGATTACCCTGTTGTGAACATCTTCTGGTGTTATTCCTGCCGGTTACAAATCGGTTTTGATTTTGCCAATCCATTTCATTCTGTCTATTTTAGCTTTACTCCTGTTTTTGTAGAACACAACTACTTGTTTGGCAATATGTCAATAGAATCTTAGCCTGCGTTTTCTAATGCTACTGTGAATATTTCTGTATTGTTTGATTTCCTGTCCCCCTCTAAGTCGGGATTGTCCGTCTGAGAGTTTTGGGCCTAACATTTTTCGTATGATTTCTCGTTCCTTTTTCTCAGGGAATGAAGCCCTCATCCTAGTGGCGAGGTTAGGAACTGTGCCGGCTGCCGAAGCCTGTCGCACTACTCTAGGGCAATAATTAATGACCGACAGATGAAATGAAATGATATTGGACAGTTTTGCTGGAATGTAAGGTTACAGGGAAAACCGGTGTACCCGGAGAAAACTCCTGCCCCCACCCCCACCCCCGCTTTGTTCAGCAAAAATCTGACATGAAGTGACCGGGATTTGAACCGCGGAGCCTTGTGGTGAGAAGTCGGCGGGCTGCCGTCTGAGCCACGGAGGCTCTTAGTTTCCGAGTTTACCTTTCCGAAAGCTTGAAGTGAATTCGCAGTTAAAAAAAAGAATCCCAAGTAATAAACTCTGATAAAGAATTAACTACGAAGTGTGGTGTGAAAATGGGAAACCATGGAAAACCATTTTCAGGGCTGCCGACAGTGGGGTTCGAACCCACTATCTCCCGAATACAGGATAGCGGTAACTAATAAGCTAAACGAATCTACAGTGTTCGTTCAATGCACATGGTAATTTTGTCCACCTATAATAAGTATGTCCGTCCAAATTATGATGGCGAAATAGTGATTTTTCCACTCCTCTTCTGTGCCTCTCATGAGAACAAACTTCACTATTTGGCTGTCAATCTTTTTAATTACTCTCACAGAGGCTCAGAGTCTCCAAGCACGTCGCAGCTCGTACTGCAACACTCTTCAGGTTATTTTAAACTTCGCCGCGCCTGTCCATTCCTGTATCGTTAATTGGGATTGCGGCCGACCCCGTCTTATTCACGATCGAGACATTTCAAACATTCAAACTCATTTACATTGTTCGAATAGTCCGAGGCCAGCTGCCGTCCAGATGACGGAGCCAAATCAAACTGGTGGTGCTTGCCGGTTGTTATTTACATAAGAAGAAAGATTGTTTCCGTTTTCTATTGATCCTATCTCGTTTAACTGTTGCTGCATGTACAACATATTCTAATGAAACGAACGTGTGAAACCGAATATCAGATACCTCATTGTGTGTTTGTAGAATGTAGGTTAATATTGAGAGTTGCCAGGTGTGATGTGTAATATGGGATTTCCCGCATTTAAAGTCGTAAGTTAAGTGTTGCTCCGTATTGAAATTGCAAGCGACGCATACTTAAAACTAGCTTAAGTACTCGTTTTCCTACGGTTATATGAGCAACGATTAAAGTGGTTAAAGACAAAAAACGAAAGTGAAATATGAATCCCAAAATAATTGTCACAATATTAAGGAGGGGAAAACACCTTTAAAAGTCCATACATACAATTTTTTAATGATTTAGTCATATAATAAGAAATATCCTTTTTTGAATCTATTTTGGAAATTCGTCTATATCTATATTACTTTCCACCTTGTGGAATTTATATTAAATTGGTATTGGTGATTGTTGAGGGCACAATAATCGCTCGACGGTATGTGGACAGGGTTGTCAATCCAGTGTTTGTCCCTCTGGTGGCGAATTATGCAACTGATATGTTCCAGCACGACAATACCCACCCTCACCCTGCTGACATCTTGGTTCCTAAAATTAAACGGGTTCGAGCTCAACTGTCGGTAGCCCTGGAGATGGTTTTCCGTGGTTTCCCATTTTCACACCAGCAAATGCCGGGGCTGTACCTTAATTAAGGCCACGGCCGCTTCCTTACAATTCCTAGGCCTTTCCTGTCCCATCGTCGCCGTAAGACGTATGTGTGTCGGTGCGACGTAAAGCAAATAGCAAAATAGTAGTTGTGTCACCAACTCACTAATGCTGGGTGAGAGGACCGAGCGATACCTCTTAAATTTCAAACACTACATTCCCTATAGTGCGGACTGATATGAAGTGGGCTGAAGGACTCAACCCACTTCAAAATGTGTTAGAGGAGCGCTTAGACGCACCGTGAACGTAAATGAACCCCTACCTTGCCGTCCTCCTTGGGGGGTGGTGACATCTTCAGGGAAGCACTCCAACGCATTACGATTTTACAGTGGCCCACGAGTTTCCCGGACTTGAATCCCATTGAACATGTGTGGAAGATGATGGCTAGACGCATCTAGAACTCTTCTTAGCCTCCCCAAAACTGACTCGTGGACCGTAGTTCCACAGGACATGATCCAGGACTTACGGGCTCCATAACGCGAGGAACAGCTGTGAATTGGCACACTCTGTATCGAACTGTATACACATGTGCTCACAGAGGCATCTAAACGATGCAATGAAATGGCGTATGACTCCTGTAAACGACCTGCGCGTTGTGATGAGGATGAAATGATGATGAAGGCGATACATACACCCAGCCTCCGTGCTAGCGGAATTAACCAATGATGGTTCAAATTCCCGATCCTGGCAGTAATCGAACCCGGGACTCCTGTGATCAAAGGCCAGCACGCTAACCATTTAGTCATGGAACCGGACAATATGTCGATATAAATAGGTCTTATGAATGGGGGTCATCTCAAAATTTGTGTCATGAAATTAGCGTTACTCAATGTGTGACGAGATGTTACCAAGCAGCCGTGCAGGCTGTAATAATAATAATAATAATAATAATAATAATAATAATAATAATAATAATAATAATAATAATAATAATAATAATAATAATAATAATAATAATGATAATGATAATGCCGGGCTGAGTGGCTCAGACGGTTAAGGCGCTGGCCTTCTAACCCCAACTTGGCAGGTTCGATCCTGGCTCAGTCCGGTGGTATTTGAAGGTGCTCAAATACGACAGCCTCGTGTCGGTAGATTTACTGGCACGTAAAAAGAACTCCTGCGGAACTAAATTCCGGCACCTCGGCGTCTCCGAAGACCGTAAAAGTAGTTAGTGGGACGTAAAGCAAATAGCATTATTATTATTATTATTATTAATAATAATAATAGTCGAATTCTATGAAGACAGGAGTAAAGACGCAATGAAATGGATTAGCGAAATCAGAACTGATTTATACCAGCAGATGTCCAGAACCGGATAATCTTCGGATCCAAAATTCACAATTGGCAGGTTGACCAAGAGGAAGGATCAAAGAAGAAGACCGGAACTGCTTGGTTTGAAAAGAGAAAGGAAACCCACAGTAACAGAATTGAAGAAATGTGGGCGCAAAGGAAGGCAAACGCGCGCATCTAAGTACTCTGCGTAGTCTTTATGGGATTATTCGCAAATAAAATATAATAATAATAATAATAATAATAATAATAATAATAATAATAATAATAATAATAATAATAATAATAATAATAATAATAATAATATGACCTGAGCCACCGTATGCAGCCATTTTTATTTGACGCCATCTGGCTGTCTGCTCGCCAGTTTTGACGTTCCTGTTTACTCGAGGTCTACTAAATGGTTCGATAAAGCGAATCTCTGTTGGGCGTCTATGGCTGCTTTGTAATGATTTGGTGTGGTGAACACTAAATGTGTCACCATAGATATTTAACAGCCGACATCGTACGACTTGGAGTATCGCATGGTGTGCTCACCGCCCTTAAAATGTGCGACTACCAGGCTGTAATGTGAAGTACTGTTGGATGGTCATGACTGAGAGACATATTATCAAACAGGATCGTTAGAGTAAGATGTTCGATGTGATCTTGCAGGCTGTGATGTGAAGTATTGACGGATGGCCATGACTGAGAGACATATTATCGAACTGGAGCGTTAGACTAAAGGTGGTCGATGTGATCTTGCAGGCTGTGATGTGAAGTATTGTTGGATGGCCATGTCTGAGACATATATTATCTAATAGGAGCGTTGGAGTAAAGATGGTCGATGTGATCTTGCAGGCTGTGATGTGAAGTACTGTTGGATGGCTATGGCTCAGAGACATATTATCGAACTGGAGCGTTAGACTAAAGATGGTCGGTGTGATTTTGCAGGCTGTGATGTGAAGTATTGTTGGATGACCATGTCTGAGACATATATTGTCTATTAGGAGCGTTAGAGTAAAGGTGGCCGTTGTGATCTTGCAGGCTGTGATGTGAAGTACTGTTGGATGGCTATCACTGAGAGACATATTATCGAACTGGAGCGTTAGGCTAAAGATGGTCGATGTGATTTTGCAGGTTGTGATGTGAAGTACTGTTGGATGGCCATGGCTCAGAGACATATTATCAAATAGGAGCGTTAGAGTAAAAATGGTCGGTGTGATCTTGCAGGCTGTGATGTGAAGTACTGTTGGATGACCATGTATGAGACATATATTATCTAATAGGAGCGTTGGAGTAAAGATGGTCGATGTGATCTTGCAGGCTGTGATGTGAAGTATTGTTGGATGGCCATGTCTGAGACATATATTATCTAATAGGAGCGTTAGAGTAAAGGTGGTCGTTGTGATCTTGCAGGCTGTGATGTGAAGTACTGTTGGATGACCATGTCTGAGACATATATTATCTAATAGGAGCGTTGGAGTAAAGATGGTCGATGTGATCTTGCAGGCTGTGATGTGAAGTATTGTTGGATGGCCATGTCTGAGACATATATTATCTAATAGGAGCGTTAGAGTAAAGGTGGTCGTTGTGATCTTGCAGGCTGTGATGTGACGTATTGATGAATAGCCATACCATAACTGAGAGACATATGGAAGACTCTTTTATCAAAGATGCCTCATCTCATCAAAACCTAGACAACTGGTTACTTCATCCGTGGTTGTTTCGTAGGCTCTGTATTCTAAACTTTTCGGCTCCAAATTGCATACATAAATCTCCGGAAAACAGTTTGTTAAATGCAAATTAATCGTTAGGAATTTGAGTTTATTTTATTGAAAACATATTTATGATTAGTTGATTTTCTCATAGGGACACCCCTTCACAATGGATACATAGGACGTTCTAGCTACAATTCTTCATATTGTTGGGTATTTCCAATTGTTCCAGTGTAGAATAGACTTTGGACACTGTATCCCATTATAGGAAACATTAAAAAAATAATGCTGTCCCATCAGATAACATTTTTAGGAGCATTTATCCCTTTACACAGCTACTTCGAAGGGAAATGTCTGAGCCTGGAGACTCTGAATCATAAGGTGCACAACCATCCTAAGAGTCCTACAGATCCACGTGCGCTCTGTTTCTTGGAGTTGACACTTTGTGTGAACACCCCTGCTTCCTATATCTAAACTTTTTTCTCCCCCTCCCCCACGTCCTTGGTGCCTGCTCCTTGATATATGGTAATGGGTTGGAAGTGTAAGGAGATGGTCTGCAAAGTTGTGGTGGCGGTGGAAGAGGAAGAGAGGAGGGGGTAGTTTGGTCGGAGAAGGACTGGGGTGGGGGGAAAGAGGTTCGTTTTAATTTGAGAGATAACGGCAATATGCAAAGTATACGCGAAGTATTAATTTTACCAGGGCTCCGTACGGTGTGCGAGCGACTCGAGGGACATGGTATTGGTGTGTGTATGACTCCGAAGAAACTAACTTTATGTATGTTTGTACAGCAAACTGGGGTGGGGGGCATGCAGTTCGGTAGATACACTCCATATCTTAAGATGAAATAATGTGGAAAAGATTGTTAAGTATCGCTTGAAATATTAAAAGTGCTGGATAAAATACATGTTTTTACTATTCCTTCTGGAGCGCCTTTTTCGTTAAGAGAAGTGCTTTCGCTATGCAGGGAATTAGAAATAAAGTACATTTAGGTTGGTAACACTGCGGATTGATCTCGTTTCTCTGTTCTATATCCATCTTCGACGAGTGAAGCAGACTTCAGCTAACAACAATAGTCTAGCAGTGTAATTTTATTTTTACCAGTCACCACTGACCTATACGTATTATTAGAGCGATCGCTCAGGTGGCAGATTTCCTATCACTTCTTAATCAAGTCTGTTCTTAAATGATTTCAATCAGTCAATCAATCAATCAATCAATCAATCAATCAATCAATCAATCAATCAATCAATCAATCAATCAATCAATCAATCTATCAACTGCATTTCGAGCTATCACCCAGGTGGCAGATTCCCTATCAGTTGTTCACCTACCGGGCGAGTTGGCCGTGCGCGTAGAGGCACGCGGCTGTGAGCTTGCATCCGGGAGATAGTAGGTTCGAATCCCACTATTGGCAGCCCTGAAGATGGTTTTCCGTGGTTTCCCATTTTCACACCAGGCAAATGCTGGGGCTGTACCTTAATTAAGGCCACGGCCGCTTCCTTCCCACTCCTAGCCCTTTCCTGTCCCATCGTCGCCGTAAGACCTATCTGTGTCGGTGCGACGTAAAACAACTAGCAAAAAAAAAAAAAGTTGTTCACCTATTGTTTCCTTGAACGGTTTCAAAGAACGTGGAAATTCCTCGGAAATTTCGCTTGATAATTTATTCCCATTCCTAACTTAGGATCACGCTACAATTTCATTTTTTCTCTGTCTGAAGTTCCCTCTTCCTCTAGTGCTCCTCCATATTGACGCAATACTGTTTCTTCTGTTGATCCCTTCAGGCTCTCCCCGTCTTTGAAGTTCTTTCGACTTGACAAATTTTGAATCTTGCTCCGAAATGTTTTCCTGTCTAACATCTACTCTTTTTTTGGTAGTAGCTTTTCGTCGCACCGACACAGACAGGTCTTATTGCGACAACATGTAAATTTCCTGGATGTTGGACTTCTCTTCACCTTTACGAACTTCCTTAATCCACCGAGTCGTTGTCTTCTTGTTCCAGAGGTAGTCGAATAACTGGCTTTGTCCATTCTGTACAAATGTCCGACAAATGATAACCTTGTCTTTTTCATGGTCTCTGAAATTTTCTCCATATTTTTGTAGACTTCATTATTTTTCCAAAAAATCCAGTCAGGATTTGGACCGAGATTTTCCGTATTATTCTTCTTTCCAGGATCTTCAGCTTCTCCAATTTGTAATTCATCAAGAGACGTTCGCTGGCATTCAGACATTATATTTTTAATACAGTGTTGCAATGCTTTGGTCATTAAGCCGATTCAGAATATAGAAAGAGAATGGGTGGCATACAGGAATGCTGTAGTAGAATCAGCAAGGGAATGCCTAGGAAAAAGCGAACATCGGTGGTGGAATGATGAAGTGAAAGCAGCTTGTAAACGTAAAAGAGAATGCTTATCACAAGTAGCTCCAAACAAGGGCTGATCCAGACAGCGAATTGTACGTAGATGAAAGAAACAGAGCAAAACAAATAGTTGTTGACTCCAAAAAGAATTCGTGGGGAGATTTTGGTAATAACCGGGAAAGGCTAGGTCAAGCAGCAGGGAAACCTTTCTGGACAGTAATAAAAACTCTTAGGAAGGGAGGGAAAGAGCAAATGAACATTGTTTTGGGTAATTCAGGTGAACTCATAATAGATCCCAGGGAATCACTGGACAGGTGGAAGGAATATTTTGAAAATCTTCTCAACGTAAAAGAAAATCTCCTGATGGTGTCGCGAACAACCGAACTCATGGGGAGGAGGAAAATGATGATTGTGAAATTACACTTGAGGAAGTGGAAAGGATGGTAAATAAACTCCATTGTCATAAAGCAGCAGGAATAGATGAAATTAGACCTGAAATAGTTAAGTATAGTGGGAAGGCAGGGGTGAAATGACTTCATAGAGTAGTGAGATTAACATGGAGTGTTGGTAAGGTACCTTCACATTGGACAAAAGCAGTAATTGCACCTATATATAAGCAAGGGAACAGGAAGGATTGCAACAAATATCGAGGTATCTTATTGATTAGTGCACCAGGCAAAGTATTCACTGACATCTTGGAAGGGAGGGTGCGATCAGTTGTTGAGAGGAAATTGGATGAAAACCAGTGTGGTTTCATTCAGATTTTCAGTATGCGTCAGGTAATAGAAAAATGCTACGACAGGAATTGACAATGTTTATATTTAGTAGATCTAGAGAAAGCATGACAGGGTACAGAGGGAAAAGATGTTCACCATACTGGGGAACTATGGGATTAAGGGTAGATCATTGAAATTAAGCAATGATATTTATGTTGACAATTGGGCTGCAGTGAGAATTGATGGTAGAATGAGTTCTTGGTTGATGATGGTTACAAACGTTAGACAAAGCTGTAATCTTTCACCTTTGTTGTTCTTAGTTTACATGGATCATCTGCAGAAAGGTAAAAAGTGGCAGGGAGGGATTCAGTTAGGTGGAAATGTAGTAAGCAGTCTGGCCTATGCTGGCAACTCGGTCTTAATGGTAGATTGTGCCGAAAGCCTGGGACTTGAAAATAGGTGCAATGGGTATGGTATAATAATTAGCCTTTCGAAGACTAAAGTGATGTCACTAGGTATGAAATTCAACAGAATTGTATGTCAGATTGGTGTTGCAAAGCTGGAACAGGTAGATAATTTCAAGTATTTAGGATGTGTGTTCTTCCAGGATGGCAACATAGTAAGTGAGATTGAATGAAGGTGTAGTAAAGCTTATGCAGTGAGCTCGCAGTTGCGATCAACAGTATTTTGTAAGAAGGAAGTTGGCTCCCGGACATAACTATCCTTATGTAGGTCTGTTTTCAGACCAACTTTGCTTTAGGGGAGCGAAAGCTGCGTGGACTCAGGATATGTTATTCGTAAGTTAGAAGTAACAGACATGACATTAGCGAGAATTATTGCTGGTACACAAACATGTGGGAACAATGGCTGGAGGGAGCTCGGAATGAGGAGATAAAAGCTAAGTTAGGAATGAACTCGATGGATGAAGCTGTACGCATAGACCGGCTTCGGTGGTGGGGTCATGTGAGGCGAATGGAGGAGGATAGGTTACCTAGGAGAATAATGGACTCTGTTATGGAGGGTAAGAGAAGTAGCTGCTATTCTTACCTAGAAATGATTCTGGAGACGAGATGTGTTCATTACGCCTGCCAGGGTCCAACCCAACCGCCCCTGAAGGTATATTTACTTTTATAACCAAAATTAGCGGTCCAGGCACTATTATCCATTGCTTCTGCCAAGGATCACGGTACTGGCCGACGTTACCAACCACTGCAACAGAAACAATACTAAAGAGGCCCGCAATGTTTGAAAGTGTCAATGGCGTCGGACGGTAACCTTATACTTTCTCAACTCCTCCTTTAATGTCGAGGATTACGGCAAGCAATAAAGGTCATTTATTAGCTTTAACGCATTTTTGAACATCCTGACCAATCTCTGTCTCTTTGGGGGCCACACTCCCTTCGAGAGGCTCTTTTCTCTCCCTGGGGCGCATACTGCTCGCAGGCCAAGGAAAAAGAAAGTATAGCCATATCAAACCAACAACCAACAGTTGGCAGCATTGCTACTCTACTTACCTTAGCGCTACTAGTGGAAACCTAGGTGTTAAACAAAGGACGGTCACTTCGCGCGCCACATAGTGGTGCCCCGTGTAACTAACATTGCGGGGTGCACTTCAGATCTTTGTCTAATTAACAAGTAGCTGTATGCGTGAGTCGAAAAGATCGTCTCTTGTATGAAGAAACGGAGATCTTTTATGGTCACCTGAAGAGGAGGCGCACAAATTGCTAATTTTGCCAGGAGAAATGGAAATCTGATCCCCGCTGGTTGAAGCAGGTGCACAAAGACATGCGAGTAAATTATATAAAACCAGAGGGCATAATCAAGAGTGCCATCTCTAGAAGAAAGTGCGAGGTTTAGGTTTAGGTTTAGGTTTAGGTTTAGGAATGATCCAGAGAAAGAACCTGCTATACCGTGGGAGAGTGAGGTTGTAAAATCTTTGGTTACAATGTTAGTTGCTTTACGTCGCATCGACACAGATAGGTCTTATGGCGACGATGGGACAGGGAAGGGCTGGGATTGGGAAGGACGCGGCCGTGGCCTTAATTAAGGTACAGCTCCAGCACATGCCTGGTGTGAAAATGGGAAACCACGGAAAACCATCTTCACGGCTGCCGACAGTGGGGTTCGAACCTACTAACTCCCGAATACTGGATACTGGCCGCACTTAAGCGACTGCAGCTATCGAGCTCGGTTTGGTTACAATGTAGGCCTAAGAAAGAGAGGCAGGTATCTTGAATAACCGTAGTCCCCAGCTGGCTGTATCGATGTAAATAAAATAAGTAGTAATAATAAACAATAATGAAAAGAAGGAAATTAACAAAATTTTAATAAAAAAGGATATTCCCGCTTGCCGGCAGTGCGCCGGCCTCTCAACGCTGGGTTCCGTCGTTCAAATCCCGGCCACTCCATGTGAGATTTGTGCTGGACAAAGTGGAGGCGAGACAGGTTTCTCTCCGGGTACTTCGCTTTCCCCTGTCATATTTCATTCCAGCAACACTCTCCACTATCATTTCATTTCATCTATCATTCATTAATTATTACCCCAGAGGAGTGCGACAGGCTTCGGCAGCCGGCGCAAGTCCTATCCTCGCCGCTAGATGGGGGCTTCATTCATTCCATTCCTGACCCGGTCGAATGATTGGAATCAGGCTGTGTATTTTCATTTTCCCACCTCTGTTGGTATTTACGAATTTTGTGACTGAATTATTATTAATAGTATGGATTAAATTTATCTGTCGAGCAGTTCCTCCTGCAGGAAGCGCAGGTCAACCAACTTAGCCCCAGGGACCTTAAGCTGTGCGCTATGATCACATCCTGCCTGATATAAGGGAAAGCGCACACCGCCCCGCATAGCCAAGTGGCACCTCATTCCTCAATTAGAGTGCAACGTCTTTCCGACGGAAAGACATTAGTTCATTTCGTGGCTTCAATATTTGTTTATATTCTTCTTGTGCCACACCCTCCAGCGAACTGGAGAGCACAGGTGTATTTGGAAATGCTTTACGGCCGGATGCCCTTCCTGACTTCACATCACATAATGACCGCATTTGAACTCTTTTAGCAGAAGCTTTATTCTTTTCTACCCAATATCTCCTCATACTTAACTCAGTTCCTTTCTGCGTTCATCCTTAACATCATATATATTATTTCAGTAGTATAGATTCCTTTTGTGGCGCTGAAAGTAACCGATTGTGACAAATGAGCACTCAATAGGAAGAGATTAGACATTAGCAGTGACGAACAGCACTCTCATTTTATAAATATAGATTATTTATTTAAAAAATGAGTTTAAAAATTGTACGAAGTGTGCGATTTGCAAATATTGTTGCTGTTGGAAAATACGCGCCATCATTGTTGTCCACTTCTGATTTTGGCCGCTGAGACGCCTGTTTAATGGCATTATAATATGCTGTATTTATCATGTAAGAAAACAATGATAGTAAAACCAAAAAATTACTTCCGGAACATTCGTCACTGTATTAATGCACTTGCATTTGCTTCCGTTCAAGTGGAGACCATAAATGTTAGAAAATCAAGGATTACATTAAATGGTAAGAAATACTGTGTAATATTGCAAAGATATGCGTATTCTTTAGTTCACCAGAGGCCTACTCTACCACATACGTTATGAACATCCTAACTAAATTAACTTATTTACATAATTCATTCTGTAATTCTGTATTCCTAACATTTTAGATTTTGTGGAGGTTGCTAGGTAACAATACTTTGCACCGAATGCTGAACGGTTGCTATGGTTACTGTGCATTGACTCACGTTTGCACTCGTAGTGGTAAAGAAAAAGCTAACGCTGATTAAGAAAAACATTGTAATTTTTAGGAATAAATAAAGCATATATTTTCATAAATTTTTATATTTATTTTACCAAACATTCATGGCTCATATCCCTAGGATGTTTTCAACATTGAGTTGCATGCCTCCAGTTACTTTTTGTATCTGTTCCAGGTAATTTTGTGTAAGCTCTTTGCAGCTCTGTCTTTGTTTGCTTCCCTGCTGGTTGAATAATTGCGCCTACATACTTGAATTTATCTACTTGGGAGTTTTTTTTGGAAATTAGTTGTTTAATGGTTGATTGTCGAAATATACATAGAGGATCCCAGGACGAATGCTAGTGTTCAATTTGTCCTGAAGCATAGGTGGCACAGATTAGCATCCTAAGAGTTACCCTGTCAACGTGAGAACGTAAGAAGGAGAAGCACTGATATCTGAGCTACAGTGACAACTAAGAACAAGAGCAGTGCACCGTTCGTAAGCAGCACACTAATTACGGTCATAAGGTTATGACCTGCTTCCGTCACAAGAAAACAGACAGGCAGGCGGACCACTTCCTATGACACGAAATGGACCGGCCAGAATGGAGACTAATGTATACACTTCTTCCTGCGCAATTGGCCTCACCTTCACCTCCTGTTCTCAAAAACAGTAAACTCCGAAGTGGAACCTTGGCGTAGTTGGCTTGCACTTTAAATGAGTCACAAGATTTAAGACCATCACGATAAATATTTATTTAAACTCAACCTTGGAATCTGAAGTTTGTTAGAGATAATAATAATAATAATAATAATAATAATAATAATAATAATAATAATAATAATAATAATAATAAACAACAACAGTTTCCGGTTGTTTAGGTACTGTTAGGTTAGAATACAAACCAACTTACCTGTTATAGAATGTCGTCTACCCGCTCTTCCGTACTATAGCGAGAGTAACATACGTTTCAGGGATTGTTCTGTTAGGCTGGTACCCTACTCTTTATGCATATCTTATAGCAGAACTGTAGTTCGGGTAGAGTATGCTCTCTATTTGATTTAGTATATTTGGCGGCCATTTCTTCATCCGATTTCTTCTATAGACTATGCTAATGTGACAAAGTGTCTTAATCTAGGAAATGGTGACGGCTGTTATATTTCTCGTACATAGGGTCACTCGGAGTGTCCTAAAAGGTAGATATACAAAATTTGGTCCAGATTGGTGGAACGGCGTAGACTTGTATAAGGAACGGACGGACGGACGGACAGACGGACAGACAGACAGACAGACAGACAGACAGACAGACAGACAGACAGATAGACAGACAGACAGTTCGGTTTTATATACGGGCTGCAGGTCCGAGATTTTGCTAGAGGGTAGATCTTATACAAGTAATCAAATGACCGGGTGAGTTAGCTGTGCGGTTAGAGGCGTGCAGCTGTGAGCTTGCATTGAGAAGATAGTGGGTTCGAGCTCCACTCTCGGCAGCCCTGAAGATGGTTTTCCGTCGTTTCCCATTTTCACACCAGGCTGTACCTTAATTAAGGCCACGGCCGCTTCCTTCCCACTCCTAGCCCTTTACTATCCATCGGCGCCGTAAGACCTATCTGTGTCGGTGCTACGTAAAGCAAGTTGTTAAGAAAAGAAATGTAAACCTTAACTACAGATCGGCAAATGTATTATTTTGTCACTTTCCCTCGTTTGATATACTGGCAATAAAAGAAAAATAAAGGATACCACTTTTCCCTTTGCGAAAATCAAATGACAATAAATATGTCTCCCGCGCATGGCCATCCGTCCATACCTTACATAACTACCTGTACGGTTGCTATGGTTACACTTCCGTGACACATTTTGTGGCGTCACTTTACACAAATTTTCAGATGACCCCCAGCCATAAGAGATATTTATGTCAAAATAATCTAATCACATTCAAGACCAAACAGAATATAATTGCAATTTTGCTTCCTTCCACATCTTGCTAACATTCAAATATTAAATCCATGGCCAATGGAATCACAACAACATTAAATTGATCTAAAGCCCGGATTTTTATGCAGTAACAGGTTAGATTGCAAATTAATTTGGTTGGTAGGAAGTGTCGGCCACCCGTTCTTTCATAATGTAGCGAGAGTAACATAAATGATAGGGGTTCTGATGGGCCGTACCCCTCATGTTTATGCAAGCCCCATAGCATAATCGTTGTGAAGGTAGACTATACTTGCTACTCGCTTCAGTAAATTTGCATTCTAACCTATTAATGCATAACAATCCGGGCTCTAGTTATTCATGATGGCAGGGGGAAGTGTAAAAAAATTAAGCATTAACACCAAAATGGTTCGACACATTTAGTAAACGCGATGAATAATTTTATTTGATTAAGTAAGTCTCTTTTTACGCAAATTTGTTATACTTTACACGGAGCTTTCATTTGAAAAGTAGGCTACTGTGTGATTGTTGATACTGAAACTAGTTTCTCCACTTCATTTTGACTGCAGTGGTTTGTTTGATAACGCGACAACAACAAACTATGATTATGATCGAATATCACAGATACGCTTTAGTTTATGCGAGTTTCTCCGCAACAGGCCATTTCGCCCATTGTCTCCTATCCTAGGTCGTCCATTTAATTTTATCGTATAATAAGTAAAATGTATATTCAATCCCGGACAACGGTTCTGGCTAGGAGATTTGCAGAAACATTAGGGGTAAGGCCTGTTAGAACCTCCGGGGGTTATGTTACTCTTGCTACATTACGAAAGAGACGGCACCTGTCTTGGAGTTGTGAATTCAAATTCTGTTAATTTTTAAGTGAATGCTTAAATTTCTAACACAATACCTATCCGACAATGGATATAAACAACCCATTCCTTTTCCAGTGATTTCCGAGGAACTCTTGAAAATATAACTTTGTTTTTTTTTGCTAGGGGCTTTACGTCGCACCGACACAGATAGGTCTTATGGCGACGATGGGATAGGAAAGGCCTAGGAGTTGAAAGGAAGCGGCCGTGGCCTTAATTAAGGTACTGCCCCAGCATTTGCCTGGTGTGAAAATGGAAAACCACGGAAAACCATCTTCAGGGCTGCCGATAGTGGGATTCGAACCTACTATCTCCCGGATGCAAGCTCACAGCCGCGCGCCTCTACGCGCACGGCCAACTTGAAAATATAACAATTCGAAACCTGTCCATATGCGATCTTGTGTAAATTTTGATTTTACAGTAATTTATTTGACTCCCGTGTAAATGCAGGAATAAATATAAGTTCGTTTCAAACCTTTAATATTCACAATATTATTTTGGGCCGGACTGTGTGGCTCAGACGCTGGCCTTCTGACCCCAACTTGGCAGGTTCGATCCTGGCTCAGTCCGGTCATATTTGAAGGTGATTGATCAAATACGTCAGCCTCGTGTCAGTAGATTTACTGGCACGTAAAAGAACTCGTGCGGGACTAAATTACGGCACCTCGGCATCTCCGAAAGCCGTAGAATTAGTTAGTAGGACATAAATCCAATATTATTATTATTATTATTATTATTATTATTATTATTATCATTATTATTATTATTATTATTATTATTATTATTATTATTATTATTATTATTATTATTATTATTATTATTATTATTATTATTATTATTATTATTATTATTATTTGGAATCTACTGTGCAATTATTAACAGATTCCACAATTAAATGTAGGCAAAAATGGACGAAGATATTTAAATTGGACGGAGAAATCTGTAGAGGTGTGAAGTAAAAAGGACGAACTTGATAGGTGGACAAAACTGAAGGTGGACTAAATGTCTTTAGGCGGCAGGTCTGGTGATCGTCAATTGTGAAGTGGATCCCTTTAGTGGTAGCACCAAGAAATTTCAGTACTTATCCTGTTTTCAGGGCAACAACCTCTGCCGGCGTTGCCACAGCTAGTTCGGGAGTCTTGCTCACGTCCTGGGAGCTTCTCCTCATCATCGTAGAAGCAGATCAACTGAGGGTCTCTCTAGTGTTGATTCTAGTAGGCGGATTGATATAATCGCCCTTAAAACAAACTCCCCTTAGGGATACGTAATGGGGCCTAACATTAGGTTTGGGATATATGAGTGTGGAGGTAGCACAGGGTTAGAATGCAAATTTACCGAAGCTAGTAAGGGGTACACCCTAGCATTGACGACAGTTCTGCTATAAGATTTGCAGAACTATTAGTGACACGGCCCATCTGAATCCCTTGAATTTATGTTACTCTCATTGGATCGCGGAAGAACGGGATAGACGACACTTCTTAATGACCAAATTAGTTTGCATTCTAACCTGTCATTGCCTACAAATCCGGGGATCATCGAGCATCTCTTGTCATATGAGAGAGGACAGGACTGTACCTCACTGTGGGAGGGAATGGGGCAACTCCGGAATTCATAATCTCTAATAGGGACTTGTTTACACGGCAGCATTTCTGCTCGGATCCAAGATTTCATACCTTCGTTTTTACCTCGTAGCCTGTATTCCACATTGTCAAATCTATGAACGAGACGGAGTTTCTGACAATGAATCTCGACGATGTACTGGGGTGGAGTGGAGAAAAAATCTAGGACAAATACCTCTTGGAACAAAACTACACAATAAAACAGCTTGAAATCAATGCATCAGCCACGTTGTTTAGAAACAATTTTTGATCTGAAACGTTGTCTGTATACGTAAGGCGAATTCTGTTATGAAGGAAAACCCGTAAACTGTACTTGTAAAGAAGATATTTTTAATGTTCAGCGACGTATAAACCAGTTCTTTTTATTCACTTCTTTTTTATTTTTGTGAATGGTACGTTCCCCGACATTTCCTTATAATTATTACTACGTTTTTCTTTCGCTTTCGTTTTCTCTTACACGCATTTGAACCGATTCTTCCTTCTCCCTCTAAAAAAAAAAACTTCGTCGCAACTAGCAATACACTTAATGATTATCGAGCTTTTTAAAAGCTTCCTCCACCCAACAAACAAACAAACACATTCACAATTCTCACAGTTAAAAAAAGAAACAAACCTAGCCTATAGCATCTCGGAAACAGCCTATATAAATTACTACTGGAGCACTAACCACCATCTTTAGAAGAAGAAAAAAATACATACATACGTGGAAATGAATCTTCCACTGTCTCCCAACAAGCAGGCAGCCAACCAATCTCCAACCCATACACCTTACCAACACATAAGTATACGAACAATCCATATATTACCTTGGATATTATTGTTCATCCCCCTACCTCCCTCGAAAACACTTACTCACTCCTTTTCTCATGCACAAAAAAGCTGAGGGAGATGAAACAAAAAAGGTAAGGCATAACACTGTTCGCATCTGAGAATTGTATTTAAAATCTTT
Organism: Anabrus simplex; assembly: GCF_040414725.1. NCBI lineage: Eukaryota > Metazoa > Arthropoda > Insecta > Orthoptera > Tettigoniidae > Anabrus > Anabrus simplex. Next base: position 209,038,461 of record NC_090279.1, on the reverse strand, counting down.
GCGAGAGCAACAAGAGCAAGAACACACTGACAATTCGCAACATTTTCCAGTCTAACTCTGACATTCCTCCTTTGTTTACCACAAATAAATTACGACAGGTCTTCACACACAAATATATACACATAATCTCTTACACACTGTCACACGATACAAAAAGCAGCAAGGAGGGATAAGGAACGGAAGGCAAAAGGATAAGAAATAGATAAGTTTCGTAATATGAACAGTATATTTAAAAAAATGCTGACACGAAGGGATGAGGGTAGAGAGAAGACGTAAAGACAGTAGAAGGGATGCAATATATATTAAAAAAGAAAAAAGTAAAAACAGAAAAAAGATGTCTTTACTCATAGCCATCGCTTGCAGATTACACGACTCAAATGGCCTATAAAATTTAGAAAACGCGGAGACCAGATCTGTGTGTGTGTGTGCGTGTGATGAAAGCATCAGAAGAGGAATTGTAAGAAAGTAATTTTAAAAGGGGGAGAAAGGAGAGAAGTAGGATAAAAAAGATGGGACAGACGACATTCTTTCTTGTAACAAATAATACATTACAACATACAAAATATATCTAATTTGTACTTACATACATTATGCTTCCTTCTCCAAGAAGAATATTACGTAGCCCAAGCAAGATACAAACATGTATCATGAGTGTTATGGGTGAAGGCAGGCACTAAATTCTGATTAGACATAAGGAAGATCCCCTTCACGAGGAATGTGACAAGGAAAAATTAAAAAAAAAGAGAGAAACAAAAGGGAACGGGCATAAACTTGATTTAAGAATTGGCGTTGAAAATATCTTCCCTCGACTGGTGGGATGCTTCCAAATCAAGAGTAAATGGCTGCACGAACTGTGCTTATGTGAGATGCTATTTAGAACACCCGGGTTATTTTTACTAACATTCATTAGATACGTCGGATAGAATTGTGCGTCATTGTACAGACAGTACTAACGCAGTCACAGAGTAGTATCGACCCTAGTGTCATGATACAGACAGTACTAACACAGTCACAGAGTGGTACCACACCTTTTGTCATGGTACAGACAGTACTAACACAGTCACAGAGTAGTATCACATCGGGTGTCATTATACAGACAGTACTAACACAGTCACAGAGTAGTATCACACCTGGTGTAACGGTACAGACAGTACTAACACAGTCCCAGAGTGGTACCAAACCTTGTGTCATGATACAGACAGTACTAACACAGTCGCAGAGTGGTACCACACCAGGTGTCATGATACATACAGTACTAACACAGCCATATAGTAGTATCACACCTGGTGTCATGGTACAGACAGTACTAACGCAGTCACAGAGTAGTATCACACCTGGTGTCATGATATAGCCAGTACTGACACAGTCACAGACTGGTACCACACCTCATGTCATGATACAGACAGTACTGACACAGTCACAGACTGGTACCACACCTCATGTCATGATACAGACAGTACTGACACAATCACAGAGTAGTAACACACCTCATGTCATGATACATACAGTACTGCACAGTCACTGAGTAGTACTACACCTCGTGTCGTGATACATACAGTACTGCACAGTCACTGAGTAGTACTACACCTCGTGTCGTGATACATACAGTACTGCACAGTCACTGAGTAGTACTACACCTCGTGTCGTGATACATACAGTACTGCACAGTCACTGAGTAGTACTACACCTCGTGTCGTGATACATACAGTACTGCACGGTCACAGAGTAGTATTACACCTTGTGTCGTGATACATACAGTACTGCACAGTCACTGAGTAGTACTACATCTCGTGTCGTGATACATACAGAACTGCACAGTCACAGAGTAGTATTACACCTTGTGTCGTGATACATACAGTACTGCACAGTCACAGAGTAGTATTACACCTTGTGTCGTGATACATACAGTACTGCACAGTCACAGAGTAGTACCACACCTTGTGTCGTGATACATACAGTACTGCACAGTCACAGAGTAGTACCACACCTTGTGTCATGATACAGACAGTACTGCACAGTCACAGAGTAGTACCACACCTTGTGTCATGATACATACAGTACTGCACAGTCACAGAGTAGTATTACACCTTGTGTCGTGATACATACAGTACTGCACAGTCACTGAGTAGTACTACATCTCGTGTCGTGATACATACAGAACTGCACAGTCACATAGTAGTATTACACCTTGTGTCGTGATACATACAGTACTGCACAGTCACAGAGTAGTATTACACCTTGTGTCGTGATACATACAGTACTGCGCAGTCACAGAGTAGTACTACACCTTGTGTCATGATACATACAGTACTGTCACAGAGTAGTATTACACCTTGTGTCGTGATACATACAGTACTGCACAGTCACAGAGTAGTATTACACCTTGTGTCGTGATACATACAGTACTGTCACAGAGTAGTACTACACCTCGTGTCGTGATACATACAGTACTGTCACAGAGTAGTATTACACCTTGTGTCGTGATACATACAGTACTGTCACAGAGTAGTATTACACCTTGTGTCGTGATACATACAGTACTGTCACAGAGTAGTATTACACCTTGTGTCGTGATACATACAGTACTGCACAGTCACAGAGTAGTATTACACCTTGTGTCGTGATACATACAGTACTGTCACAGAGTAGTACTACACCTCGTGTCGTGATACATACAGTACTGTCACAGAGTAGTATTACACCTTGTGTCGTGATACATACAGTACTGTCACAGAGTAGTATTACACCTTGTGTCGTGATACATACAGTACTGTCACAGAGTAGTACTACACCTCGTGTCGTGATACATACAGTACTGCACAGTCACTGAGTAGTACTACACCTCGTGTCGTGATACATACAGTACTGCACAGTCACAGAGTAGTATTACACCTTGTGTCGTGATACATACAGTACTGCACAGTCACAGAGTAGTATCACACCTTGTGTCGTGATACATACAGTACTGCACAGTCACAGAGTAGTATTACACCTTGTGTCGTGATACATACAGTACTGCACAGTCACAGAGTAGTATTACACCTTGTGTCGTGATACATACAGTACTGCACAGTCACAGAGTAGTATTACACCTTGTGTCGTGATACATACAGTACGGCACAGTCACAGAGTAGTACCACACCTTGTGTCGTGATACATACAGTACTGCACAGTCACAGAGTAGTATTACACCTTGTGTCGTGATACATACAGTACTGCACAGTCACAGAGTAGTACCACACCTTGTGTCGTGATACATACAGTACTGCACAGTCACAGAGTAGTACCACTCTTTGTGTCATGATACATACAGTACTGCGCAGTCACAGAGTAGTACTACACCTTGTGTCATGATACATACAGTACTGCGCAGTCACAGAGTAGTACTACACCTTGTGTCATGATACATACAGTACTGCGCAGTCACAGAGTAGTACTACACCTCGTGTCGTGATACATACAGTACTGACAGAGTCACAGAGTAGTACCACTCTTTGTGTCATGATACATACAGTACTGCGCAGTCACAGAGTAGTACTACACCTTGTGTCGTGATACATACAGTACTGCGCAGTCACAGAGTAGTACTACACCTCGTGTCGTGATACATACAGTACTGACAGAGTCACAGAGTAGTACCACTCTTTGTGTCATGATACATACAGTACTGCGCAGTCACAGAGTAGTACTACACCTTGTGTCGTGATACATACAGTACTGTCACAGAGTAGTACTACACCTTGTGTCATGATAGAGACAGTACTAACACAGTGAGAGAGTGGTACCACATCTCGTGTCATGATACATACAGTACTGTCACAGAGTAGTACTACACCTTGTGTCATGATACATACAGTACTAACACAGTCATATAGTAGTACCACACCTTGTGTCAAGATACAGGCAGTACTAACAAAGTCATTATACAGACAGTACTAACACTGTCATACCAGGCGAGGGAGCAACTAACTGTTATATCCTCAGAAACCAAGCAGATAAATAATTTAGGTCCCTTGATTAGTTGCCTTGATATCTCCGATACTATCTTTGATAATTCATAGGTTTTGAACTTCTTCATCTCGGTTTTTACTCATTTCTTTCACTTCCTCGCATTTGCGGATCCCATTTTTACAACACATTGATTTTATATAATTTTGATACTCGTTAGAAAGAGCGAGAGGGAGTAAGTGGAAGCAGGCGAAGTAGCACAAGCGGAGGAAGTACGAGAAGTGGAGAGAAGCCAGGAAGTAAAAATTGGAAAAGTTATGAACTAGTAATGATTTCCTCTACGGCTTGGCGACACAAGATACGAGTCACAACATCTTAATTAGTTTTTGGGAACATTATCATGCAATAATCAGATTTAACAAGTATCGTGTCAACCTCATCGATTATCCGTCCTCATTTCTTACGTGTACGTCTCTTGAAATAGAACACAGCAGGCTCTGCAGTAGCAGTGGCGTAGTTGTTGGCTCCAGCCTTATTGCCTTGATATTGAGTAGATTTATTGTGTAATTTCAGTATCTTACCTTTGACTAATGATTAGAATCGAGATGTTTAGGCTGTAATAGGTTAGAATGCAAACATATTAAAGTAAATAACAAGTATACTCTACCCGGACTACAGTTCTGCTATGATATTTGCATAAAGAGTAGGGTCCCGGCCTGTTAGAACCCCTGCAATTTATGTCACTTTCACTACATTACGGAAGAGCGGGTAGACGACAGTTTCTACCTGTTCTTTTTTTTTTTTCTATTTGCTTTACGTCGCACCGACACAGATAGGTCTTATGGCGACGATGGGGGACTGGAAAGGCCCAGGAATGGGAAGGAAGCATTTGCCTGGTGTGAACATGGGAAACCACGGAAAACCATCTGCAGGGCTGCCGATAGTGGGATTCGAACCCACTATCTCCCGGATGCAAGCTCACAGCCTCGCGCCTCTAACCGCACGGCCAACTCGCCCGGTACAATTCCTAAGATGTAAGTTGGTTTGTATTCGAACCTATTACTGCATAAACATCCGGACTCTACTGATGAATGTTTCAAACCATGGCGATAATAAAATAGAACTTATTTCGAGACAAGTCTTTAATTTCGCGGTGCAAATTGCAAGAGCAATATATCCAGCACAAGAATCAGGTGGAGTGGTGTCGCCATCCTGAGGTACTAATTGGTGATAATTAGCGTAACAATTAGCGTGATTGGACGTCATGCGGTGTATCATATGATTTTTTAAATCTATAATGTACTACAAATCCACATGGCTCACTTACTGGCATTAATGTTTACCCACTGCCAGATGAACTAGAATCCTGAAATATAGCAGACTTATGTCTCTTAACCTGTAAATGACGGTACAATTACAAAATAGTTCAAATGTTTAACTATTCAACCCCATAAAAAGTAAAAAAAAGAACTTTAGAGTCGGTGCAGACCTCTTTTTTAAGGCTTATTATGTCTGCTAAACGGTAAGTCGTATCTGAAACGAATTGCACCAACAGCAGCGGGCGTGCAGAGATCTACAGTTTTGATCCAGTGGCCTAGGGCTTTAGGGCTGCGGGTCTATCTGGAATTGCCGGACTGGGTGGCTCAGACGTTTCAAGTGCTGGTCTTCTGAACCCAACTTGGCAGGTTCGATCCTGGCTCAGTCCGGTGGTATTTGAAGGTGCTCAGATACGTCAGCCTCGTGTCGGTAGATTTACTGGCACGTGAAAGAACTACTGCGGGACCAAATTCCGGCATCTCGAAGTCTCCGAAAACCGTAAAAGTACTTAATAAGGACACAAATAAATAAATAAATAAATAAATAAAGCAAATAGCATTAACTATTATTTGTTTACCTTCTTGTCAAAGGTATTTGTTTAAACCTGACTTCATTGTGCATGTGTTCTATTGCGTAGAGTACTTTTGTTCCCTGCAGTCTCGTCACCGACAACATTATTTAAATGGACTAATTTTTACTAAGTACAATTGCTAAAAGGATATAATGTTACTATGTTTGCCTGCATATCCAGAATATTTGTATATAGGCTTGCCTGAGTTCCTTATACATTATATCTAATATTATTTGAATGCACTAATTAGAATTTAAACAAACTAAGAATGTTTGCGAGACAGAGACTCTTGTGCTTTGTTATATTCTTTTCTGTCAATCTCTTTATGTAGTTCGTTAAAGTTTTATATGAGTATATATATTATGTTCCGTCTTTTGTAATTGGAGCTAAACTCTCTAAAAGGCAATGTTCATGATAATAATAATTATAATGTCATCTTCGTTTCAGGACATAAGAACTTTGTTAGGGAAACAGCGTTTACTTTTTTGTTCCCTATCTATTTCTCTCTACGGGTTCCTTATTGGTTACAAAATACTTATACGCCTAAATGAGGGCCTTTGTGACGAAATCATTATCCACTGAGGCAGAAGGAAGAGAATTGACAACGTTTATATTTTAATGTAGAGTTACGTTCCTCAACGTCGGGTACACGGAAAGAAAAAAAATAAAGACGTTTTTAGTGTTTGGGTAGTTCAAAATACAGTGGAAGCTCGATATATCGGATCAACTCGGGAGCTAAATTTTATTTCGATTTATCGAATTTTCGAGTGATAGAGATTATCGTCTTTGAGAATGTATGGCTCATCATATGTATTTACGTGTTTACAGTGAATACATTATTTTACAATACTTAAAAATATACAAACAAACTATTTTATAGCATCTCTTTTGTTATGTATGTTTGGTCCGCAGCCCTAAGGCAGGTTGGATCATCGACAGCTACGCCACCAGCTGTCATAGATGACCTAGGTAGCCATCACTGAAGAGGCGTACTAGGACAATGAGGAGTGAGGTAGTTTCCCGTTGCTTTCCTCGCCGAGCCAGAAGTTGCTATTACTTATCAGGCTACCAAGCCCACTGAAATGCATGCATTATCCGACCCTATGATCAACATTTTCACACCATTCTTAGCAGGGACTGGCTGCATAAGGAATGGCATTACTAATGTCGCTCATACCTCAGTCACTTTCATATTGTCAAAGCTAAGGATAAGGGCAGAGACAGATCAATGAAATAACAAAATTGCTCTAGCCTATACCAGAAGACGTAGTGGAGTGTAAACACCAGGTAGGCATACTTTAACTATAACCCTTATTAAAGTAACTTTTAGAAGACATACAGTAGAAAAACAAGAAACATACCTCAGTTAACATCTTTGGAAAAAAATCCTTCAGTATCTTCTGTTTGTTACTGTTAACCTTTCATTCCTTCACGAGATTCGAAAATGGAGCTTATCGTGCGACTTCTGGGGTTGCTTTTGTACGTGGCCAGTAATTAATTAGCATACGAGAACCAGCGAGGCTTCGCCGAATTTCTGATTGTTAGAAGTTTTAGTTTTTCGGTTCTCGTCATTTTTTTTTTTTTGCTAGTTGCTTTACGTCGCACCGACACAGATAGGTCTTATGGCGACGATGGGACAGGAAAGGGCTAGGAGTGGGAAGGAAGCGGCCGTGGCCTTAATTAATATACAGCCCCAGCATTTGCCTGGTGTGAAAATGGGAAACCACGGAAAACCACCTTCAGGGCTGCCGACTGTGGGGTTCGAACCTACTATTTCCCGAATACTGGATACTGGCCGCAATTAAGCGACTTCAGCTATCGAGCTCGGTATACTGAAAATTGGGCTAATGGTGGTTCGAGATACGGAAGTTCGACTGTATATGTTACAGATTCAGAATTATCGCTTATGTCATCTTTGAGGTTACAGTCACCGTCGGAACTGGGAAGTGAGTGAGGGTTTTCAGTGATGATGTGAAGTGAACGAAGTTTTTATTAGGGATTCGTTTCTTCCTGCCTGACTATTAATTTGACACCTATTAGCGAATGGAAAGCTGACGAAATCTCAATAATTATTGGCGGTCACTGTTGTAACGTCCGCAGGGTTTTGAAGGTTTCCTAGACTTACTTATTAGTAAAACCCGGATTTTTATGCAGTGACTGGTTAGACTGCAAACTAATTTGGTTAGTAGGAAGTGTCGGCCACCCGCTCTTCTATAATGTAGCAAGAGTAACATAAATTATAGGGCTTCTTATGGGGCCGTACCCCTAATGTTTATGCAAACCTCAGAGCATAGTGGTTGTGAATGTGGACTATACTTGTTACTCGCTTCAGTAAGTTTGCATTCTAACCTATTAAAATGCATAAAAATCCGGGTTCTACTTATTAGAAATGAAAGACAAATATTATGCGGATGATAATTGCTATTCAGTAGAACATGGTACAGTTGGAATATGGGTAATAACTCGATGTGGTATAGGTCCGTGATATGAGAAATGAGAGACGTAATTTAAGAGTTCAGAAATAATATTACGAGTAAAAGTAAAATCAGTAAATGAATTCCCCGCGAGTCAACACAGCGCCATCTTATAACAGAGTATGCGTGTGACGTCACATATTTAGAACAATTTGTTCCTTAATTTGAGGCGCTATTACATGTAAACTACGGTTCAGATTTTCATTCTAGTTTTTGCGACAGGTAGCCGCTTCTTTTATCTGTCAATTGTGGCATTAAACATAATCGTGAGTTAAATACTCTTGGTGATATACGTGTTCTGCCCAAACACTAAAAGCGTCTTACAAATTGTCTTTCGGTGTACTCTTCGTCCAGGAAAGTAAGCCTACGTTAAAAGTATTAAGAAAATTGTGTCAAGCCAAAACCTTTCACCAGATTTTGACGCTCTGGTAGGAGAAAAGCGAACAGTTCATATGCCTTATTTTCCAGTATTCAGTATTCAGCATTTCCTGTTGGGAATGTTGACTCCGATGGGACAGAGAACTTTCGCCGTTGCCCTGTTGGTGGAACACCCGGTAGTGTGTATTGTGGTGGTGGTAGTAGTAGTAGTTCTCCCTGCCCGCAGTCTTCTTTTCTCTCCGCCCACTTGGCGGTCGCGTGCCACTCCTGACCTCCTGACCTTGAATAGCTCGCACTATCAGCTGGGACAAGCTGCCTGCTTCTTTGAGCTGCATCCACTGTCTGGACCGCTGCACACTTCCGGCCTGCCCGGCGATGCGACCTGCTCCACCATTATTTGCACGTGTTCCACTGCAGAGCGTGTAAAATATACTTGTTCGAGAGTGTATCCGTCCATTGCAAAGTGACAAGAAACTTATACCTCTAGCAGCAAAAAATAATCCTCAAGTAATGGCACACGTTTGTGAAACGATTGCCATACATTTCCGCGGACATTGCTTATCCTTCCTTGCGTTTTATGTCCTCCTTAATTCTCCGATCATTACTTGTTCTCCTACACAAGAAAACAATATCGATCTGCTTTTTTTTACATTCTAACGCCAATATTTGTTTGAAAAATGACACAGAATAGTTCAGAAGTTCTTTGAAAAAATAATTGAATTGTTGATTTCGTAAAAGAAATATCAATGTACTCAAGAGCATGAACATTTTTCTTTTATGCTTCCGGGAGGAAAGTTTTCTATCCAAATGCTTCCCCATTATTGCCACTGAGAATTTTATAATCGTGGTAACAATTTTTTCTTGAATATTTCGGTCCAGTCTGTACGATTGCCGCCATTCGACAAAATTTCTTGGGATGGTCTCTCTAGCAGCCAGAAGCTGTCATCTTACTTGTACGTTCCTGTCACTGTAGGTACTCTGAAAGTCAGTTATTGTTGGCGCATAAATAGGTCGGTAGATGAAAAGTGGGTCTCGGCCCATTAAGTGGCCTCGGCTGGTCCGTGTTCCAACAGCTCTTCACTCTGACCGGCCAACCGGGAATAGAAGGTTCTACCGTGGCTCTACGCCTCTACGCCTCTGCATTCGGGAGACTGGATAGGGCTGGACCTCACGGCTGGTCCCCACCGTCAACTGTCCTGAGAATGGTTTTCCATTATCCCGCACTAAGGCGAATGCCGGGACAGTTCTTAGTACAGGCAAAATTGTAGCTTTTAGTCTGTAACCCACGGGAAAAACACGTGTTAATTTTTTTTATTTTTACTCCCGAAAACTATCGAAATACGGAGGCAGTTTTCATGACGGTTCAGACCTTCCTTTCGGCGTATATGGTGGGTAAACGGTAAGTCGTATCGCAAAACGTATGGTAAAATCTCTGTTCAATTTGGAGGGATCAAGAACTTTGGTCCTATCATTTCTTGTCGTATCTCTCTCTTCCTTAGGCGTTAAGATTTGGCTGTATTTCTCCATTGTACGTAAGTTTTTTTATTTTAACACGTATAGTTTATAGTTTGGCACACTTATAGGAGCCCTGTCACCTTCTCCGATCAACTCATTCACCGTAAGAAATCTCCCGGCCTGAGAGAGGGCGTCACCGTTTAAGAGACCCGCCTCCCCCTTCAGGGGAAAAATGAAGACATTTATGTAGTACCTACACAAATATCCTGTTTTTCTTTATCTACGTCATCTGGCTGGAGAAGAGAGTCTTCAAACGTTATTGCTACCGGGCGAGTTGGCCGTGCGGTTTGGAGCGCGCAGCTGTGAGTTCGCATCCGGGTGATAGTGGGTTCGAACCCCACTGTCAGCAGCCCTGAAGATTAATTTCCGTTGTTTCCCATTTTCACACCAGGCAATTGCTGGGTATGTACCTTAATTAAAGCTACTGCGTTTCCTTCACATTCCTAGGCCTTTCCTGACCCATTGTCGCCATAAGACCTATCTGTGTCGGCGCGACGTAAAGTAACTAGCAAAGAAAAAAAAATCACGTTATCGTGGGGTCAATAATTGCTGCATAATTTTATCTCCGATTGATGACTTCAATCTTCTGCTACACAGTGGACTTCTTCTTGAACCTCAAAGCTTTTTTCTTTGACGCTGCTCGCTAATAAAGATCTCACGGTGTTTTGACGCTTAATGCGAACTCACTGTCCCTAAAGACAGCTTGCGAGAACATGAGGTAGGGTTTCTAATATTTATTTGCATCACCTGGCTTCGTTAGACTGCACCCCATTACTTTTATTTTCGACTTATTTTCGACCATCCATACCCTTCAGATCGTCTGCAGACTCCGATAAAATAACAATATTAGCAGAAAATTTCGGAGTTTTCAATTTCTCTCGTTGGATTGTTGTTCTTCTCTCCTTCTTGTACCATATTCCCATCGGATGTTGGCTGTAGTCAGGGGGATCTAGTTCTTGTTCTCAGTAACTCGGAAAAGAGTTCATACCATCTCGCAGATTCTGTAACCAAGGTATTCTTCGTCTTCCCCTATTTCTCCTTCCGTCATTTTTACCTCGTAAGATTATTGTGAGAAACTGAAGCCTTGCCTCAATCCTTTCTGGATTGCTGCTTCTTTTTATTAGCCCTTGATTCTTATCACTGCAGACTTTTTTTGCACAGATTGTAGGTAATCCTTCTTTCTGAGTATCTGAATGCCTTTCCTAGCTCTACGACTACAATGTACGTGTAATTCTCCTTCACTTGACGACAAAATATTAAAATGATTCCTTAAAGTCGAAAAGACACTGCACTTTACGGCACAGGGTATGTTGGAGTTGGCCTCCTAGAGGAAGGAAACGAGAAATTAAAAAATCATGTCCTCCTAGAGTTATCTAGCGAGGAAGGGATAGAATAGTCATGGCCTTCTACAGTACAGTAGACAAAGCCAGAGTAGATTTTAAACTCTCATGTACAACACTGTCCTCGCATTACAAGAGCACATTCAAACGGAGATATGGAGAAGAAGCCTCAGTATTGGTATCGAACCTCTGCTCTAGAGGATTATGTGGCAAGCGCTGTCTGGTTCACAGGCAAATGCTATTAAAATAATAATCCATTTAATCTGTGAGCCAGTGCCCGTGATTTACGTGCGTGGACTAATGGCCGGGGACTTAGATCTCGGGAGAAAAAAAATGAAAGAGCAAAAATCTCCCGCCGCATGATCAAAGTGGCCGTGGAGCAGTATCAGCAAACATGGTGTTAAAGATGACCTCGTTAGGAGGCCAGATTATACGAACACAGAGCTTGAAGTAATAATTATAATAATAATAATAATAATAATAATAATAATAATAATAATAATAATAATAATATCCGCCAGTGTGGTGTAGTGTTTAGTGTGATTAGGTGCCATCTGCGGAGACTCTGGTTCGATTCCCGTCTCTGCCAAGAAATTAGAATAAGTGGTACGAGAACTGGAACAGTGTCTACTCAATCTCGGGAGGTCAAATGAGTAGAGGGGGTTCAATTCCCTCTTCAGCCATCCTCGAAGTTATTTTCCGTGGTTTCGCACTTCTCTTCCAGGCAAATGCCGGGATGGTACCTAACTCTTAAGGCCACGGCCGCTTTCTTCCCTCTTCTTTGTCCATTCCTTCCAATCTTCCCATTTCCTCACAAGGCCCCTGTTCAGCATAGCAGGTGAGATTAATTTTGCGAGGTACCGTCTTTCTCCCCAGTTGTTTCTCCGACCCAAAGTCTCACGTTCCAGGACACTGCCCTTGAGGCGGTAAAAGTGGAATCCCTCGCTGACTCCGAAGGAAGAACCAACCCTGGTGGGTAATCGGATTTAGAAAGGAAGAAATAATAATCAAAGTATGAAGGCTTTCGCGGCGGGTGTCGATATATTATTATTATAATATAAGATTATTATCTTCCGGGCTATTGTGCCGTGGCCCACTCCTCTCAATTCTTCCAGACGTTTCGACTACTGCTGCGGTACTCATCTTCTGTGGCGTCGTCTACGCACTCTCCTGTCTCCGACCTTCAGAAGTCGGCCTTCAGATATCTTTTGAAAAGACAGAATACATGACCTGCAACAAGCAAGCACCAAAATTGTAGGAGACAAAATACAACAAATTTAAACGAGTGTGACAATTTAAGTACAGTATATTGAGGAAAGAATTCAGGAAAACGGACTCGAAACAAAAGCCAACAGAATTAAATGCCACAAGATTGGAAAAATGAAGGATTACTGGGCCAAGAGAAAAGCTCAAGGTACCAAGAAGAAAGCAACAGCCGAACATCAACAAAACGAACCCAAAAATAAATACATAACAGTGATTAGAAGAAGAAGAAGAAGGAGGAGGAGGAGGAGGAGGAGAAGAAGAATTCGATCAGTTAGTGTGAAACTAATGTAACAAGAAAATACGTCCTATGTTTTTAATTACTTACACCAATCGATAGTAAATTCGTTTTGCGACTTGGAGACAAAAGATCGAAACTCAGTTCCGAACGATCTTGTTTACCGTCCTTGCTACTGTAATAGGGCATAGCTGACATAAAGCAGCAATTTTAATGCCATTCACACTGCTCCGAACAGATGGGGGGGGGGGGAGGGCGGATGGTTTTTTAAATTGACCAATAAGAAACCAGGACTATTAGGTCCTGCAATACCGCGCGCAATTTAAGCTCTTTTAAATGTTGGAGCAATATCGCGTGTCTGCATTATTTAACTCCGCGGAACTGTATGAGACTCTCTGTATACAATGGCAGCGAAAGAAGGTCAAATCAAATCTTTCCTCTGTTTCGTTAAGGCGATTGATCATAACCATTTAATGTCCACACAGGTGGGAACAATGGCAGGAGGGTACTCGGAATAAGGAGATCAAGGCTAATTTAGGAATGAACTCGATGGATGAAGCTGTACGCATAAACCGGCTTCGGTGGTGGGGTCATGTGAGGTGAGTGGAGGACGATAGGTTACCTAGGAGAATAATGGACTCTGTTATGGAGGGTAAGAGAAGTAGAGGCAGACCAAGACGACGATGGTTAGACTCAGTTTCTAACGATTTAAAGATAAGAGGTATAGGACACAATGAGGCCACAACACTAGTTGCAAATCGAGGATTGTGGCGACGTATAGTAAATTCACAGAGGCTTGCAGACTGAACGCTGAAAGGCATAACAGTCTATAATGATAATGTATGTATGTATGTATGTATGTATGTACTTATAACATCCTGCAAGTTTTTGACTCAATTCGCCCAGCCAGATCAGGAAATGACCCTGTATTTCGTGTCTTACAGCCGAGTATAAACTTTCTTTTGAGAAGGAATTTCGCCCATTTCTCCGAATACCACGCCCTATCATTGTTTGATATGAGGCTCTTCAGTTGTTCGAGAAACCCCTCGCAATAAAGTCGATCAAATGTCAGCACCTTCAGCAACTGAACACGCTGTTGCTCAATATAATAATAATAATAATAATAATAATAATAATAATAATAATAATAATAATAATAATAATAATAATAATAATAATAATAGTAATAATAATAATAATAATAATAATAATAATAATAATAATAATAATAATAATAATAATAATTTCGTGTGGCTATTTCTAGCCGAGTGCAGCCCTTGTAAGGCAGACCCTCCGATGAGGGTGGGCGGCATCTGCCATGTGTAGGTAACTGCGTGTTATTGTGGTGGAGGATAGTGTTATGTGTGGTGTGTGAGTTGCAGGGTTGCTCAATGACTGCCAGCGATTCTAGGATGACCTGCCTTGCACGAAGTATTGTGATGTATTCGTATATGGATTATTTGCGTTCTTGGGGAGTAAATATAGTATTCCTATAGTATTCCGTTTTGTTCTCACGCCCACATGTTCACCGATAAAATTAAGGAAGTTTTTGACATTTTCATTTTAAGCAATACGGCGTAACCAAAATCACGGCCTCCTCTACTATAGTCATAATCATATCTTAGCCTCCTGTACCATAGTTATATTCTCATCTTGGCCTCCTCTAGTAAAATCTTCTCACGGCCATTCTCAGTTCTGCTGTAATTGAACAGTTGCAGACAGCCAGCTCGAAGCCATTTTCTGAACCGTGACGTAGCAAACAATTCTTAGGCCTCATTTCAAGTTACACTTGCATTCAAAACAATTGTCTGCCCAGGCGTTATATTCGTTGTAATTCTTACAGTATGAGCGGTGCTCTTTCAAGGGCGGAGAAAAGTTCTATTTGTCGTTCCCGTATCCTACAATGTTGGCATTTGGTGTTCAACGGGCAAAATTGATAGAAATTCATTCGTACTACCCTCGTTGTATATCATCTAGTAGAACAAACCGGAATGTCAAAATTGACACGAAGGCAATGTAAATGACATCAAATTAAAATGAAGTCCATATTCACGGTAGATGAGAAAATATGATGATATATTATTATTATTATTATTATTATTATTATTATTATTATTATTATTATTATTATTATTATTATTATTATTATTATTATTATTTTCGTTTCAGCCATTTATGTGCTGTGATTACGCAACTTCCGTTGCTTTCTGAACTTTTTCTCCTTCCTCTTTCGCCAGTATTCCTTTATCCGTTGGCTTGCTCGTGCTTGTTCATCTGCCGAGAATACTCTATTCTTCCTCGTTTTCTCATCAGCTAGGTCCTTCACCTCCGCAATTCTTTGCCTGAAGATTTTTCTGTTTGTTATATCTTCTGCCGTGATCCCATATTTTTCTAAATCTCGGTGGACTTCTTTTACCCATGGTACTTGTGTCTTCCTGTTCTCCTGGAAGGTCAGGATACTGTTGGCGAGTCTCTCTGATCCCATCCTTTTAATATGTCCGTAGAACGTCAGTCTCCATTATTATTATTATTATTATTATTATTATTATTATTATTATTATTATTATTATAATCAGGAAGACTAGGGATAAGGAATTACTTATTTTCCATTTTGATGTTTATTCTTATGTAATAGAATTTGGTCAGACTCCCACTTTTTGTGGCGGAATTTTGACTTTCCCTTGTTGGCAGCCGTGGAGAGTTGACCGTAGCTAGTGAATCTCGTTCTTAAAGAAGATCGTAGTTGAGAGCTGCGGCAGGGAGTAAGGAAGGTCTATCGACCGCGCTTTACGATTCTCGTAGAGGAAGAAGACGATGTCCCTAACAGCTGACACGCAGCATGTGTGACTACAGGGTGGTTGAACCCTACACCTCATACCTGTACTTGTAAAGGGGTTACTTTCAAATTTAATTCTCAGCTAAAAGATTTAACACCTAACCACTCTTTCTAATTTAAAAAGTGATCAGACATATTAAGGATTCTCTGGAATATATGAATCGAACCTTAAAGATTTTGAAAAAGGTATTGGAAGATGTAAACTTAAATTAATAAAAGGAAGCCTAAAGCCATGGAAGTAAGCAGAATTAACGTTGGAACAGGATTCGTTCGGTGTTGTAAGGGGCTGTTGGTTGTTAAAAGGCATATAGTGGTAGCGTGCCTGCCTCTCACCCGGAGGCTCCGGGTTCAATTCCCGGCCAGGTTAGGTATTTTAATCTGGTCGGTTCAGTGTCCACTCAGCCTATGTGATTACAATTGAGAAGCTATGCGACGGTGAGATGGCGACCCAGGTTTAGAAAACAATGAATAACGGCCGAGAATATTCATCGGACTGACCTCCTAATCTGCAGGCTTTTCATCTGAGCAGCGGTCGGCAGATAGACCAAGGATCATCAGAACTGTAACACCATGGGGTTTGTCTGTTTGTTTAATTGTGAGTGGAAAATATTTGAATAGAATTAAATTCGCTGTTGGCTAATTCCTCTATACTTTTCGATATATCCCTCACGTGTCATTGCAGTAGATAATTGTGATCATGCGCTGGATCCCGAATGGTAAGGAACGTCAAGTTCTTGTACATTCAGAAGCTCCTTATTTGAAACCTCTGATCTTTGAGTATTCACGTTAATTTCAAGCTCTGAAGATCTTCAGATATGTAGATATATTTTGAGTCCGGATGTTTAGGCAGTAATAGGTTAGAATGCAAACCAACTTATCTGGTAGGAAGTGTCGTCTAGCCGTTCTTCCGTAGTGCAGCTAGAGTAACATAAGTTTTAGGGGGTTCTAATAGGTCGGAACCCTGCTATTTATGCAAATCTCTAAGCAGGACTGTTGTCCTGGTAGGGTATACTTGTTATTTGCTTTAGAATGTTTGCATTCTAACCTGTTACAGCCTAGACACATTTCTGCAGGTCAGGCGCTATGATCGCGATGAAGGCTGCAATATCTATGACGCATCAGTTAAGTTCTTTAAGAACGAGATACAAAGAAACGTGCCGACTGATCACAGGATTTCTAAAACCAACCTGTGTCGAGTTCCATCTGTCCCTCGTCGTGAAATATAGAGAACGAGGCCATCGCATGCCATCAAGGCCGGGAGTAAATTCCCTCATTCTTCAATATCTCTAATTACGGCTGTGAGCTTGCATCCGGGAGATAGTGGGTTAGAATCCCCAAAGGTGGTTTTTCGTGGTTTCCCATTTAACACCAGGCAAATTCTGGGGCTGTACCTTAATTAAGGCCACGGCCGCTTCCTTCCAACTCCTAGGCCACTCCTATCCCATCCTCGCTATAAGACCTATCTGTGTCGGTGCGACTTAAAGCCACTAGCAAAGAATAATAATGTTATTTGCTTTACGTCCCACTAACTACAATTTTACGGTTTTCGGAGACGCCGAGATGCCGGAATTTTGTCCCGCAGGAGTTCTCTTACGTGCCAGCAAATCTACCGACACGAGGCTGACGTATTTGAGCACCTTCAAATACCACCGGACTGAGCCAGGATCGAACCTGCCAAGTTGGGGTCAGAAGGCCAGCGCCTCAACCGTCTGAGCCACTCAGTCCGGCCACTAGCAAAGAAATACAGAATTGCAACATATAAATATAAATTCCCAGACCACCTGGATCGTGCGAATCTTGAAAGAAAACTGCAATCCTGGACTACTTCTTCTTGCTGTGACTTCTATCGAAGGTCGGTGATCATGACGGCTATTCTAGTCACTCAGGTTCTTCACTCAGGAGATTCTCATTTCCTGAGATCTTCCCTTGCATCACCAACTGTAGGATTCTCTACTTTTCATTCCGCAACACGTGTTCCAAACATTCCAAGTTTCGGCTTAATGATGGAAAAGAGTACTTCCGTTTTCCTGCTTAGTCTCTCCATCACGTCCGTATTCCTCGCTCTCACTGGACTACATGGATGTCATTAAACAAGTTATTGGGATTGGGAGATCCGAGGACAAGCTGAAGAAATGAAAAATTCTGCGAGGACACACCTTGTGCGACTGTGGTAGGCATTAGATGGCATTGTACGGATGAACCCATACCAGTATGGATTGAACCCGTCATAATTGTTCTCAGAAGTTAAGATTTATTACAGATGCAATCATAAAGATTTTAAAATAATAGCAACGACTCAGAAACCAAATTGGGGCATAATTCAAGAAGAAAGTCATTAGGTGTCGTATTGTAGAATAAATCTTACATGTAGCTTACGTTCATACAAACTCAATTGCGTAGCAATTCAAGGACTAAACTGGTGGCGAACAATCTAGAATTCTTAAATAGCGAGAGGTGTGATTCTCTTTAGCTACTTATTCAACTAGCACATAAGGAAGATATTTTCTGAAGGACAAAATTTCCACACGGTTTTGTTTCTTATGATCATATCTGAAGAGATTTTGAAGATTTATAATTATTATTATTATCGTTATTTTTATTCCATAGTCTATATCCTGGGCGAAATTGTCAAATATTACATTACTGGAGCGATGGTGAGAGACGAGAGATATGATGGGGGCTGCAGTAATGGCCGAACGTTCACAAAAATGGAGTTCTTTTGCATAAAGATGATACTGGCAGACAACTTAAAAACGAGTGTAGATTGTGTAATTTTACCGAAAGGAGAGGCTGTGTTATTTCAGTTTTAACGAAGTAATATATGGAGGAGGGTATTTTTTTTTTTAGGAAAAGGGAATTCATCATTGACAGAAGCTGGGTATTTCCCTATGGAGAAGAAGACTCTTTTTTATTTTTAGACTTTACCAAACTTAATATCTACTAGACATCAAATAGAACGAAGAAAATTGTGTGCGACTTCAAATAAAAAAGAGAAAAAGAAGGCAAAGCTTCCAAACTCGATTGGACCAAGGGAGGCACACATAGGAAGGCTCACATATAGAGAGGAATAGGCGACCTGAATACAAAAAACCCAGGCTTGGCAAAAGAAGAGGTGGAGGAGGAGGGGGAGGGGGTTGGAACGTCACTTGCGAGTGGGAGGTTAGAGACAGAGATAGAAGATAGTATCGACGCACTGTGAAAAAGGGGCGTAACGGACTGCAAAGCGCCGGACCGTCCCAGCCGGAGTAGACAAGGATAGAAAGACACACACAGGGCTCAGTACAAAAATCGAACTCTTCTTCCTCATATCCCCACCCCATCCTCTCACCTCCATCCTTCTCACACTCTAGCATGTTCGTATTTCTACTTCTCACTCGCTCTTTACATTCCCTATCGCAAGATAGAAAAGAACAGAGATACACGTACATAGGCAAGACAGATAGAGACAGAAGGCGATGTGGAGGTTTATTTTATCTCCTTTCTGTTTCAGAGAGACAAAGACGAAAAAAATAGAGGAAGAAAGAAAGATGCATGCACACACACACACACTGGTCCAATGTGTTCGAGAGAAAGAGACAAAGCTATACGTTCACACTATCTGTCTCTCCCTCACACTAACACTACGGCAGCCAGAAAGAGATCACAGCTGAGAGAGAAAAGGACAGAGGGTGATGCTGCCGAGGGAAAGGAAAAGAATAAAAAAGAAGAATAAAAACAAGACCAACTCACCCGATCTAAAATAAAATGAAATAAAAAAACTTGAAATAGGAAATATCGTCCAACGGTGCTCCGATATATAAAGCGAGAAGCCGAAGCTTATGTGTATATGTTATATTTTCTCTCTTCTGCCTGCTACATTCTCATCTCCTCCCTTTTTATATTTTTTTCCCAGAATGCGATGTTTTTGAATCGCCGATCGCCAATAGGGAAAGTATTGGCTCGCTGCTGGGAACCAATAGAAAGCCAGGAAGGGAGGAGACAAGAGTGAACGGTTCGATCAGCGATAGGCTGTGAATAGAAGGGGTGGATTGGTTGATAGGAGCGGGGGAAATCAGGAGCGAAGAGGGAATTTATATTTTATATATATATTATATAAAATAGATATATAAACCTTCCTTTTATTTTATGCATTAAAAAAATGGAGGTTCGTTCGTAGTGAACGTTTATTATTATGCCAGCGTATGTAATAATATTTTATCACAAATTTATATTCTTATTGTAATTAAAACAAGGAAGGCACGCACAGATATTTAGTGGAACTAACCTAACGATGCACACAAATAATGGTTCAGAGAAAGCAAGCAAGCCATACCTTAAAAATGTATAGCCTGAATTTGTCTTTCTATTTTTGTTTGTTCAAAGAGAGAGGAAGATGGTAGAGTAAATATATAGCGGTCATTTTTCTTTTCAAAAAACGCATTCATTTTTAAATAAGAGAAAAAACATTTAAAAAATTAGAATAATGTGAAATTACGATTGTTCACTCGGCCTTTTCTACACAAGACTCAACCTTGTTCAGCATATAAGATGTAGGATCGCATATTGTTGCAAATTATTGCTTATTAAACTATGAACATTAAGGTGGCTCATTGAGTGGATTGGTACTGCTTGTATTCGGGGGTGGGGGGATCGGTGTTTGATTCCCCCTGTTGCCTGCAGCCTAAAAGGATTATCTCACTGGTTTCATATTTTCACACCAAGCACGTGCTGGGGATCTAGTGTAGTTGACATTATGGCCGTTTCTTTCCTTAGCCCATTCAGATCTTTCCGTAACCAAAACTCTTCGATGTTTTAGCGAGGTTTTTCAACACTAGCAAAAAAATTAAAAAATCGACATTATACTTTTAGTGAACGTTCGTCCATTACTGCAGCCCCATCATATATTTCGCCTCTCATCTTCGCTCCAGTAATGTAATATTGGCAACTATTCTAGTTCTCATTTCTGGCACCGACATTGTTAAATGTCGAGTTGTCAACTTAAAGCGCGCGTAGGCGGAAGTTTCTGTTCATCTCATAGAGCCAGATGTTAGAATGCAAAGTGATTTTTAAAAGCAGGTGTCGTTTAGCCCCCATTTTCCACGATGTAGCGAAAGTAACATACATTCTATGAGTTCTATTAGGCCTATGCCATGCCCCTACTGCTTATGCAAATCTCGTAGGCTAACCATTGTGCGGGATAGTCTGTACCTGTAACCTGTTACTGCCTAAAGCCTAAAGCCTAAAGCCTAAAGCCTAAAGCCAGGGCTATATTTATCAGTCAACGAAGAACACCATGGCTCTGCAGCCCTGGTAAACCTTGGCCTAACAAGAGACCGCGTATATTTCGAAGAGCAACAGACTATCAGGTGAAGAGTGCTGAGCGTGAAGAATTATCTTGGCCGTAATTCTTCGGATTCTTAACCAGGACGCTTCCCAATTATTCTAGCGTAGTTTATGTTGACCTTGAATCATCCCTGAGATGCTGCTAAAATCCCTGACTTGGTCGGAAATCAAAACTCCAGTGAGTGGAGGCGGTAGAGTAACACCCAGTGTATCCCCTACCTGTCGTAAGAAGTGACTGAAAGGGGCCCCTGAGGCTCTTAACTTGGGTGCGTTGGTTGGAGACCCTTGTTCTCTTGTTCTTTTCGACACCAACGGTATTCCATGTGGAGGCTTAAAGAGTCTTTCATTTTCACACCCTTACCGGGCGAGTTGGCCGTGAGGTTAGGGGCGCGGAACTGTGAGCTTGCATCCGGGAGATTGTGGGTTCGAGCCTCACTGTCGGCAGGCCTGAAGATGGTTTACGTGGTTTCCCATTTTCACGCCAGACAAATGCTGGGGCTTCCTTCACATTCTTAGGCCTTTCCTATCTCATCGTCGTCATAAGACCTATCTGTGTCGATACGACGTAAGGCCAGTTTAAAAAAAAATCCATACCCTTCGTAACCCTTGTCTTTCTTTGGCTATTAGTTTTCGAAGCGTCGGATCTCTTTCATTTTTCCTCTGTGATTAGTACAGCCCGGATTTTTATGCATTAATATGTTAGAATGCAAACTTCCTGAAGCGAGTAGCAAGTATAGTCTACCTTCGCAACGATTATGCTACGGGGTTTGCATAAACATTAGGGGTACGGAACATCAGAATCCGTACAATTTATGTTACTCTTGCTACACTATGAAAGAGCGGGTGACCGACACTTCCTACTAACCAAATTAGTTTGCAATCTAACCTGTTACTGCATAAAAATCCGGGCCTTAGTGATTAGTGTTGTGTAGATGATGGTTACCTAGTTGTACTTCCTCTTAAAACAATAAGCACCACCACCACCAGCTAGATTCCAGGAACGTGCAATAACGAACACATCCCTCCAAGAAGGATTCGAATGTAAATCGGGACAAAATCCACTTTAGTGCCGATTCTAATATCACAGGAGAAATTGCCGGGGAAGCTTGCCTGGTGGACGTCGTTTTAGGCGTAAAGTCTTTATCGACTGATACCGTGGTTAAACGTTTCGAGTACTATAGGTGAAAAGATATTCACCATCAGAATGTTGGCCGACGGGGTAGGTGAGGTGTTAGTGTACAAATCTTTAACACTAGATTATATACCTGAATTCTGGATTCAATTCCAATCCTCTTGGAGTGCTCACACGGTGCTGTTAATAATGGTTCGTCCGTCGGATGGTGAAATTAAGCCCCGAGCAGATCCTTTGGGAAATATTATTTATTCACACTATGACGTAATGCCTTCTTCCCGTACTCAAAAGAGTACGGAAAATGATACTTTACTGTACAGTAATTATTGTTTTATTAAAAATCGTCTCTGACTGGTTGAACTGCGCTTTATAGTAATGCAGAGAGATTATGAATCAGCGAACACTAAACTTGTCGGATTGTTTCTCCGCCTGAACGCAGCACCGACAGATCTGCACCAAAAAAGCGCCTCTGCATTCCCATCTCAAGCAGTCTATCGCCGTCACCATGTTCACTGATGTGGCGCGGACTGTTAGAACCCCTACAAGTTATGTTACTCTCGCTACATTACGGAATAGCGGACTAGAGGCACTTTCTACGAACCAAACTAATTTCTGCTCCAATGTATTACTGCCTAAATACCCGAGTTGTACACGACACACCAAGTATCGAATCCAAAGTCACGCCTGCACACATCTCACAATACAGATTCTGGTTTCGATTTGTTTTTCCGGGTGCCATTTTTGTGTTAACGAACATCCTTGGTACAGTACCTGAACTATGACACAATCAAATAGCATTTTCGTCCATTTTTGGTAATGTTCTGCTTGCTGATTTTCATGAATTTAGTGCCCTGAATGTTTATCGTAAAGATAACTTACTTCCATTACTCAGTGTTCATAGGTTCGCACGCACACCCGCAATGATCTTCGCCTCTGAGGCAAGATGTAACAAGCTGCTTGACAAAGGATGGCGGGCATTAATAACCGCCTATCATCAAGGCCGTATCCAAGCGCCTGGACAAACACAGAACACGCGTATTCTTGTAGGAATAGAGAGATACCTGTTAACCTAGCATTCATTGCTCCTGGATTCTACCCACCTAAGGCAGTGGTTTCACCCTGCGCCTATTTAGTGTCTACCACTGGTGACGTTAGCTGCAGTGTTGCCAACTCAGCAGATTTTGCCCTAAATTTGGTGGAATTTTAAACGGAAGAGCGGATAAAGTTTCCTTTTACCGGACAGCGGAGTTTATGGCGGATTTTCAAACTTCTCTTAACAGTTTTCAGCGGTAACATATCATATTTTATCGTAACGAGAAACAATAGTATAGAACTTACCATCATTATTTTCTTCTGCTGTAATCTTCACTGAAATCATGGTGGGCTGGGTGTGTTGTGTTTGATACCGTGTTTCTATGCCGAAAGGAAAGGTGCAGCAAAGTAACACAAGACGGATCTCTATTCAAGTCGCAAGAAATCATGTTCTTTCCAAATGGCTTATATTAATGGCCCATTTTCAAGGAACAAAGTCAAATGAACTGTGTTTCACTGCCAAACAGTGATATCATTAATAAACTTTATGTTGTTTTTCTGAAACCCTCTTTGTCATAACGTTGGAAAATAAATAAATCATTCCAGTCAAACTCGGCAGATAATATCGCCAGAAGAATTGTTTCGAGATAGTAAAGGTGATATTTTGACAGTAGACAATATCCTTAAATATCTCTTGGCTATGAAAAGTGATGAAAGTGAAAAATCTTTCGAAATAGATCTGAAAATTTAAAATTTGTACTGCTGTTTAGCTGCAAAGTCGGCGGAAAGTTCCTTCGCTGAAAGAGTAATAAAGAGTTATGATATTGCTGTTGTTGAAAGAGCTCTCAGCCAATTACATCAGGTAAAAGAAACTTGAATTTCCACCGCTATTGTTTACCATTCGAACGGGATTGAAACGAGTGAACAATTGTTGCAGTGATCATGAATTGGCATCAGATATTTCGAAAAGGAATGGTACCAAGGCTTCAAATGAAACCACAATAAAACTGGCGAGTGTAGACTTAATTTCCTCTACGCAAAAACTGGCATATGCTATTTTGATTTAATTCAATATTTTCGCGGATTTTGAACTAAAATTTAGCGGATAAAATATTTCCCGGTCGGCAACACTGGTTAACTGTTTTCTTCCCCGTCTTTCATATTCAGCTTATAGCACAAATCAGAAGTCAGTGTGTGAATAATGAACCGTGTATCTTATGTTCAAGGCATATTCTACCCGGTTAGGGAAAATGAAAATGGCTCGGGAAATATTTACAATAATTCTGACGCGGTGTTGTTAATGAACATCACTAGAGCCCGGATTGTTTGCAGTAATAGGTTAGAATGCAAACTTACTGAAGCGAGTAACAAGTTTAGACTACTTCACAACGTCTATGCTGTGGGGTTTGCATAAACATTAGGGGTACGGCCCATTAGAACCCCTTTAATTTATGTTACTCTTGCTACATTATGGAAGAGCGGGTGGCCGAGACTTTCTACTAACCAAATTAGTTTGGAGTCTAACCTGTCACTGCATAAAAATCCGGGTTTTAAACATCACAGAAAATGCCGGAAATGGCCTCATCTGAAGAAATGAAAAACTGAGGGTCTAAAAGTCCTGACTCCACTTCACTTATAAAACCAGCCGCAGGACTCAACACGGGAAGGTTCGTCTGGACGTTTTAACGCATGCACAACACAACATTTGTAAGGATACAAATGCAGATCCGTTTTTGATGAAGTTTCGACACGACTATCCCTTAATTGCCACTTGCACAGATAAAGGGCGTTGAGATTTCGCCGGGCTTCGTTCCAGATTTTCCATCACTCGAGCAATGTTTTCTGGTGTTCGATCTCTTTTCGGATAGTTGCGGATTTTATTCGCTACAAAGTCCGTTTCACGTCATTTTGTGACTATGTTTTGCATTCCAGACTCTGCCAAACATCTCTTGCGCAAACAGTTTCGCGCATGTTTTCCACGAACCGTGCTTCGCATAACACTCGACAATGAACACGTCGTGAGCACAATTTTGTGTTGCATTCAACTAAACATGCCTATTCCTCTCACTCGCTCACACGGAATGACACAGCGACGTGAGGGAGTTGCGCACGCGCTGAGAGGTGACAGCAAACGATTGATGCACCGAAATCGCGATTTTCAGCATTTCCTGTGATGGGGCAGTAACACCTGCTGGTGATTCCTGTTAGACAGCGGCCGGCTCTCCCACTGCTCTGTGACGTCATATTTCCGACTAGATGTACTCGCAGATCAGCAATCTTTGCATTCTCATCGCAACGGAGGACTAAGCTTATGTGTAGACCGAAGACATTTTATCTCTCTTTAACCGTGTCGCTGAGGCGCGACTACATGTGATGTCGGTGGAGACTCACAGCTTACAGCTCGGGATCTCACAGCTCACAGCTTCATTTCAAGGCGCTGCGCGGGTCTCACTGCTCACTGTCCTGAGAATGGTTTTCCATTCTCTGGGACAGCTCCTTTTATAGGTCACGGCCGCTCCCCTCTTGCCGTCTTCGCACCTCAAATCACCGCAACACATCTCCTTGAACTTACAGAGGGCGCCACCCTATACGAGACCCGCCTCACCACTTCAGGGTACGGATTAATTTATGTTAGTAGTCGTAGTTGTCGGTAGAGTGTGCAGCATGACTGGAAACTGTTGTAGAGAAGCTCAGTTGGCATAGAGAATTTTACTGAGTTCTTTTCGTTAGATATTATTCGGATTTAAAGGGCAGTGATTCGGTGTATGTAGAGCAACGCCCTTCCGTCAGACAAAATTCGAAATTCTTTCGGATTACCATTTCAGTAATAACGATTGAGTATGTTTTCCTTGAAGTGTGTAAGAAGGCAAAGACATCTGAGGGAGTGATTTACAGTCCAAGGTAGTTTTATAGCAAGTATGTTTCTTAAAATTTGAAATTGCCTTTTACCTCTCTTAAAACACTCTGGTCATTGTCATGCATGAAATTCTCTTAGTTGCAGATTTATTATCGGATTCTTTTGAAATTTTCAGAGAATGTTCGAATTACAGGAATTGAAAGTAGTTCTTCATTTTATTAGCAGTTGAATATTACCTTCATAGTTTACTCCTGAATTAGCACGAAACTGGACTTTTGCCTATTGAATGAATAAAGGAAAATTGAAAAAACAATATCTCCAACAGTTTATATGACTGCAACACCCGACGTTATTCTTCAATACTGTAGATGAGTATATTTGGCAAGTCTGCCCAAAAAGTGAAAACTGTGTCCCATGGAGCATTTTCTATGCAACATTTAAAAATGAAAATTATTTTTCAATAACTTTGCAACCAATTAACTAATCAACTCCAAATTTTTGTGTGGAGTCTTATCTTACTAATAGAGTCAGTTTTTGTAAGCATTTAATAGTTTAGAATGCACACTTACTGAAGTATAGATTACCTTCACAGAGATTATGCTATGGGATTTGCATAAACATTAGGGCTACGGCTCATCAGAATCCCTTTATTTTATGTTACTCTTGCTACACTGTGGAAGAGGGGGTAGCAGACACTTCCTACTAACCAAATTAGTTTGCAATCTAACCTGTTACTGCATAAATATCCGGTTTTTACTTATTAATATGCGATCATTTCAATCTTGACACTCCTTATTGCCTTGTTCAGTGATGAAGCTAGGGCTCTAGGTCCACTCTTACTCTTAATCACATTGAGCTTTTACAATCTAAAATATAATAATAAAATTATTAAAATACTTACAATTAAAATAAATCAATACGTGTGTAATCTGGAAATATAATAAGTGAATCTTCTCTTCTGTTCTCTTCTAGCCCTGTTGATAGAATACAGCACGAAGTTGGAGATTCAGTCGTCTTATGAAATGTTAAATTTCTGTCAATTTCACAGACATGGTGAGTACACCCTATTTCTTATTACACTCTCTCTCAAACTTACGCCAGAACTTTTCTGGTGCAAATGTGGCAAAGTCCGGGGAAAAGAGTTGATGCTCTGTGGTTGCAATCGATCCACAGAGCACCCACTGCCTTCCTTTCGTTGAGCGCGAGCGGGGCAGTATGTGTTAGCAATAAAGAAGGCAGTGATGCCCGTTTAAAATCCACCAAAATAAACCTCGGGATCTCAGCTGAAGACGAGAGAACTGCTTGACTCAGTGACCATGGACAATGTCCAAAAATGAGTGTTGCTCGGCGGTGTGCCAGCCAGGTTATTACTTCTCACACTTGTCATTATACCGCGACTGCACCGGCACATACACTTCATAAAAGTGAGAAGGCCACAGGAGCGATTCCTGTAGCGTGTCAACTAACAGACGAAGGGGGCTTTGATTTTCACTGGACGGATTTCACTCAATTTTCGAAGAACGTTTCTACACTCGATTCATAGCCCTACTTCTTGGCTCAATGGTCAGCGTAGTGCTCTTTGGTTCATAGGAACCCGGGTTTGATTACTGAAATTTTAACCTCAAATGATTAATTCCATTGGCCCAAGGACTGGGTGTTTGTAATGTCCCCAACATCCTCACACCGTACACAACACTATTCTCTACCACAATAAGAGGCAATTCCTTCACGGAGCAGATGCCGCCCACCCTCCTTGGAGCTGCACATGTCTATAAATAGCCAAACGAAATTATTATTATTATTTTTATTTTTATTATTATTATTTTTATTATTATTATTATTAGCCATCGCTATCGTGAACTTTACGTCGCACCGACTCAGATAGGCCTTATGGCGACGATATGATAGGAAAGAGCTAGGAGTGAGAAGGAAACGGCCATGGCCTTAATTAAGGTACAGCCCCAGCATTTGTCTGGCGTGAAAATGGGAAACCACGGAACACCATCTTCAGGGCTGCTGACAGTGGAGTTCGAACTCACTATCTCCCGGTTGCAAGCTCACAGGTGCGCGCCCGTTACCGCACGGCTAACTCGCCCGGTGTTCAAGGATTTTAATTCTGGTTTGAGGATTAGAACAGTGTTCACTTGATACGAGATTTTCTCAAGCTCTTAGTTACAGGAAGAAAGCGCACAGTGGGATGATGACGCTACAGACCTAGTGTACATAGACAACACTGGTAGCAGAACGTGGTTCACTTGATACAAGCTCTTAGTTACAGGAAGAAAGCGCACAGTGAGAAGATGACGCTACTGACCTAGTGTACATAGACAACTCTGGTAGCAGAACGTGGTTCACTTGATACAAGCTCTTAGTTACAAGAAGAAAGCGCACAGTGGGATGATGACGCTACAGACCTAGTGTACATAGACAACACTGGTAGCAGAACGTGGTTCACTTGATACAAGCTCTTAGTTACAGGAAGAAAGCGCACAGTGAGAAGATGACGCTACTGACCTAGTGTACATAGACAACACTGGTAGCAGAACGTGGTTCATTTGATACAAGCTCTTAGTTACAGGAAGAAAGCGCACAGTGAGAAGATGACGCTACTGACCTAGTGTACATAGACAACACTGGTAGCAGAACGTGGTTCACTTGATACAAGCTCTTAGTTACAGGAAGAAAGCGCACAGTGGGATGATGACGCTACAGACCTAGTGTACATAGCAACACTGGTAGCAGAACGTGGTTCACTTGATACAAGCTCTTAGTTAGAGGAAGAAAGCGCACAATGAGAACATGACGCTACTGACCTAGTGTACCAGGTGTATGCATAAGACTTTACCAGTTTCACTAAGAGACGGCGTCAGCTAACAGTACAAAGAATATGAATTTGGCACGTCCGTCAGTATGTTCGTTTGACATTAACCTACCACACACACAAATTGAGTCCACCAAACACTAGCGTCTGTATTGTATCGTTCAGTGATCGTGTCGGCGTTGGTGCCTGGAATAGAACATTTGCAACACGCATTGCTTTTCTTACTTAATCAAAAGAAAAAGGCTGTGGAAAGTCATCGTTTGCTGCTAAAACATTTGGTGGACAAGCTCCATCGATCAGAACATATGATATATGATTTCGACAATTTAAACGTGGTGATTACAATGTGAAAGACAGTGAGCTCTGGTAGAACACAAAGCGTTACCGGATGATGACCCAAATCAAATTCAATCTTATCGCCAACAAATTATTAATTTAAATCACGCACTGATCGAAAGACGGCCGGAATGGGCCAGAGGACATGGCAAAGTGATTTCGTTACACGACAATGCACCGTTTGGCAGGACAAAATCAGTGAAAGACACCTTGAAATCGCTTGGATGGGACATCCTTCCGCTCCCGCCGAACTACCCCGACCTGGCGCCATCTGACTATCACCTCTTCGCATGAATGGGGCGCGCGCTCGCAGAGAAGCACTTCAGCAGTTTCGAGGAAGTTGGAAAATGGCTCAACGAATGGTTTGCCGGAAAAAAACAAGCAGTTTT
The DNA here is from genome assembly GCF_040414725.1 of Anabrus simplex. NCBI lineage: Eukaryota > Metazoa > Arthropoda > Insecta > Orthoptera > Tettigoniidae > Anabrus > Anabrus simplex. The sequence continues at coordinate 209,008,692 of NC_090279.1, read as the reverse complement.
TCTGACATGATATTCAAAACTTACCTGAACGATGGGAGAACTGTGTAAAAGCTGATGGACAATATTTTGAGTTTAAAAAATGAATTTCCGTTGACAATTACGTGCTTTCTTTACCATAAAAACCGCCAAACCTTAAGCATATACCTGGTACATACCCGAACACTGGTTGTTAATGTTACAATTGTGTCGGAGAAATGGATGACGGTAAATGCACATAGACCAGTCCAAAAATCTGCCTTTGTTAAGAGATTTAGACAGTCACCCTATGTGATGTGCCTTTCCTCGTGGGAGCATGTGTTTGCAGTTCATAGTGTCTCCTGGTATGGGCTAGATTAAACCTGTTACTTCCATTGACCGCTCCCCGTCTTATGCTTTGCTACGACAATATGAAATTGGGCGGGGTGTATACGATACTAGTAATGCCTTTGTTTATGCAAGCATTCCCTATTGTAAGTAGTGTGATCCATTCGTCCACCTACTTTGCACAACCACTGCAATGACCTACGCACAGACTACGACTATTCCCTTGTCTCTTCTTTGCTGTTCCTGTCACAATCGTCAGACCATCAATGTCTAGTTGTTAGGCGAATCTACAATCAAGTCTTGGAGCTCTAGAAAGACAGACAAACACAAATTATAGACTTGATGACTGGGAACGGAATACAACTAAGATAGCAGGAAATTGCCACTAGTTCAAATTAATAACTAGTTCGTTCCGAAAAATCACTAGTTCAAATTAATAAGTAGCTCTTTCCGAATATTCGCTAGTTTAACTGATTCAATCCGATCACACACTAGTTCAAATCAATAACTAGCTCGTTACGATCACTTAATAGTTCAAATCAATAACTAGTTCGTTCCGAACACTCACTAGTTCAAATTAATAAGTAGCTCTTCCCGAATATTCGAGAGTCCAAACCAATAACTAGTTCGATCCGATCACATACTAGTTCAAATCAATAACTTGTTCGTCCCGAATACTCACTAGTTCAAATTAATAACTAGTTCGTTCCGAAAACTCACTAGTTCAAATTAATAAGTACCTCTTCCCGAATATTCACTAGTTTAACTGATTCGATCCGATCACACACTAGTTCAAATCAATAACTAGCTCGTTGCGATCACTTAATAGTTCAAATCAATAACTAGTTCGTTCCGAACACTCACTAGTTCAAATTAATAAGTAGCTATTTCCGAATATTCGCTAGTTCAAACCAATAACTAGTTCGTTCCGATCACACACTAGTTCAGACCAATAGCTATTTTGTTCCGATCATTTACTAGTTTAGCCCAATGACCAGTTCATTCCGATCATTCACTAGTTCAAGCCAATAACTAGTTCGTTCCGATCGTTTACTAGTTTAGCCCAATGACCAGTTCATTCCGATCATTCACTAGTTCAAGCCAATAACTAGTTCGTTCCGAACATTTAATAGTTTAGCCCAATGACCAGTTCATTCCGATCATTCACGAGTTCAAGCCAATAACTTAAGTCGTTCCAATCCGTCGCTCGGAATAAAAGCGTTGTCTGGGACAAGCGACAGCATCCCATTTCTCTCGGCACACTTTGACATCGGAATGGAAATTATTAAAAAAGAAGAAAAGAAACGTTTTCATCCTGAAAGTAAGCGGAAATCATGAACGGAACAATAATAATAACGTAATATATTATATTTTGTTCACTCGTCCGTTCCATAAAGAGATGAACAAGTTGTCTGCAGTCCGCTTTCATAATAGCTTACCCACGGGATGTGATGGATATAAGACTCGGTCTGTGATCTTGACAGTTTTTGAGCACCAAATCAAATCCTGGCTCTCCCTCAGATTTTAAAAAATATTTTTCTTTTTTTTCACTGGTAACAAAAAACTCATCTAGCATTCTCTTTTCCCTTCCTTTTTCACTCTCTTTTCTCTCTCTAAATTTCATTTTCAATTACGGAGAATTTGATAATTTATTCTGAATTCACATGGAGAAGGCAGTTTGTTCCCTCCTTCACTTTCTCCCATTCACCGTCATTACGGAAATTTAGTTTTCAAAAATTATTATAATTGCTACACCACATTTTCTCCCCGCCAGATAATGTGTCTGTCGGTTCGCCGATATATATGTGAAGTGGGAGAGAGTGACAGAATGTATGTGTGAGATAGAGAGGGTAGGGCGTGGAGGAGGAGGGCGGGAGGAGAGATTGGTCGCCATATGAGGAGAGAATACTGGCTGCTCCATTCTGCGTCTGATCAATGACGTAGGAGCGAAGCTTAGATCTGACAAATATACAGGGTGGTGCAATAGTTTATCACTACTTTTTATGTTTCGCATGATCACCAGGAGCAGGCGCGGTAATTTGTGGCATGTTTGGAGGCGTAGGGAGAAGGACAGGTGTCACCCAAATAATTTGCTGTTATTCTCCGTAAAATAAACTTTTTTGTTTGCTGTTTGCTTTATGTCGCACCAACACAGATAGGTATAATGACGACGATGGGGTAGGAAAGGCCTGGGAATTGGAAGGAAGCGGCCGTGGCCTTAATTAAGATACAGCCCAGGCATTTGACTGGTGTGAAAATGGGAAACCACGGAAAACCATCTTCAGGGCTGCCGACAGTGGGGCTCGAACCCACTATCTCCCGGTTACTGGATACTGGCCGCACTTAAGCGACTGCAGCTATCGAGCTCGGTGTAAAATAAACTGATGTTGACATTCATCACTGATAATATGATTAATCGGATATATGTAAAGGTATTAAAGCAAAAGAAGTTAACTGAAACAGGGATATATCAGGAATAATATCATTTTAACAAAAAATGACATAATTAAAAATTTCTTTACGAGCGTTTAGTTTAGACTGTCTGTCTTCTGTTTCAAATGTTAGTCCTTACAGTACTACTTGATAATATACTCTATAATGTGTGTTCTCTTAAAATAGAGCGTAACAATGTAATATTCATCTAATCCTATGTAAAAGTTTGGTGATGCATTTTGTCCTGTTTCATCTGGCACGTACGCTTATTTTCACCTTTTCTTCCTCTGTTTCGGTGTCATGTTTCCGAACAATAACTGCATCTTCTTTCCCACCGCCACTTTCTTCAAGTGATGAAACACTCACTCACTCACTCACTCATGACTCATTTAACCAATCAGTTATAACCGAAGGATCCACCGTGTTTTCAATCCTCTGTATTATAGGTACGGACATGGTAGCAATAACATTTTGCCCTCATTTACAAGAAACGCGCAAGCATATAAAAACAAAAATCTTTTAACCTGATTTAATGATGATGATAGAGTAGATTTCTTTTTGAATGAGTAGGGTTTCCAAATGCGATGTAGGGGTAGCTTGCTTGCCTCTTATCCGGAGGCCCTGGGTTCGATGTCCGGGCAGGTTAGGGATTTTTACCTGCATCTGAGGGCTGGTTCGAGATCCACTCAGCCTACGTGATTACAATCGAGGAGCTATCTGAAGGTGAGATGGCGGCCCCGGTCTTGAAAGTCAAGAATAACGACCGAGAGGATCTTTTGTGCTGACCACACGACACCTCGTAATCTGCAGGCCATCGGGCTGAGCAGCGGTTGATTGGTAGACCATGGCAATCCGGGGCTGCTGCGCCATGGGGTTTAGTTTAGTTTAAGGTTTCCTAATGAAGAACGAATCATACTCACCAAGAAGAATTTAAAACAATGTTGCTTCATTGGTCGCGAAGGGTTACATGTCACGTACCGATGTTAAATACATTCTGCTTGCCCAGCAAATGAAGCAACCAAGAGAAGCATTATCAGGTAAAATTGGCAACAATATGCTTGGAAGCTACTAAACGTTACGCGGGCTTGGGAGAAATACCAACGGCATAAAGTAGTAATAACCTGGGCGACACCTGTCCCACACGCGCCTGCTCTAGGGTTACAGGGAAAATAAAATAGCTTAACGCCAGGCCATATAGGTAAACCATCAAACGTTTCTATGAAGCAGTATTGTTTACCGCAACCGGATTTGAAACATCCGGCCGAGACATTTCTGTCTGAGTCAGATGTGTCCCATCAGGTAATTCTCTTGTTTCGTGTAGAACCATATCACCTACACCACCATCACTGCAAACAAAAACACCAATGAAATAAAGTCTTACGGTGCTTTTTTCTCTTTTGAATCGCATTATGATTGAGAATGCCACTCTGTACGTCACCATTCAGAAATAGCTTTCTCTCCTGTTAGAATGTCAGACTCTTGGTCTGGAGATTAAGCTTTAAAAGACAAAGCTGGTGGTGGGTGACCGTCGAAGGGACCTTTAGTTCAAATGTCTCTTGACGGATCTCTAAATCGTACATAGGCATATTTATCCTGGCTGAGTTCTGAATAGTATTGGTAGCTGTAAACAGGAAATTAAAAGAAGAATAGCCCTTGGATTCCGTGGAATGCAAAAAAATCACCTGATGGAGACTGTCGTGTTACGAAACCCTGACTATCAAAGCTAGAGGACATCAGCGTATTGTGCCTTCAATATGTACCAAGTGTATTCATAAGTTTTTGCCGGTTTTAGTGATAAAGAAATTCATCTTTTGTTTATTCAAAACATTGGCTATCGGCTTTTACACACTTTGCCCATCTTTCAGGTAACTTATGAACACCATGCCAGAAAAAATGCTTCTCTATTGTTGCAAAGCATTCGTCGAGCCATTTTGTAACTTCCTCGAAATTGCTGAAGTGCTGCTCTGCGAGCGCGTGCCCCATTGATGCGAAGAGGTGAGAGTCAGATGGCGCCAGGTCGGGGCAGTACGCCGGGTGCAGAAGGATGTCCCATCCAAGCGATTTCGAGGTGCCTTTCACTGATTTTGCTGTGTGAGACGGCGCATTGTCATGTAACAAAATCAGTTTACTATGTCTTCTGGCCCATTCCGGTCGTCTTTCGATCAATGCGTGATTTAAATTAAACATTCGTTGGTGATAGCGTTCTGCATTTACGGTTTTGCCGGGCAATGTCTCATCTTCACCCTTTTTGGTCTGTCACAGCGCATTGCATTTCACATTTAAATTACGATGTTTAAATTGTGGAAACCATGTCTCACGTGATTTAATAAGGAAAGCAATGCGTGTCGCAAACGTTCTGTCTCAGGCACAAAAGTCGTCATGATCACTGACCGACACAACACAGACGCTAGTGTCAGGTGGACTCAACTTGTGTGTGTTGGTACGTTAATGTCAAACGAACAAACTGACGCATGTGTTAAAATCATACGCTGCGTACAGTTCGCTGGCGCCATCTTTTAGTATAATCGGAAGAGAGGTATGCATACACCAGCTGATAAGATATTTGTAATTACTGTTGCTCTTCAGAAGGATATTTGACCTCAAGCGAGAACATATCCTATAAAGACTGTTCCTATTACTAGGAATAAAATTACAACACCTGTAGATCAAGTGTGTATGTAATTATATGAACCGTAATATATTCCTCGGCCTACGTGAAGGTACTGTAAATGCAGATAAAAAAAGGATGCGCCGTTGGCATGTAAAGTACGTTAAAGTCAACCGTAGTTGACATCACGGCAGATGTGAGCTACACTAGTGAAAGCTAGATCCACATTTGCGATATAGTGTATAGCTAAGAAAAGGCCAGTGGCAATTTGGATTATTAAACAAAGGCCGAGGAGGGAGCCAAAGTTTCATCAAGCGGAAATATTGTAAGGGGCAGGGACGTCTACTAGGGCATTGCTAGCAATTTTAAATAAAGGGTGTGATACTCGTATAGGTTTGGCAATTAAAATTTTTGTCGTAAAGGGCCTTGAAAGAATTTGTGATATTTGTGGTTCTTACAATTACAATTAAAGTAAGAAAGAAGTAGTTTACTAACATTAAGGTAATTAAGTGATTAGGTTTATTGTAAAGTTTAATTAAATGAGGGGTGGCTTCTGTATTTAAGGAATTAGATATTAGATCAATAGATATGAGGTCCATATTTTTGGTAAGTATGTTAGTAAGGTATGGATCTCTTACTGATGAAATAATTAAAATAAAGGTAATTGACAATACGATGATGACAAGGGTTTGTATAGAAGTAGAAAATAGTTCATTAGAAGCCAGACTAGTAATATAGATAAAAAGAACTAGTATACCTCCTAAGAAGATAAAAAATAGAATGTAGGAAAATCAGAAGGAAGATGATATTAACCCAACAGTTATAGAAATAATACATGTTTGTACAATGAAAATAATATGAAACTGATATAATGATAAGCGAATAATGCTAAAAATGCCATGGACACTGAGAAAAACTCTTGTGACTACCAGGAAAGAGCTGGGCATGGAAAGGCATCGTTCTTTATAATGCTACCAAAATATATTGCCTTTCTTCAGCCATATCGCAAGACGACAGAGCACAACTTTGAGAAGGTTGTCGTTCAGGGAGCAGTCAGTGGTAAAACGCCAAGGGAAAGAACACCAAGCAGATTGGTTCATCAGCTGAAGGACGTCACCCAGATGCTTTTAAGGAATATCATACCATAGGAAGAAAATCAACAACAATTTAAGCATCAGGTGATATGCAGATTAAATTGACACAGTGCTCAATCACGAGTGGGGTACGCGTGTTTAGGCATTAATAGGTTTGATGCAAAAATTATGAAGCGAGTAACGAGTATACTCTAGCCCGGACAAGAATCGTCTTACGAGATTTGCATAAACATCAGGGGCTCGCCTGTTGGAACCCCTAGAAGTTATGTTACTCCAGTTACACTACGCAAGAGCGGGCTAGCCGACACATCCTACTCGGTAAATGAGTTTGCATTCTAACCTGTTACAGCATGAAGAACGGAGCCTATAACATCAGAACATAAACAGGCATTTGGTACAGTGGAAATGTAGATTCTGCGATCGTCCATTGGCTTCATTTGGCTAGACTATGATGAGCGGAAGAAATTGAAGTTTGCCCAATTTACACAGAACATACCGCAATCACGTTTACACTGTCGTGGGCATGTACCGATTCTACAATTACAATAAACGCCCCTCAGCCAAATGTGGGGGTTGGGGAGTGTCGCTGAGGCTCCAGGACAGCCGCGAATTGCTTTGCTCGACAAGGTGAGAGACTACTTCTTATTCTTCCTCTTCTTTGTTTCAGCGTTTGTCCCCCACAATCGAGTCGACCGTACTGCACTTCACACGATCTTCAGCATTGTGAGCTGTCATTATAAATAAAATTCGTAACGCCCGGGTGTCTGTATATTGAATATTCTGGCGAAACTTTCGTACAGTTATCCGTTTCAAGTCTAATAATGACCATCTGCATATGTTTTAGCTTTGGTGTCTATTTGTCTGAGTTACTGTAAGTAAAACACTACTGGGTAGGCCTATACAACCTGTGTCTGAAAAGTGCGGTGAATGGTCGCCTTGTTTGTACACTGTGCTAGTTCGGACGATGCGCTCGTGCATACGCATTGCGAGACATGACACCAAGTGCCCCCTATCGGTCAACTCAACACAGTTAAACGGAGTTGAACGCTGCGACACATCGCACGGAGTCAGTGTGAGGACTCGTGTCATTGCACAAGGGAGTTCAAAACGGAGCAAGGCATTAACATGAAGTTTTGCTTCCACCTAGGCAAAACGGCAACGGAAACACACTCAATATTAGTGCAAGTTTACCACGCTCAAGCAGTGAGTAAAAAGTGCGTTTTTGACTGGTATAAACGCTTTCGAGGTGAAAAGGAAGGTGTTGAGGACGAGGCGCGTTCAGGTCGACCAGACAACATCGAACGAGTGCGACAGATGCTTGCGAATGATCGGCAACTGTCCTTACGAATGATAGCAGATGAAGTGTTTGTAGGTAAGGGCAGTGTAAGGACCATTGTTCACGAATATATGAAAAAGCGGAAGATTTGTGCCCGGTTTGTACCGCACAACCTGACAGACGAGCAGAAGCAAACTCGGATGGAAACGTCGGGAGATTTCATTGACGTTTGTGACCAAAATCCGGAGGTGTTGATAACCACCATTACAGGAGACGAGTCGTGGTGCTACCAGTAATATCCGGAGACCAAGAGACAGTCAGTGGCGTGGTGTTCAGCGTCTTCTCCCCCACCCAAGAAAAACTGGCGCACAAAGTACAAAATTAAGACAAAGCTGATCGCCTTTTTCGACAGAAATGGTGACATTTATCATGAATTTGTACACCTGTCAACGCGGAATTCTACGAGGGAGTTTTGAAACGGCTACTGAAACGCATCAGACGGATTCGGCCTGAACTGTACCGGAGTGGACAGTGGAAGATCCTTCACGACAATGCACGTACGTACACCGCGATCCGCATGACCCAGTTTGTCGCTGAACGCCAGGTGACTTGTCTTCCACACCCTTCGTATTCTCCAGATTTGGCGCCGGCAGATTTTTCTGTTCCCATGTCTTAAATTAGCCCTGAAAGGGAACCGGTTCGACAGTGTAGCAGGTATGCAACAACGCGTGACAAGGGTTCTCCGGAAGATTCCAAAAGAAGCGTTTCCTGCCAGCTTTACAGTCGATGTAAAAAGGATGTTGTAGCTAACGGAGATTACTTTGAAGGCCAGTAAAGGAGTTTCGTGTGTAACTTACGTTGTGTTTATTTCATGAGACCATTCACCGAACTTTTCAGACACAGGTTGTATTTCTACCAATCTTCATATTTAGAATCTACGTGTCCTTGAGTAGGTTTTAGGGCCAAATTTATTTTAAATCCCTGAATAGACTAGTGATTTATAGGAGCATCGAAACAGCGATTTTACACGTGGCCAACCTTAGTAACTATTTGTTAAATAAGTTATATCAAAAGACTGTATATAACAAACTTTAAGTATATGTTATTTCCGTTATATTATATGGTACGACTGTAAATAATGGGATGCTTACGAAAAATCGTATTTTTAGTCCATGTCCCGTGGAATACTTGGTGCATATCATTTCAAGGTGGGTTAACGAGACGAACTTAAGAGTTACTTTTTTCGACAGGACAGATAATAAGGGAAGTTATCATTAAAGCCTGGATTTTTATGCAGTAACAGGTTAGATTGCGAACTAATTTGGTTAGTAGGAAGTGTTGGCCACCCGCTCTTCCATAATGTAGCAAGAGTAACATAAATTGTAGGAGTTCTGATGGGCCGTACCCCTAATGTTTATGCAAACTGCATAGCATAATCGTTGTTAAGGTAGACTATACTGACCACTCGCTTCAGTAGGTTTGCATTCTAACTTATTAATGCATAAAAATCTGGGCTCTAGTTATCATCAACGATGGGTTTCATGAGTTTTCAGCCACAGCGCTACGCCAGTGGTCAGAGAAACAAAAATATGGAACCTGGAAGCAGAGAGAATTTCGCACAACATCGGACCAGGAACTGTACCGTACAATCCATTCAGTAATCGTCCTCATTCAATGTCTACTTTGTTCATCTTTATCGCACTCCACGTTACTCTCATGTGCTTTCGTAGAACAATATCAGTTGAACATACCGTATTAAAGCTTTGAGTACAGGCATGTAACTTAGCATAAATTCACGAAGGAAACATGTAATCCATCGCACATTCTTGTGCGAAGATCGGGTTCAACTTCTAGTCTTCAATAAAGTTCACCCTTCCTCTTCTTGGCCGTCATCTCGGGGTGGCCTGGACGAGAGAAGTTGAGCGCAATTTTAACAGCAGAATTTTCGCTGCTCAGTATGGGGGCTACACAGCTTTTTCTCGAATCTCTGTTAAATGAAGCCTGAAGGTTTTGGTTTCGCGACCAGTAAATTGACAAAGTAGAAAGTATAAAAATACGTTAGTAATATATCAGATTCTCTGATAAGTGCCGTTGTTGCCAGATGGTAATTCTCTGCAATACGTGACTTTGAATGTTTCGAAGAGTTATCTTGAACTTTTTGCCCGTGTTATAACGAACAAGCGTACACACAAACACGCAGACAAATAAAAATTAAACTGTAGGGCCTAACCATTTTCGACTTGTGTATATCTGACCGGAGATAAAAACGAATTCTGAGGCAAAGATTTGAAAGTGAATAGAAAATAAATAAATAAATAAATAAATAAATAAATAAATAAATAAATAAATAAATAAATAAATAAATAAATAAATAAATAAATAAACAAATAAATAAATAAATAAATACATAAATCAATCAATCAATCAATCAATCAATCAATCAATCAATCAATCAATCAATCAATCAATCAATCAATCAATCAATCAATCAATCAATCAATCAATCAATCAATCAATCAATCAATCAATCAATCAATCAATCAATCAATCAATCAATCAATCAATCCATACATAAATAAATAAATAAATAAATAAATAAATAAATAAATAATTAAATAAATAAATAAAAACAAACAAACAAACAGACAGACAGACAGACAGACAGACAGACAGACAGACAGACAGACAGACAGACAGACAGACAGACAGACAGACAGACAGACAGACAGACAGACAGACAGACAAACAAACGGACAAACAGACAAACAAACAAACAAACAAATAAATTAATAAATAAATAAATAAATAAATAAATAATAGCCTATTTAAAAACCATCATTATTGTGTTTTTCCATTTTTTACAACCAATGGACTTATTTTATCGTACACCGACTGTACTTAAGAGTATTTTTTCCAATCCAAGTCTGTTGGTTGGCGACACGAGGAAGATTTTTTATTTATTTCTTCCCTGGCGCTATCTTTTCTCTCTGCTGGAGACAAGAAGTCCGTTTATTACCTTCGCTAATCATGAACCAGACACAGCTTGTTTGTTTACTCGTGAATGTTTAAAGGACATTCCGTTAGTAGTATTGTTTCGGTCGCCAGTTCTGGTCGACTCCAAAGAGAACCGACCGCATGTTTGATCAGTAAACACGAGATGTGGGAACGTGGACTGCGTATATTCAGGAAGTTGGTTAGAGACTACAGCACAACACTAATACCAGAGTGCCACAAGGATCATAACTAGGGCCAGATTCTTTATGACCTAACAGCGTTCCAATAACGGCCTATAAATATCGCCTAAAATACCCTGAAATTGTTATCAATAAATAATTCCATCGTGATTTGTTTACCATATTCAAAAGCAAAGCAGTGTCATTTCCGTACAGGCTATGAAGCCTTTCAGAAGGGTGGAATGTAAAGTCTTCCACTAACCGTAAACTCGGAACTTGATAGGATAGAGTGGTTAGCTCTACGCCCGGCCGCCGCCCCCAGGAATTAACCTGGTACTCATTTTTGGTATAGGCTGAGTTAACCTCAGGGCCATGTGCACCTTCGGAAGTGGAAATCTCGTTCATTAAATTTTTCGAATTCCTGACGGGGAATCGAACCCACGACTTTACCGCCTCAGCCAGGCAGCCCCTGTTTGTCATATTCAGTTATCTAGAATACATTTTCAAACGTTAAGTAAAGTTTTACACATAATTTTAGCATTTTTATACACCTGGAAAAAACTTACGTGCTTGTATGCCGGTGTTGTTACATATTGTATTCTTTGTTGCAACCCTTTCTATTTACAACCTTATTAACAATTTTGCAATTACACTTTCATAATACTTTACATAGTGTATTTAGGGATTGTAGTAAGGATGTGAAGGAGATGGCATATAAGTCTCTGGTAAGACCCCAACTAGAGTATGATTCCAATGTATGGGACCCTCAATAAGATTTCTTGATTCGAGAACTGCAAAAAATCCACAGAAAAACACAATATGAATATAAAGTTGGAATTAAAGAGAACAGAATGGGGCAAATATTTGTTTATAGGTTGGGGAGTTATGGATTGGAATAATTTACCAAGAGAGATGTTCAATAAACAACCAAATTCTTCGCGATCATTTAAGAAAAGGCTAGGAAAACAACAGATAGGCAATCTGTCATCTGGGTGTCTCACCCTAAATGCAGACCAGTATTGATTGATCTTTTGATTGATTGATTGATTCATTGATTAATTCATTAATTCATTAATTAGTTGATTGATTGATTGATTGATTGATTGATCGATTGATTGATTGATTGATTGATTGATTGATTGATTGATTGATTGATTGATTGATTGATTGATTTTTGATTGATTTTTGATTGATTGATTGATTGATTGATTGATTGATTGATTGATTGATTGATTGTCATTTCTTCCTGTGTTGTGTGCTTTTATGGTTTTTATCTAAACGAATTACTGAAATGTATCATTCAATGTAGAGAAATATCCTTATGATAAACTTTCCATTTATGGACAAGTATTTCAATTGTAATTTAGTTTCCATGACCCACAATTACACCTACTTTTATATTACTATTTTATTCTTAAGGAAATAATTTCTGAGAGTAACTTATTCGAAAATTTAGGATCTACAACTTGTAGTGTTCCATAGCTGTGCTGCTGATTTAAAAATAACCTTTATGAATTAGTGCTGTTCTATGTGTATGATCATTTATAATTCTATATTAAAAGCAAAGTCGCCTCCGTACAGGTCATGAAGGCCCTTGGATGAGTGGAAGGTAAAGGCTTCCACCATTGTTAACCTTGGCACGTGATGGAGTAGAAGGGTTAGCTCTACGCCCAGCCGCCTTTGCCCCCAGGCATTTTTGTTGCAGGCTGAGTTAACCTTAAATTTCTTAAATTTTACGACTTCCTGACGGGGATTCGAGCCCACGTCATTCCGGGCGAACCGAGAACGCCTTTACCGCCTCGGCCAGGCAGCCCCTATAATTCTATATTACGTCTGCCAATAGTTTTCCTTAATTATGTTGCAGTATATTACTATTAATAATAATAATAATAACAATAATAATCATAATAATAATATTAATAACTTTTACATCCCACTAACTAAAATGGAGGTGTGAAGACACGCCGAGTTGCCAGAATTTTGTTCAATAGGCGTTCTTTTACGTACCGGTAAGTCACCTGTCAAGATGATGGCATCTTTGAGTAGCTGCGGATACTACCTGACTGTTTAAAGCTGTCAAATTCGGCTTTACTACTACTACTAATACCACCACTTTTCAGAAAGAGGATTAAAGATTTTTCGGATTCGAGGAGAAAGAAGAGAAACAAAGAAAACCTGCCTGGACGGAGAAAAGGAGGAGGGAGCGTAGCGAAAGAATGAAGGAGTGGAAAAACAGGAAGGCAAAGAGAGGGAGAACATCATAAAGCAATAATAATAATAATAATAATAATAATAATAATAATAATAATAATAATAATAATAATAATAATAATAATAATAATAATAATACCGAGCAAGTGGTCGCGTGGTGTGGGCCGTGCATCTGTGAGCTTGCATTCAGGAGATGGGTTCGAAGTTCGAACCCCACTGTCGGCAGACCTGAGTAAGTTTTCCGTGGTTTCCAATTTTCACATCAGACAAATACAGGTACTGTACCTTAACTAAATCCACGGACGCCTTCTTCTCACTCCTATCCTTTTCCTAACCCATCGTCGCTATAAGTCCTATCAGTGTCGGTGCGACGTAAAGAAAACTTATTGTGTCGTGTTCGGCACGTGCAGTGTATATCGAGGAGACGTTAAGTACTGATCAAAAATGGCCGACCGGACACTAGTGGGATTCAAACCCACAACCGTACGATTACGCGTCAGATGCTCTCATATTAGTAAGCATAGATTAATATAGGATCGAAAGAGGATCCTTGTGGTAACCTCTTTTCCCTGTTAAGGCTACAACACCATTGATTCTAACAGAGTTTCTGCTGTCTTGAGAGAGAACAGATTGTCGGAGTAGCACATCTTCTGTTCCTCCTTCACGCTAATATTTATTCGTACGACCCCAGTAGTCTTGAGAAGAGACGTATTGCTACTCGCTACTGTGATGGAGGACGTGGTCTGAGGCTGGCCGCGATGGATGTCAGGTGTCTTAACACAGAGCGAAGAGCCTTGCAGGAGCATACCTCACCTGCATCTCGCACACTCAGACAGTGAAATAGACCGCACTGCACTTCGTATTGAAACATTAACAGGAATATATTTATTTACCTAGGTGCATTCCGTTGATGAAGCTGTTTGTCTGACTGAGTGTTTGCCTTCCGGATCGAAATCACGTACAAACAAAATTTTACACAAGTAGTTTTTGAAGATACTGTCTCGTGTACATTATTTCCAAACATTGACGTAAAATGTATTTGAGAAACTGTCTGCACAAAATCGTATAATGCTTTTTTTTTTGTTTTTTTTTTTTGAGAATTTGCTTTACGTCGCATCGACACAGAGAGGTCTTATGGAGTGAAAAAGAAGCGCCCGTGGTCTTTATTAAGGTACAGGCCCAGCATTTACCTGGTGTGAAAATGGTAAACTACGGAAAACCATCTTCAGGGCTGCCGATAGTGGGGTTCGAACCCTCTATCTCCCGATTATTTCTTTCTCGCTGAAATACGCCAAAAATATTAGACGAATTGAGATGAAATTACGTAAGTATACGTATTAGATATTCAAGTACAAGCGCAGGATTTTTCTTGTTTTTCAATAATAAACATTTTCAAAATGGGGACTATTAACTTACGCGTGTTAAATACAATAAAAAGTATAATAAGGGGTGTATGATTAGTCCTGCAATAAAATAAAGCACATCCTATGTATTTGGTATTCAGTTTTAAACAAAAGATATGCATTGTCTTTGTAACACTGACATTTCCCCAGGAAATTACGATTTTTACGGGTTAAAGCAACTCGAGAAATGCAGTTCTATTTAACGTATAAGCGATAGAGAGGCGACAAAAAGTCATAGGCCCAATGATGTAGATTTCTCCAAATTGAAAGGCGATTGTGCCTTCTCTTTTGTGATACGACTTACCGTTTAGCCACCAATTATTCCGAAACGAAGGTCTGCACCGTCCAAACATGGCGGTCATTAATGTTAACTAAACTCATTTTGTTACCAGTGACTTAGCCCACCTGGTTGCCATCATTGCCAAGGCGAAACTATGGTTATCTGGTTCGAGTCCCGTTGTAGGTGTAAAATATCACCTTCAGAAAGTTGGCTGGCAGGGTAAGAGAGGTAGTGATGTACAATTTAAAATGGATAGATTGCATGCGTATATCCTGGATACCATCCCAAACCTCTCCGTGGTGTTCACATGGAGTGGGGGCATAAGTCGCCGTTGACGGTTGGATGGAGACGTTAAGCAACGAGCATACCCTCTAGCGTTATTCCACAGGAGTATTCCATCCTACAGGCGTTCGAACTGAGAACCGGACGCTTGATAAGCTAAGGCTCTTCACGAATATAACGACGTGAGGTTCTAATGATCGTACAGCGTCTGAAAATCGGACTCTGTTTCAGAACTTTCGTTCGAATAGTCACCTTTTCTTTGGACATCGAAATGTCCTACGTCTAGTAGTCATACGGAAATCTGCGCCACGAAATTGGCGATATAAATTGTGCGACGCAACTGTGGCCATGGCTGAGAGGCATATTATCAATGAGGGGCATTGGAGTAAATCTGGTCGATGTGATCTTGCAGGTTGTCATGTGAAGTATTGATGGATGGCCATGACTGAGATACATATAGAAAAGTCTTTTATCAAAGAGGCCTCATCTCATCGTACTCTAGGAAATTGATAATTTCACTCGTGGTAGTTTCCTAGGCCCTCCTTTAATTTCCCCCTTGGCAATGCACTGAATCCTACACTTTGTCGACTCGAAATTCCATAAAGATGTCTTTCGAAAGCGATCCTTTAGACGCTAATAAATTAATAGTTATCAATTTGAGTTTCCGAAAAGTAATTAGAGCTTTTTAAACCTAGGTTTTTAATTCCCACCGTTCTAGGATTTAGTACTTAGGATATATCTCTACCTTTCCTCCATGACACACAATACTTTGATCTTGAACCTCACACAGGATACTCTGCCCAGTCTCCACGTTTGAAAGTTTTTTTTAGAAAGATAACTAACTTAGGCTAGATATCCCGGAAACCATTTCTTGCTCTTTCGAATGTTAGCAGTGAGAGTCGGAAGAAATAAACTAATTCGCAGGTGGAGTGTATCATACGGTTATGGACGTGATTGAACTCCCACTAGCATTAGTGGAGGAAGTGTGATTCACGGCGCGAATAAACAGCAGGAAATGAACTATAATAATAACCTAGATGCCCTGTCCGTGATCGGAAGCACGCAATATTTTCACATTTACACCAACGTTGACTCGGTCAAGCGATATAATGATATAAATGCTTATCTTCCGTGCCGAATCCTAATACCATTTTGCTGTGCTATGTTTGGAAAACAAGACGCAGATGTTCGAGTTCAGTGATGTATTCGGATATTCATCGATGGGATGAGGAGAGTTCGAATACAGTTCCATTATTTTAGATTTTATGATATTATTACTAATAATGCTATTGGTTTTACGTTCCACTAACTAGTTTTACGGTTTCCGGAGACGCCGAGGTGGCAGAATTTAGTCCCGCAGGATGTCTTCTGCCAGTAAATCTACTGAGGAGATTGCGTGCCAAATATTGATATTCAGTTCGAAACCTCTCCGCTGTGCTCGTATGGCGTGAGAGCGTATGACGCTGTTTGATGGTGACTCATCCCCCTTGGGCGGTCACTTTGGTGCTATTCGACAGGAGCAGGTTGTGTGCCGGCACACCGGCTTTCACCTTCTCCCTTCCTACTGTCGTATATCACGCTATCCACTTTCATCTCTTAAACTCCTGTGACCGTGCGGTTTGGGGCGAGCAGCTGTGAGCTTGCATTCGGGAGATAATGGGTTCAAGCCCTACTGCCGACACTCTTGAATATGGTTTTTCGTGGTTTCCCATTTCCACACCAGGCATATGCTGGAGCTGTACCTTAATTGAGGAGACGACCACTCCTAGACCTTTCCTGTCCCATCGTTGCCGTAAGACCTATGTCGGTGCGACGCAAATGTGTACCTAGCCTTTGTTTAAAGGTTTTCAAGGAATTTAGAAAGTTATGGAGTATTTCCCGTCACAAATTGTTCCAGTCCCCTACTACTCGTCCTATAAATGAATATTTGCCCGAATTTGTCCTCTTGAATTCCAACTTTAACTTCGTATTATGATCTTTCTTACGTTTGAAAGCTCCTCGCAAGGTTATACGTCTACTAATATCATTCAGCGCCACGTCTCCACTGAAACATAGCGCTCTTGTTACACTACTCCTTTGTTCATACCCGACCCAGTAGAGAAACGTGACATACTTACATTGTGGTTTTATATTTCAGTTAATAATGGAATGTTCAAGTGTTCACCCTTCACAACCATGCCACCTAACAGCTGCAGGTTGCTAGTCTCAGAACCCTTACATCACCACTTTTTAACCTTACATTCACCACATCTTCCGTAATTCACTTTCTTAAATTAATGTGAATATTTCTTCTTCTTCTTCTTCTCTTCTTGTTTCGTCACTGCCTCTCTATGACTACGGACAGCTTTATCATGGTTTAAGTTTCCTTCTTCTCCTCCCAGAATCTCTTCCCTTGTCTCCCCCACTGGTGCTTCTTTATGCTATTCCTGTGCCTTCTTTCTGCCATTGAGCTCTAGCATATTGCTTGGCGTGTATTTGTTTCTCCAGTTCTCTGTCCCTTCCTCCTTGATCCCCATTTCAGTCCCGACAATCCGCTTAGTTCCCTTCTTTCATCTCATCCTTTCCGTTGTCTCCCTTCCGATCCACGTCTATCCGGATCACATGACCAGAAAAATCTTGCTCCTTTGAGTCTTGTTTCTTCCGACATCATCCTCACATGTCGTCCCCTTGAACTTC
Organism: Anabrus simplex; assembly: GCF_040414725.1. Lineage (NCBI taxonomy): Eukaryota > Metazoa > Arthropoda > Insecta > Orthoptera > Tettigoniidae > Anabrus > Anabrus simplex. Next base: position 208,990,953 of record NC_090279.1, on the reverse strand, counting down.
GTTCCCATCTTTCAGCTCCTCTTCTTTCTCCAGTTGCTCTGCCCCATGCCTTCCCAGTGTCATCGTCTCACTTTCCTCACTGTTGTCTTGCAGTGCCTCAGCTGTTGATATGTTTATTTTATTGTACACTTCTCTGGACGCAAGATAGGGAGTCGTCATCTTTATCGTCCTCTCTTTTATCCCATCGCTGGCACTGTTCCTTACGGTTACATATTCTCCAAGATTCTTAACATTTCCTACCTTCTGGTGCTCTCCAATCGCCGGTGATGTTCAGAGTCTCAGCCCGTAGCCCTACCCTTCTGGCGATCTTAATCATCCGTTGTATCCGAGTTTTCATAGAACACACCTGAACATTATGTCCCGTGTCATGTTCTATCACTTAAAACTGAACTGTGTTTTCTGGAGTATTTTTGGGCAAATTATGGGTGTTTGAACATAACATCCTGCAGTATTTATCAAAATGTGGACCAACGCTTGGATTGAAGTCTCCAGAAGAAAATTTAAAAAAAATGTTTATTTCCAAAAATCGTCGAATTCGTATTTGTAACTTATTTGAGTAAACATTTCCCTTCTTGGCTAAATTTGGCAGTTTATCTCTTTCCAAAACACATTTTAAAATACTTAACAAGTCGCGCAGACTGAAAATTCGTAGGTAAGCCTTTATAAGCTCTTTATGTATTATCCTTATTGCGGAATTTCACCGCCTCCATTTATCAGATAAAAATAACATTTTGTCAGTGCAGTAGAGTCTTGATTATCCAATTTTCGATTAACCGAGCTTCCGTGTTATCCGAGCGCGATGAAGTGAATAACTTAATAAATACCGATTACTGGCAATATATTGAATTGCTTGGCAGCTCGAGTCTATTATCACTATCCGCTGTCCGGTTGCTGTTTGTGGCTTGATTTCTATGTATTTTAATAACTATATCAGCTGCCGGTGAGATGAATGGAAAAAGAAAATATCAGAGTTTATATTAATCTGATTTTGCGTTCTATTTGGTTCAATGAGGACAGAATTGGCTAATTTCTAATTAAAATTCAGTTTTTCATTAACCATCCGTTTTATCTGACTTTTTGGTTACTTGAGGTACTCTAGGTTCACATTAACTCAGATAATCGAGACTCTACTCTAATTATTTTCTTTATGTAAAATTTTGGAAGAAATTAGATCTGACAGCATGTGCGTTAGGTTTAGGAGAGTAGATAAAACTAATTTTGGTTTAAGATGTATTTCAGTGCCGCAAATATTGTGCATTGAGTTCAGTGTTGGCTGCGATGTACGTCTTGGAAGGACAGCCAGTGAGAAGGAGTTTTGTTGTATCTTAGTATGTTTCTTAGAAGGTAGGGGGTGGGGGGAAGGGGTTAGAGGAAGATGCCGTCCAACCGCCCTGGATCAATACCCTCGCCAGAAGCCAAACACGAGAACAACACACACACACACACACACACACTTCTTCTTGTCTTCTACTTCTTCTCCTCCTCCTCCTTTGCTTTCTGCTCTTCTTCCCCGTGACTTACTACACACACACACACAGACACACACACACACACACACACACACACACACACACACACACACACACACACACACACACACACACACACACACACACACACACACACACACAACCCCTTCTTGCCGCTTTCTCTTTCCCCTGTTTGTGTGTGTGTGTGTGAGAGGCTACTGGCGGCTTCTTGGGAAATGGTTTAATGTGCTCGGTTTCAGGAAGATGGTGAACAGCATCTATTACACCAGGAAGGGGAAGGAGGAGGAGGAGGGAGTTTGTCGGCCAGATGGATGTGCAGGTACTTGAACAGGAAACAGCAATACACGAGGCTAACTTCATCACGACCAATTAATGTGCGATCACATATCAAGAATGTCCTCATTGTTACCTATGGAAAAAATACCGCATTAAAGGACGACATTCTGTTCTTTAATAAATAATAATAATAATAATAATAATAATAATAATAATAATAATAATAATAATAATAATAATAATAAAGTGGTTAGTGTGATTAGATGCCACATCCGAAGGCTCGAGTTCGATTCTCGACTCTGCCACGAATTTTGAAAAGTAGAACGAGGACTGGAACGGGGTCCATTCAGCCTTGGGAAGTAAAAGGATTGGAGGGGGTTCGATTGCCACCTCAGCCATCCTAGGAGTGGTTTTCCGTGGTTTCCCCACTTTTCCTGAAAGCAAATACTGAGATGGTACCTAACCTCCTCTTACTTGCCTTTTCCTTGTCTATCCCTTCCAATGTTCACATCCCCCACATAGCTCCTCTTCAGCATGACAGATGAGGCTGCCTGGGCGAGGTACTGATCCTTCTCTCCAGTTGTATCCCCGACCCGGAGTCTCACGCTCGAGGGTACTGCCCTCTAGGTGGTAGGTGTGGGGAAGAAACAATTGCTTGAAGTTAAACGGATAATTAAAAGAATGAAATAATAATAATAATAATAATAATAATAATAATAATAATAATAATAATAATAATAATAATAATAATAATAATAATAATAATAATAATAATAATAATGCGCTGAGTGGCTCATACGGTTGAGACGCTGGCCTTCTGACCCCAACTTGGCAGGTTCGGTATTTGAAGGTGCTCAAATACGTCAACCTCTTGTCGGTAGATTTACTGGCACGTGAAAGAACTCCTGCGGGACTAAATTCCGGCACCTCGGCGTCTCCGACAACCGAAAGAGTAGTTAGGGAGACGTAAAGAAATGAAAAAGCAAACAAGGCAAGTGCTGCTTAACTGCAAAGAGCCTACGAAGTTAACAGGAAGAGACACACAAAAAACAAAATCTAGAAAAGTGTAAAATTATGTCACTAAAAGACAATCGTAAAATCACATACACCGTATTCAACTCTTGATAACTGGCGACAGGACAAAAATAAAGAAACATTAAAACAAGGATAGGGGTTTTCTCAAAATATTTAGGACCATACGAAAATGGAATTTGGCTGAAAAATAAACCACAGGAAGTTTATTTAATTAAGAATAGAACTATGAAAAGGCGATTAAATATCTACGGACACATATAGAAAATGGATAACAACAGGCCGACAAAGGAACTTCTAAATCTAGCACTTTCCATGAAAACAGTAACAACTGGTTAGTGGAAATAAACGAAAATCAATAATAAATTGGTTTTATTGAGAAGCCATTCAAGATAGATTGAAATTTAGAAGCTTAGTGAAGAAACATATATATGCCGAGAAACGTAAAAGAAAATAAGCAGGATGGACAGAAGAGCGCAAAAAGGAGCTCAGTGAATGAATGAAGAGGTACTGAGAGGCCTGGTGTAAGTCTTTCGAGTTGACAGAACGCCGTATAGATGACCTGAGCATCCCCGCTTAAAATCTCTGACCGTCAATCGAACTCGGGACTCCAGGCATTTAACCATGAAGTTGGAAATAATAATAATGATAATAATTATTGCCGGATATTTAGACATTTATAGGCTAGAAACTTAACTGAAGCGAGTAACAAATTTACACTTGCTGGAATAACAGTTCCATTCTATGAGCTTTGCATAAACATTAGCGGCCTGGCCTATTTGAACCTCTAAAATTTATGTTACTCTCACCATATTACGGTAAAATTGACTAGACGACACTTCCCAGTTATCAAATAGCCTTGCATTCTAACCTCTTACTGAGCCTCCCTGGCTCAGACAGCAGCGCGTCGGCCTCTCACCGCTGGATACCGTGGTTCAAATCGCGGTCACTCCATGTGAGATTTGTGCTGGACAAAGCGGAGGCGGGACAGGTTTTTCTCCGGATCCTCCGGTTTTCCCTGTCATCTTCCATTCCAGCAACACTCTCCATTCTCATTTTCATAGCATCTATCAGTCATTAATAAATCACTTTGGGAGTGGCGACACCATCGTATTAATAGCGTACATCTGATTCATTAATTACATCCCTTACTCGGTCAATGACTGGAAAACAGGTTGTAGGTTTTCATTTTACTTTTCTAACCTGTAATACAAATATTGTAATCCTTCCAGTCTTTCTCAATCCGTTTACCCTCCAGGGTTCATTTTCCTTCGGACTCAGCCAGGTATCCTACCTCTGCCGCCTCAAGGGCAATGTCCTGTAGCATGAGAATTTGGGTCGGGGATACAACTGGGGAGGAGGGCCAGTACCCCGCCCAGGCTATGGTGAACAGGGGCCTTGCGGAGGGGATGGGAAGATCGGGAGGAATAGAGAAAGAAGAGGGTAGGAGGGGCCGTGGGCTAAAGTTAGGTACCATCCCAGTATTTGCCTGGAGAAGAAGTGGGAAACCACGGAAAACCACTTCGAGGATGACTGAGGTGGGTATCGAACACTCTGCTACTGAGTGGACTCCCGTTCGAGTCCTCGTACCAATTTTCAAACTTCGTGGCAGAGCCGGGAATCGAATCCGGGAGTGGCAGCTAATCACACTAACCACTACACCAGCTAGTCGGACTATATTGCGATCCTGTCAAATAAAATAGATCAGGAGAAGACATAACTAAGGTATATCACTGAAGTAATTCGGACCTTTATGGTCACGTGAGCCGAATGTGATCAGGAGGATTGACCTATTGTCTAAATAAGAAAACCCGTATTGACTAGTTCAACGAGTAGAAGAGGGAGCTACAAGAAATGGGGAACACATATAAATTTCTTCACGAGCAGAACCTTCTTAAGAAACAAGTTCAGTCACACCGGGTTATCGAAGAAAAACCGAAATTAAGGACAAGAAAATCGTGTAATGACGTAAGAAAAGACCACCACCGAAATGACGTGATGCTTGGTTGACCAAAACAAGAGAAGATTATGTAGCTGTGTACGTAACTCCAGCCATGTGGTTCAATTATTAACGCACTCCCTTTCGATTGTTAGGGTCTGTGGTTCGAATCCTCGTCAGTATGGGCGCCCATATGACAGTTTGTAAGGGGGGCCCAGACCTGGGAGTACGTAGTATTTTTAATATTTTGGAAGATAAATGGTGACTTGTATTCTGCGGTAGAATAACCCACGGTATTCGCTGCCTGTTGGTGGGGGACGGTACTACCGCTTCTACGTAATACTAACTTTAAAATCATTTTCTTGGAAGGAAAAACCTGACTACACTAGATTTTTGCCTTTCTCTGAGAGCTAAGGAGTGGGGGCGGCCTATCCTGCCCCCGGGTATGGGAGCCCTTGCTCGACAAGACGGAGATTTAAGCCGAATCGGCTTATTTCTTTGTCTTAATACACATACAACTCACCACACAACCAACCACCACCGTCTTTTATTGCTTTTAATTTTACCTTTCAGGAATTAGTCTTTTTAATTATTAATCTGATAACTTTGCTATTTTCTGTATCTTACCTATCATGACACCAATGTGCCAATATGACGGGATGGAATACCATTCCATTGATAATGTCTTGTGACGAACTAGGGTAACATTTCTTCAGTAGCATAGTAGATATCAATTCTTTCCATAATCAGAATATTTTTATCTCTGTTTATGTATGGGATGTGCTTCTCATTACTTTGGGGACAGCTTGTGTATATAAAATGAAAAATAAAGCGGATGTTTGATGTATTCAACGGTTTTGCCTGCAATCTGAACTGCTCCATCCAATCCTTCCCTTTGAATGTAAGCAAGCATATTTCCGGTGGCCATCCTAGTTTGAGGGACGTCTATGATTTATTGCAGAGGAAGTGGCACGGAAGAGCAGCTTCCAAATTGACATTTAATTCGTGAATTACCTGACTTTTAAAAAAGTGCACATCTTAAACTGTCACCTGGCTGAGAACAATGCACATCGCCATTAGTTTCCTCTTGGATTGTCTAGAAAGTCGCTGAGAAAGAAGCGATTCTCTGACGCGACACAAATGACACATTTGATGTCCGGTACTTGTTACACCGCCTCCTCGATTATTCCACTGTGCTCGTCTACAGATACATCATCTTACGTAAAGTGTCTGTACAATTCAAACTTTTGGCCTGACAGTTCTCTAGGATTAATTAAGGTCGTGAATTTTAACGTTTTAAAATAGATGAGGTCCGCCGCTGTAGTGTAGTGGTTAATGTGATTTGCTGCCACCCCGGAAGGACCGGGGTCGATTCCTAGCTCAATCAGGAAATTTGAAATATATTACGGGGGTTGGATTGGAGTCCACTCCGCCTTGGTAGGTCAACCGAGTAGCGGGGCTTTCGATTCCCACTTCAGCTATCCTCGAAAAGGTTTTCCATGGTTTCCCACTTCACCTCCAGACAAATTCCGGGATGTTGCCTAACTTAAGGCCACGGCCGCTACCTTCGCTCTTCCTTGTCTATCCCTTGCAATCTTCCCATCCACCCACAAGTCCCCTGTTCAGTATAGTAGGTGAGGCCGCCTGTGCGAGGTACTGGTCCTCCTCTCCAGTTATATACCCAGACTAGTGATGAGATAATCGAATACAAAATAATCGCGTATTCGATTATTTCATTTTATTTCAATCGAGCTTCCATCCGACACACTTAAATCGAAAAATTGATTAATGACGCATCCGAATTCCTATGCGATAAAACTGAATGATATTTGAAACTCATTCTATTTTTATTCGATTTTGTGAATAATCGGATGGAGGAAGGTATTCGATTATCCCATCACTACCCCAGACCTAATGTCTTACGTCCCAGGACATTGCTCTTGTGGCGGTAGAGGTGGGATCCCTCGCTGAGTCCAGGGAAAAACCAACCCTAGAGGGGGTTCCATAAAAAAAAATTCTAGCATAGATCAGGTCAAACATTCCCCCTTTCTCATAAGTATTATTACACAAGACAACAGGTATAGGATGGAGATAATGAGGACGATAGCACTTGCCGAACTAGCGTTCATCAACAAAATGAATTTGCTCGCAAGTAAATACCTGGACATCCAAGACTTTGGTAAATGTCTTGTCTGGAGCGTGCTGTTGTAAGGTTGTGAACGCTGGACCTTCACTGAGCAAGACAGGAAACGGCTAGAAGCCTTTTAAATGCGGATTTGGATACGAATGCAGGGGATAAGCTGGACGGAAAAGAGTTCAAATGAAAGCGTCCTGAATGAGATCAAAGGCAAGAGAGACCTACTCACCATGACAAGGAAAATGATGGCCAGATTCTTTAGGCACACCCTGACGCTCTGGGAAAGAAAGTGCGAGGACCAAGTATCTTGACGATCTGGTGCTGAATCTTAGATACACAACCTAACATGGTATGAAACATGAACCCGAAGACAGCAGATTATGGTTGCATTGTAAAGGCATCGCTTTTGTAAATAATCCATTATATTCTAGCATCATTAATGTTGGTATGTTGACAGTTTTACGACAGAGTGATATTTTCGAATGTTAAAGCATTAACGTATCAAATTCTAGAATTTATATTGTAAAACTAAGGGAACATTCGAAATGGAAGAGAAATTGTGAACATTTACCGCAGCAATGTTTGATTTTCATCACCTTGTATCAGGTAGTTCTCCAGTCTCATGGACAATTGTATGGACCTCTCTACAGCCCTCAGTCAAAAATCAAAACCGCGGTCTGACGACTAATCGAAACGTTCGTTCCAGGCACAATATACTCCAATCAACGGATTGTCTGTCTCTTACTCGACATGTGGTTTCGTACTAAACAAATGCTGGGCCTGTGTCTAAATTATGGCCACAGCCTCTTCCTTTCCCCTCCTACCCTTTCCTATCCCATCTGTCTGTGTCGGTGCGATTTAAAGCAGATTGTAATAGTACAGTTAAAATCCTTGAATGTACTGGAATTCGAAGTCGGGACTACACGCCACCGAATACCATGGGACAGGCTTTCACAGCATACTATACATTCAAGAGACTTCTAAGACTAGACAACATTCGTTCGGAGAACACAGCAAGGATGTAAATGATTGACGATAAAGCATGAGACAATCGTCCCCTAGAACTTTTTCCTTGGGATTGCGTTCATTCTTTAGAGATAAGTAGATTTTTTACGCTCAGTTTTTGAGAGACTTTTGTTGCAGGCCATCATTGGACGATAACGAGCTTACATGGCAATCATTAGGATTTTTTACGAGACACCGTATTTCACATTGCAACAGACACTCACTAATATCTTTCAAAGATGTTCTCTTTTTTGTGTGTGCTAAGAGGTGGCACATCGGTTCCGGTCGGTAGGTTCGTCATTGTCGTGTCATTACCTGTGCACACGGCCGTGTGAAGGAGGGGAAGAGACCATTCATGACGACTGCACGTGAAACAAAAGATCGCGCACTCATTAGTTGTCACGACACCTCAACATGATCACGGCTTTCTGCCTTCTCTAATAATACTATTAAATATTTAATTCTTGGAAGCGCTATGTCAGCCGGAACATTCAAGTCACAAGTTAAGATGTGCTAAAGCCTCTTTAGCAATGTCACTGTTTCGTTCCTACTTTAGTTCCGGGTCCGTGAATGAGAGAAAGCCGTTCTGAACACGCTTGTGTGCAAATCTACTGTACCTCCTCCCCGGTTATTTTCTTGTCATGATGTGTAGTTTCTCCAAGTTAATGCTGTTGTTTGTAGTGATGAATCGTAGAAGATACACTATGAAAACAAACTATCTCAGTTACGTTTAAGAGAAGCTGAAAGACTCGAATAAAACATGAACAGCAACGGAGTTAAAGAACGGAATTAGGAGAAGAATTAAATCTCGAAGAAAGGCAACTTTCCAGAAAAGAGTTCCACAAGGTTATAACATAGGACCCTACTTCTCAAATTAAATTTATTGGGTTGTTTTGATCATGTTAAATGCATCCTAAAAGTATTTTAGTCTGTCGAACACACAAGTTCAATATCAATATTACACTGTTTAAAAAGCACATTATTAAACAGTTGTCCATCAAGTACAACAATTATATACAACAATTATCACCTCCGGACGATGAAGAAAATCCCCGAAACGCGTAGTGGGGTAGTATGTATTTTTATTCCCTTTTAACAAACCGATCATGTAATGTTTTATTCAGACTCTCTGAGTTACTTCTAAGAGAAGCTGAAAGACTCGAATAAAGCATGAACAGCAAAAGGTTAAAAGAACGGAATTAGGAGAAGAATTAAATCTCAAAGAAAGGCAACTTTCTAGAAAAGGGTTCCACAAGGTTATAACATAGGACCCTACTTCTCAACTTATATTTATTGGGTTGTTTTCATCATGTTAAATGCAACTTAAAAGTATTTGAGTCTGTCGATGCACAAGTTCAATATAAATCTTACCCTGTAACATACCTGTCAGAAAGCACATTATTAAACAGTTGTCCATCAAGTACAACCGTTATCACCTCCTGACGATGAAGAAAAATCTCCGAAACGCGTAGTGGGTTAGTATGTATTTTTATTGCTTGCATGGCTTCCTTTTTAACAAACCGATCATGTTATGTTATGTTCAAACTCTCTCAGTTACTTCTGAGAGAACCTGACAGACTGGACTAAAGCATGAACAGCAAGAGGGTAAAAGAACGGACTTAGGAGAACAATAAAATCACCAAGATGAAAAGGGTAACCTTGCAGGAAGAGTACCACAAGGTTAATACCACAGAACAGATATCTACGTAAGTACATATCACTTTAGGAAACTAAAACCATTTGTATATTTTGTATTTTCGTTGCGAATTATTTTCCATATTTTTCCATATTTTGGAGTTTCTCACATATGTTCAATTTTCTTAGTAATTAAAACCAATATAGTCTATATTTCTTCTAAAATATTACATTACTGTATATTAAAATCGGAGTCCTATCAATAATGGCGATACAAACTAACAATTTATATTTAAACATTTAATATTTTAACTTGAGTGCAGTTGGACAGTCGACACTGTACCGATGGATTCCCAGTTATTTCATAATTCGGATATTTTATTGCTTCATGGGAGTCTGAAGTTCCAGCTAAAGCTGGAAAGACAGCAGTTTGTAGCATTAGTGTAGACAATGACGAAAGTTACATTCAGCATAATGTTTCATGCGTCATAAGACACTCAAACGGCTCCAAAACGTGCATCTGTCATTTTCGGAAAGTTTCAAAAATATAGAAAAAATGAAGATGTACACTGTACTTCCACATAATACTAGATATGAAGACATCGGAAAGGTTGCTGCATTGTAGTGTGGAAACTTAAGTGTGAAGTTAACGCTGGACTTAACCGCAGCAGAAGTTGTGAAGTTCAAATATGCCCCCATTACCTCTTCTGCTTGAGCGCAGTTTCAGTCAATATTCTGTAAATTTGTCCTCTGAGAAAATAGCAGATACACTTTTCATCAAGTAAAAGAACACTTTGTAATCCATTGTTTTAATAACAGAATCAAACGTGCTTTCTTCGAGGTACATGATAAAATGTGAAGTGCGACATTTTAGCTTCACTGAACTTTAATATTGAATGGAATTGATTTTTTGTTTTAATCCGTATATAATTCCATATTTCAGTGAAATAACTAAGTATATGTGTACATACTTCATTAATTATTAGTACACATAAATCCGTTCCATGGATATAAAATAGGACCCTCTTTTACAAGTTATATTTATTTGATTTTTCTGATCACGTGTTCAAAGTAATCACCGTCATGTCAATTCATATTCTAGTTGCATTAAATAAGATCACTTTCCAACTCTGTGCGATGTTGAAGGGCCAGTAATAAAAAGTAAAAAGATAATATCATGTAAGAAAAGTGTAAAAGTATGTAAACACAATGATACGGAAAAAGTAACTCGACGAAAGGGTACCACAAGGTTACAACAAATCACCACTTCCTTCTGCAATATACTAATAACAAATTTTATTGAATGATTAACCCCACTACGTGTTTCAGAGGGCATCGTCTGGTGGTGAAATGGTGGGTTGTATTGTTAGTCTACTTGATACACAATTGTTTTCAAATAATAATACAGTATTGTGTTTAGGTGTAGGAGCCATGCGTACTGTGAATTTATTACGAATATCTTGGGTCAACTCTATGCAGTCAAATACATTTTCATTTGCTGATAAGACTTAATATTGCTATTCAATTTTAATTTCCAATTTTATCATTGACAGTGTGTTGAGGATGTATTCGATGTTGAATATACATATCTAGAGTTTCTAAAATTGTCTGTTTTATCCCTTTTAGGTGTGTGTGATGGAAAGAGAATTTTGGATACTTGATACTTCATGTCCTGTGTCAAGTAGCTGTACAGCAATTGTTTCTTCCTTATACGTATGTAGCGCCAGGAGTTCTTGAAATGTGATGTCAAATCCTCTTCCAGTTTGTACAAGGTAAAAACATTCATCGTTTTTATAGGGTAATTATCTATACAACAGTCTGTTTGCATTTAGCTGCTGTATTGACTCAGTGTATCACAGAATTCTTTCAATTATTTATTGGTTACATTTTTTATTATTTCGAAAAAGAATTAAGTCACAGCCACGGGCAAGGCCTACGTAAAAATAATTAATGTTATGTTGACGATTATATCAGGACTTCAACGTGTTTATACGAAGATATATGGAAACAGTTAAATTCTCTTCAGTAATGTCAGTGTTCCGTTTGCTCTTTAGTTTCGCGTACGTAAATGAGAGAAAGCCATGTTGATTACTCTTGTCTTCGAACTACTTCATTTTCTTGTCATAGTGACAACCTCGTCGTTCCTACAACTTGATAGTATAAGATGCTATTTTTGTGATAATTCGCGCAAAATACAATATGGAAGCCAACTTCATTCAGTTACTTCTTTCATACTTGAGGTTGACAGGAAAATAGTATGAGAATGAATGGTATTAAATCTCAAGAATCTAATTGTGGTATCGAGGAACTTATCACCATTCCATTTCTAACTGTAATTATTGTGTTATAATCACATTCTTCGTGTTTATATTGTTTTGTAGCGCCTTTGAGTAAGAACACTTTGTACCACTGTATGACGTTAAAGGCGTTGGGAATAAGTTACGGGAAGGGAAAAGAGTTAAATACAATGTGTATAAGAGACAAATCAATCTGATGTAGGAGGAAAGTAACTCTCCAGAAAGGAGTGCCACAAGGTTCAAATGTATCACCTTTTCTTTTCAATGTGTTCATAGGGGGGCATCCAGAAAGTGCTGAAATTTGTTTAACGATGTCACTGTTTCGTTCCTGCATTAGTTGCGGGTTTGTGAATGAGGGACAGACATCTCCAAAATGCTTCAGTTCAAATTAATCTACTCTTCATCTTCTACCACTTTCCTCACACCTTGTGTGGTCGCGGGTGCGAGCTATGTCGCACACGTACATTAGGCTTTATTTTACGGTCGGATGGCCTTCCCGACGCCAACCCTAACTGAATGGGTGTAATCACAATTGCGTATTTCTGTGGTGGTTATTAGGCTGGTGTGTTGTCTGAATATGAAAAATAGTGTTGGGAAAAACACAAACAACCAGTCCCCGAGCCAGAAGAATTGAAGGACACTCTGACCCGAAGGCCTTAACGCCGATCATTCAGCCAAGGCGGCGAACTTCAATCTAGCCTATTTTTTCCGCTGATATTTCCTTGTTTTGTTTCTCTAATTTAATGGGATAAGATGCTGTTGTTTCTTGTGACGGTTTTAAACTTTTTAACCGTTTCCATCATTATAAGCCAAATTTATCCTACAGCCTCATTTGATATTCCTGAGTATATAATCGATATTTGTATTAAGCCCTTCAGAGTGCCTCATTCACATTATTCTTCCGTTCTGAGCCACGGCGTAATGTGATTAATAATGTCCATTGATTGCTGGCGTTTAAAATATAAACCGATACCCAATGTGACATAATGTATAGGTATTTAATCAGCATTTAGTTTTCGAGTTAAGGAGAATAAATGGGGAAAGTATACCTTTTAAACAGTCGATGAATATAATGAACAGTAGTGGTCATAAGTTATATCCTTGTGGAACTCCCTTAACAACATTGAACCAAGAACTCTACTCTTAGTCCAGGAGATCTCAGAATTTGGCCCGCCACATCTTAATTTCATAATATTTGTTGATTGTGTAAACCAGATAATTATATTGATTAAGTAAGGCTGGGAGCCAGGTAGTCTGGTGTCAAGTATCCTTGCTAATTATAACACAGGCGGTCTAAGCCAGGTTAAGAAGTGCTGCAGGGCTCCCTCCAGTGAGCTTATCTTACAGGTCAGAGAGATCTTCTGAAAGGGAGTTCGCTTATGGATTACTTCGAGCTCAGATTTGCTCAAGTTCTGGTATATCGCTAACATCATCACAAATCGCTAAAGATTATGCATCGAATCACTTAAATCCTGAAATGGCCTTGTTCAGTTCAACTTGTTGTTTTACTAGCTAAAGCGGCAGCTCACACTGTCGTCTTGGTGTCTTACCAATAATAGTTACTTAACCTCACAGGGGTAATAGGACAGTCCCCGGATCTCAAGATCATCGACCGTAAGAGTTTTGGAAAACGAATAAAGAAGCCCATTCGACACACTATATCGTACGACGTCGGCATTTAAAAGTTGTCTGATGACGCGTTTTGCCGATAACATCAATTGAAACGCAGCCGTAGATCAATAAATAAATCCGTTTCTCTCCAAACTGGTGGTGCAATACATGTTGCCGGGCTGAGTATCTCAGACGTTTGAGGCGCTATCCTTCGTACCCGAACTTGGCAGGTTCGATCCTGGCTCAGTCCGGTGGTATTTGAAGGTGCTTAAATACTTCAGCGTCGTGTCGGTAGAATAATTGGCACGTAAATGTACTCCTGCGGGACTAAATTCCGGCACCTCGGCGTTTCAGAAAACTGTGAAAGTAGTTAGTGGGACGTAAATCAAATACTATTATTATTATTATTCAAATGTACTTTCACAGTAGTTGAGGTAATAGTAATACTATACAGTTATCATTTATTCATTCGATTAAGCCATCTTTGGACAACATAGGACAATTTTCTTCTTCTTGTCTTCCCAAAATTTCTTTACCCTTTTTCCATGGTGTTCTCTTTCTTCCACCCATTTTTTGCCTGATTTTTTATCGTATTTTTCTTTAAAATTAACCATCGAATATTGCTTTCCTAACTCCTTTTATACTCGCAATTGTTTTCTTTTTTTTAATGTTGGGTGATACCAAATCGTCTTCGGCTTCTTTAAAAGAATACTGCTTTGGTTTCTTTACTTGCTAGTGTTCAAAAGTCTGTCTCTGTCCATTCTGTACAGGACTATTTTGAAAGCACCACCTATTTTTGGTGATGTTTTGTATACTTTTCCTTAGGGTTCCCTTTTCTGTTTTTCTAATTCTTCTACCGGAGAAGGTATTCAAATCGCCTGTTGCATATAAAGCTGCTGGGAAGACTTGTGTTTTGTAGTGTCTTAATTTAACATTCCTGGACACTGACCCTTTGTATATATTCGTCGCTGCGTGATAAGCTTTTTTTCATCTTATGATCTGCGCCCTCATACTCTTCTTCTCTACCGATGTTACTGATATTAAATCACCTAAATACTTGAATTCGTTGACCCTTTTGATTTTTTGTTTTTGGATATTTTAATTTCTGCAGGTGCATTCTTTATACTAGTAGATCCATTCTGGTTTTTCATAGGCAACTTGTAACCCTATTTTGGCCGCACATTTTTCAAGGGCTTCTAATTTTACTCTTCCTTCTTTTGGAGTTTTTTAGAATGTCTACTATTTATTTATTTATTTTATTTATTTATTTATTTATTGTTTGCTTATCTGCCAGCTTGGGACCACGATAATTATCACTGTACATTCCTGCGCCTTTTATATTATCGTGGGTTTTCATGAGCTTGCTCTATCGAGAACGGTGTTCGTCCGATCACTTGGCACCAGTTGTCCACTTCAAATCTCGGAATGTTCCAAGAGTCACAAACCTGTTCTGAAAAGGTTTTATTTGTGCCGTCTTTTGATCGTAGTCTCATTTCTTACAGGTCTTTCTTGACATTAATGCACCGTGGAATTGTTGTTTATGGTATTGCTTCAAAATGGTTCATAGTTGTCCACCGAGAGTCGTCCATCCATCGTAGGGGATCATAGAGGCAAGTTCTGCGTTGGTCCATTGTGACCGTGATCTTCTCTATCTTAGAATTCATTTTTGTCTAGATATTCTTACGTAGATCGTGTTTCCGTAGTTGGACCAAGTATGTTGTGGATAATCTTTCTCTCTTTATGCTCTAACTTAGCGAGTGCACATTTCTGAGAGAGGATAAGGCATTCTGCCGCACAGAGAATCGCCGACTTTACGCCAGTGTTGTACTTAGGAATGGTGTGTGTTGAAAACAGCTGTTACTCTTTTTTTATTGCTTTCCAGTATGGAAAATATACTTCAAAGCTTACATGTTCTCAGGAAACTTCATTTATTTAAAACGTATAGACAAATTAATTGACGAAACAAGTATTAATTATTGGACATAAAGATGTATCACGAAACACATTACTGTTTGCTAACATTCTTAGTTTTCCTCAATAAGCTCCCTCTGTGGGTCAGTGATAGAGTGTCGGACTCGTGATCATAAGATAACGGGTTCGAACCCAGCGGAGATAGCCGGATGTTTCGACAGTGGGAAAAAGTCCATTCGACACTCCATGTCGTACCATTTAAAACATCTCTGGTGGACACATTTGGTGTTTACACGGCAAAATTAATTAAAACTCAACCAAAGACGCCCAAGAGAAATTCTGCTTACTCTGCCATCTAGTGGCCGTAGAGTGAAATGGAAGGTCAAAATTGACGACCAGACAGCCAGATGGCGTCAAATTAAAACGACTGCACACTGTACCTTAGGACACACGATTATTGCTATTAACACTTCAAATAACTTCAAATGACTTCACAGTTGTGAAAATCTTTCTAAATAGCGCAAGGCCGCACAAGTGCACGGTGTGTTTTCGTACGCGAATCTTTATAAGATATTTTCTACTATCACGTCTTCATAGTTATGTTCCTGATTGTGGTATTCTATTCTTTGACTGATCTAGATCTACTGTACATAATTAGTCCAACTTTCAAATACCCACATAATTGCAACACTACTATATAAATCTTCCAAAATTAAACTTTTGGCATAGCTCTGACATCATTATATAAATTATTCATAAATAAAGTACTGAAATACTTCTATCATTCATATGAGTCTTTCAAAATCAAACTACTGACATACGGATCATATCACTATAGTAATCCTCCATAATCAAACTACCGGTACTCACATACCTGTCATATCACTACAGAAATATTTCAAAATTACATTATCCTTCTGGCATACCTGTAACCTCACTATAACAATCTTCAAAAATTAAACTACTGATAAAAAAAAATACTGATATACTTTACCTACAACATTACTTCAGAAATCTTCCAGAATGTAACTACTGACACATCTGTGACATCACCATAAAAAACTTCCATAGTTAAACTACTGATATACCTGCAGAAATCTTCCAAAATTTAACCAATGACATCATAGAAATCATTCAAGATTAAACTGATGATATTCCTGTAACATCACACTAGAAATCTTCCAATATTTAACTACTGACACACCCGTAAGATCACTTGAGAAATCTTCCAAAATTAAATTACTGACATACCTGTACATCACTATAGAAATATTCTACAATAAAAGTACTGTCATACCAGTAATATCCAGATAAATTTTGCTACTCACATACCTGTAGGGGCAGTTTAGAAATGTTTCAGATTTAAACTACATAGGTATCTGCATAGTGTTTTTTCTAGATACTGACTTACCAGTTGTACCAGCATAATACGAGAGACAACAATCCTGTATAAATAGTAAAAAATAGCTTCGCTATGGATAGTGAGTAGCGCAGGCTTTGAAATAATTCCAAAAGTTCTTATATCTAATCATTTTTATATTCCTGTATCTTCTTTGAGAAAGGGATGTGTGCTCACTTATAGTGAAGCCGTAGAATAGTGAAGTTCTCTACATCTCATGGTAAAAAACACTCCCTAAATCTTGCTGTGTAGAGACAGAGAGGTAAAATACCCTCTTCCTCTCACAATGTGTTGAGGAGCAAAACACGTCGAAATACAATACAAGCCGAGACGTCTTGCTGAACAAAGTCATGCCAGCTATCGGAAGTTAGACAAGACAAGACGCTCCTAACAATCGATGGGGAGGGGGGAGTGGGTAATCACCTCCACGGCTGGAGCCATTGTTCTGCTTATTAACTACCACCCTGCTTTGTCTAGAACACAGCACACAAACCAACAACACATAATATACCACATTCCGCGCTTCAACAAGATTATGCGATACTTCGTCAGTAGATGTGATGGATAGTGGTAAAAGTACCTCAAATTAAGTCAGTAAATTTCCATTAGATCCATTTCTACTGCGATGGTAACTAGACATGTTTGAGCTGTGTGGACTAGAGCCTTGTAACCGAGCATGAAGCCCATACGTCAAAAGTAATAGTTTGACGCTCGGCTATGTAGGCAAACCACCAATCCTTTCTGTGAAACAGGATTATATACTGCAGCAAAGAAATAGATTGCCGTGTGGCTATGTAGACAAATCACCAAATGTTTATCTGAAGCCTTGTTGTATATTACAGCATAGAAATAGATTGACACGGGGATAAATAGGAAAATCATCAATTATTGCATAGTGCAGAAGAGAAATACATTGACGCACGGGTTTGTGGGCAAATCGTCAAACGTTCTCGGAAACATTATTGTGTACAATAGCAAAGAAATAGACTACTAAATGTTTTCATTCCTCCTGTGAAGTTGCAGGCGGGCTTCTTAAACTGTAACGCAGTCTCTCAGGCTGGGAGGTTTGTTACTGTGAAGGAGATACTCGGAGAAGGGAAGAGGGAAGGCGGCCGTGGCCTATACTGTACTAGGAACTGTCCCGGTATTCGCCTTAGAGTAGGAGAATGGAAAACCATTCTCAGAACTGCCGACGGCGGGATTCAGCCGCGAGGTCCAGCCCTGTCTGCCGAATACAAATGCGTAGTTCCACGGCAGAGCCGTGGCCACCCCTCCTCTGCTCGGTTGGTCGGTCTGAGTGCAGAGCTGTTGGTCCACGGACGAGCCGTGGCCACTTGTGGGCCGAGACCCACTCTGCATCTAGTGACGAAGAAATAGATTGACGCTCGGCTATATAGGCAAATCATCAAACCTCTCTGTGAAGCAGCATTGCATACTACAACCGAACATGAATGATCCGGCCGAATTTGTTGATGCTCGATTCTTTCTGTCTGTATCAAATTGTGTCGCTTCACGTAATTCCGTTGTCTATCGTACAATCATACCACCAGAACCACCACCAACGGCATAGTCACACGGTTTGGTGTTTTTCCCGTTTTAGTTGCCATTATGAATGTGAAAATATTTTTTTCAATTATAATACACTAGGCAGTATTGTTATTTCGTCTCGGTGTTTTCCCAATTGGTACGTTCCTCATCGCAAGATGTTTCATTCCAGGCTCGTGTCAATGTCATATGTTACGTACACATGTTATGTGACTCTCTTAGACTGATTCTGATGGTTCGGTCAGCTTCCGCTTCGAACGCTAGTGCTGTGCGACGTCCGGGGAGCCATCTGGTGACGAATGAACGCGCCAATTCCACTTCTATTATAACGTCTTAATTTCAAAAACTCATTGTTTAAGAAGCCTTTCTCATGGACAGTCGAGATTTTCTCCTAATGACGCAAAGCACAGTTCTCTGTGAAACGTAAAGAATTTCACCTTATTTCTTTGACACGGCATAAGCTCAAAACCTTATACAGTGCGGACCGTGAAAGCATCAATGGCAACATATATATTTTTGTTAACAAAGAGATAATACTAGAAGAGCATTACTTAAATCACTTTAGAACTAGAATGTACCCCTCCAGTTATTACAATCAACACAATCATTATTGCCACTTTAAGAACAAGTACGACATAATATTACAAATCTAATTTTACGCCAGAAGGAAAAAAATACACGAAACTGTAAGAAAGGTTCAGAATTCTTAGGAATAGGCCTATGTTTCGTTTAACGAAATAGCTCAAGTAATGTGCAAGTAATAGAAAAGATCATTCCGTACCCATTTCTCCATGTTAGTCATATGATATTTGGTTGTATTTTATTAGCTACCAGTTTTGTTTCGTATGTGATGGTATACTCAGGGGTTAAAGCATTAACCTGGTTTACGAAGTAATACTTACTAAATCGAGTAACATGTACACTGAGGAGTTCCTAACTGCCTAACTGTCTGACTAACTTTACAAACATATAAATCTGCATTTAACTTGAAAAATATTAAATATCTGCATTTAAAATGGAAATTATGAAAATTAACATTCATTAAATAGAATACACACTCGTCGAACCTTGTACTCACACTTACTTGTTACCTGGTTACTTACACATACGTTATTTGAAGGGCGCCAGCTGCCACTCAGTGCAGCAATAATACAAAGAGACTCTTGACTATCTCTAGGGTGTGGGGTAATAAGCTTACTTTTGACAACATACCATATAAGTTCTGGGAAAAGGAGATTGGCGTTCGGTTTCCCCATTAATTTTGAGGTTAGGATATTTTACTGTCAATGAAATGAAACTATGAATTCGTTTGATAGAACAATATATATTCTTTAAATAATATATCAAAAAATAGTGAGTCTTGTTGCGATAAAACAGATGAGAATATGAAATTATGACATTGCAACTGAAAGAAACTAGGCATGAATTTGAATTCTTCTTGACCGGACATTTAACAATTTATACGAAATATTTCCCTCACTTATTCACTTGACTGTACCTTCAACACTTTTAGTGTAATTACGACGTATTCCTTTGATCTGGTGTTTACTGTAGATATGTCACGCCTAACGTGGTGATACATCCTTGTGACTGCTTCTTCTCCATATCATCTGACTTCTTTGTAAGTCAATATGGTATTACCTCTTGGTAGGTCCTGGGTTGCCCTCTCTGACTTCATGGTAAGCCCTTGCGTCCGTGTCTTCCACTAAGTGACGGACCAACCTCTTGGTCTCACTCTCTCAATGACCAATAATGGCTCACTGAGTCTTCACCAACTCTCGTTCACACTGGTTGACTAACCAACTAAGGCCTCTTGATCTAGTAGACTACTTCACTGTACTGCATCCGTATAACTAATGACTGACGCTACAATATGCACCCACCTTATATAGACGTTGGTTGACTCCGCTACGTAATCTCCAGAAATAACAATGACATACTCCCACCTACGCGACAGATATTACACACAGTGGTGAAATAGCCCGGAGGCGGCTAACTCCGTAAGCGCATATCTAAATAAATACAATGCCGTAGCCATGGCGCGGCGATGACTTGGCAGAATCGCCAGTGGTATAGCAATATAACAACGTCACTTCCAATCTCTGATATATACAACAATTCTCACTGTACAGGTATTGAGTGTTATACTACACATACGTATATATGCATACATCTAAGTACAATCTTGCAAGCAACAGGCAATTGCAAAATCGAATTGAATAAAACGGATAATTACAATAATAGTAACAATATCACAGATAACATAATAATACGGACATAATAATAATAATAATAATAATAATAATAATAATAATAATAATAATAATAATAATAATAATAATAATAATAATAATAATAATACAGATAAAATAATAAAAATACAGATATCATCTTGTAACGGGATTTGAACCGTTACAACACTGACTTAGCAAATGTCATGGGATAGTCACCTAATAGCGTGTGGGGCCTCCTCTGGACGCAGCTGACACCAAATCTTTTGCATAGCGGCCGCCAATTCTGGTCTATTCGTGGGTGCAGGATCTATGGCACGGAGCCTGCGTTCCAGAACATCCCAGATATGCTCGATAGGGTTCATATTGGGGCTCCTGGGTGGCCATGGCAGTCGTTGGACCTCCGCTGCATGTTCCTGGAACCATTCCCGGGCGACGTGGGAGTAATGTTGCGGCACGTTATCATCTTGAATCACCGCAGAACCGTCTGGGCGCTGGAGGCCAAAAATGGATGGAGATGGTCTCCGAGCAACTCAACATACCGCGTACCATTCAAAGTCTCTTCCAGAACAACTAGAGGGCCCATTCCATGCCAGGAAAATGCACCCCTGACCATGACAAAGACACCAGCGCCCTGGACCACACCTTCGAGGCAGGCGGGATCCATCGCTTCATGTGGTCTGCGCCATACACGGTGCCTCCCATCGGCATGGTGCAGTTGAAATCGTGTTTCGTCCGAGCATATCACGTTACGCCATTGTTCCAGTGTCCATCCCTGGTGACTGGCGACAAATGCGCGTCGTTGTGCCCGATGACGTTGGGTTAACAGTGGCACCTGTGTGCGGCGCCGGCTCCCATACCCCATAGAACCCATGTTCCTACGGATTGTCCACTGGAAGACGTGTCTAGCACGGCCTGTGTTGAATTGTGAATTGAGTCGTGATTTGTTACACGGTTGTCCGTCTGTCACTATTGACAATACGTCTCAGATATCGCCGGTCACGATCATCGAGGGTGGCTGGACGGCCGGTCGTTCGTTCGCTAATGGGGACGGTGACACCCGCATTCAGCCATTAACGATACACCCTGGACACGGTTGATCGTGTGAGGCCGAATTCCCACACCACTTCCTAAATCGCACTTCCCATCCGTCGGGCGCGAACCACCATACCCCGTTCGAACGGTGTCAGCTCAAGATGACGTTCCATGTTACATCTGTCACATGCACGGCCACTGTTCACAAGGTCTCCTATACAACTGTCGCTGGCACAGGGGGCGTGTGGTGCGCAGACAACGCACCTGCGCATCAGTGCTCCGCTATCCCATGACATTTGCTCAGTCAGTGTATATTCAATTGCACGGCGGTCATGCTATGACTTTTGCATAAACATTAGGGGTACGGCTCATCAGAACCCCTGAAATATATGTTACTGTGCATTACTGAAGGAGCGGGATAGTCGACAATTCCTTACAAATAAATTATTTTGCATTCGGACCTAATGATGACTAAAAATCCCGGGTATAGTGATGAAGAGTGCATGAAGAGTCCTTTATCGCATCCAAGATCTTGCTGGTAAAAATTTTGAGAGGGAGAATTAGTTCCGTTAATACGTTGTAGACGAACTTAGTTAGGTCACCTCTGACCACAGAGAATAAGCCGTGAACTTTCCATTTCTTAATGAGGTGTTGTAGTGTTTAGAAGTGTCAGAATACCATTTCCAGTGAACTACGATCAAATTTCCGAGAAAAATTCACTCTCTCATTTGAAAACAGTCACTTTGGAAATCAAAACAGTTCTCTCACTGTTAAAACATAAAAAGTTACATCCCATTTCAGACAATGATATTTTGTGACTTAAGCATTGAGCGTTAGAGATATATATAAAAATTCCACTTGAATTCGACGGAAAAAGGTCAGTATTCTTTCCTCGAGGGAATGGGAAATAATTAAAAGAAGGAATATTTTTAAACTTGAAGGGAAATTTCAAGACTGGGCTGATATCTGACGAGTATCTTAGCGAAACTCAAGAGGAAGCATTTAGGCCTGTCCTGTGGAAAGCGTTGAGTCTCGGAATTAAGCGGGCGTCATTCAGGTAATAATTAGATAATAGGATTACTCTGACAGGAGTGGTGTCGCCTCATCAGCTGGCAGAAGCGAGAGTGGCTCCTTCCTTGTCTATGGAGGGACGGTCAATGGATACTGTATTATCCAAGATTATAACATTCACAGAACTGTTCAGCATTGAACTAGGAATATCTAGAAAAACTGTTAGCACATTTTGCTCTAAATGCGATCGTTGCCCTCTCTGGTAGAAATGACGTTCTGGTCACGCTGTGAGCAGTGCCCGCAGGAGGCTTTGACAGGGACGGAAAGTCGTGAACCAACAATGCAAGACTAAATGTATAGTTGTTTCCAACAATAATGATCGTCAATGTGGGCAGCTAATGGTTAATAAATATAATTAATTAATCAGTCGAAAGGTTGCAAGAAAGCACATACACCTAGGGATATCAGTGATAGAGGACGACGAGTCTTTGGAGTTTCTGTAGAATAGAAAAGTCTCGGGTGGTATTTCTGTGGATGCGCACTATTTAGACTATTTAGATGGTAGATCTTCCCAGTAATTTTGCACGCAGTTCAGTATTGGACCTTCACAAAACATCGAATAAAAATTTGAAGTTTTACGTGAGGTACACTGGAAGTTTTAGGGAAATTATGAAACCAAAAAGGACTCAAATCATTTAAAACCAAAATCATAAACATTAACAAATCGTATGCATTTAATAAGAAATGTTGATATCGCCAATTCACAATCACTGACATATTTTCTCAAAGTGAACAATATTGTATATAATGTATAGTTGACGGACTGAAAAACTTACAAACTTCATGAAAAGTTTTCATTCCCCTCCTGAGGGGGAGGGGCGGGCCACCTAGAAGGTAACACCTTCTCACTGGCCAGGAGATTCGTCCGGGTTGAGGGTTTAATGGAGTAGGAGGATATAAATTAGCAGAACAGCTAAAACTTTCATAAACAAACATTATCAGAAAGATGGACAACCGTGGATAATGCCAAGTGAACCGGTACACATCACAGATACTATATAGAAGGGAGAGTCTCAGTTTTTTGGGCACATTCTGAGAACCAGAAACCGGGTTATCAAGAGAAACTATAGAGACACTCTGGAATCTGAAGCAGAAGTAGAATGGATTAAGGAGAAATAACTCTGGATGGTTTTGAAAACAATACGATAAATTTCGAGAAACTGACAAACTGTAAGATTTAAACAAAAAAAAATCCTTCAGGCAAGCAATTCAATGTGGAAAACATCCTAAGGATATGAGGTACGAATGTGAGGTAAATTAAATATAATAAAATATGGTAATATATTATTTATTTATTCCTAAATATTACAATCCCTTTCTTAATGATCGTTATCCGATCGATTAGATTAGCAGTTTGCCTTTTTCCACCACTGCGAGCGCTAACTCCCTACAGTACTGCATAGTGTTGCCATTTGGCAACATTGTAAATGAACGCAGATTGTGGACAGAGGTAATTTTCAACTGTACAGTCAATCAAACTTATATATCAGTGATGCATTGTTTTTTTCTTTTTTGCATAACAGGCGACAAAGCAGCCCTAAAACCAAAGCTACTCCTTCCACTTCGTCAGTATGCACGCGTACCAATCACCGTTTATTTTCCGTGGACCCTCCCCATCACATTACTACAGGCTTCCGGAGTACCTCTGGCTCAACCTCAAAACATTACAAATCTACAGTCGTGCAAGTACACTTGTGCCTTGCAATACGTACCCAGGATGCATCAGTCGCTAGACGTAGGAGTATTTTCCGATATTTCCATCTGAAAATACTATCTCTGGCACTGCTCAGTAAATACTGCTGTGCAGTGTGGTAGACGCAAGTGTAGTTTCGAAATGTTTATGCCATAGTAAAAGTTCTGAGAAGTGTGTTGTTTATTCATAGCAGTGCCATTAAAAGTAACATGCTTTGCCCCCATTCGACCTGTAAATGTTTTGTTACTGCAACATGTATAACAAGCACAGGGTGACTTTTTTACTTTAATGAAAATGTCATTATTTGAAAAAGTAAAAAAAAAATCCTAGGAAAAATGAGTTTGACATTTATGGTTAAAGTCGAAAGCCAACCCTTCTTCTTCTGTGGTATTCAGTCCGAAGATTGGTTTGTATCGGCTTTCCATGAACTCCGGTCTATGGCTAATCTCTTCAAGTCCAAGTAATTATCACAGCCCTTGTCGTGAATGATTTGTTTTATATAACCTAGACGTGGTCTACCTCTAAAGTTCTTTCCTTCCACACTGTCCTCCAGTATTGTGTTCAGATGACCCTATCTAATGCAAAATCCAGCTCTCAAAAATTTAAGCACTTCACAGAACCCTTCAAAGAGATAAACGCATTTTTTACAAACTTGAGGAATAGTCACAGATATTAACATAATTCAACATTTAATTTCAAGTACATCTTATATTTTACGTTTTCAAAGTTATTGTTGCCAAAAAATTATTTAAATAATTTAAAATTGATTTTACCATCATGGATATTCAATTGTCCCATTTCTCTATAGGGTCTCTATGCGATAAATCTTTGTAGCGTTCTTTTAGGACCGGATGCCCTTCCTAACATCAACCTAATCAGAGGAGTTAGTGAGATGAAATGAATGACGTGATATATGGAAGGGAGACACTGAAACCCGCCGCTGGCACGGAGCCTACACCTGCCGAATAGCACCAAGGGTTCTACTGAAAGCTTAATGTCTCCATCGGACGGACGGGGATAAGAATTTAATCCATCCTGCCCTGCCGGCAAACATTTTGATGGCGAATTTTTTTTCGACCAAGGTGACTCGAGCTGGGTAACCACGGTGTGAGACCGTCTTAACGATCATGGCCAACACGCGGACTCCAATGCTGGA
This sequence comes from Anabrus simplex, assembly GCF_040414725.1. Classification (NCBI taxonomy): domain Eukaryota; kingdom Metazoa; phylum Arthropoda; class Insecta; order Orthoptera; family Tettigoniidae; genus Anabrus; species Anabrus simplex. The sequence continues at coordinate 208,965,490 of NC_090279.1, read as the reverse complement.
TTTCTGTAGGCTATTTGTAGATGATGTTATACGGTATAGAGTAGTAAATGAGTTGCAGGGTTTAGAGCGACTACAGGAGGACCTGGACACTGTTCCGAGAATCCAGGTTCACGGCCTCCTGAATTGAATACTAGAATCCAGATCCAAGGCCTCCTGAACTGGATACTAGAACCCAGATACAAGGCCTTCTGAATTGAATACTAGAATCCAGATCCAAGCCCTCCTGAATTGAATACTAGAATCCAGATCCAAGGCCTCCTGAATTCAATACTAGAATCCATATTCAAGGCTTCCTGAATTGAATACTAGAATCCAGATCCAAGGCCTCCTGAATTGAATTCCAGAATCCAGACACAAGGCCTCCTGAATTGAATACTAGAATCCAGATCCAAGTCCCCCTGAATTGAATACTAGAATCCAGATACAAGACCTCCTGAATTGAATACTAGAATCCAGATCCAAGGCCTCCTGAAATGAATACTAGAATCCGTATCCAAGGCCTCCTGAATTGAATACTAGAATTAAGATCCGAGGCCTCCTGAATTGAAAACTAGAATCCAGATCCAAGGCCCCATGAATTGAATACTAGAATCCTGATCCAAATGGGAGGTACTTCCGTTTGGAAGTTATATCAAACTACTTACTTCACGATTTCCCTCACTCTTCTTTAGGAAATGTAAAACTCTTGGACGTCTGCGGAATACCGAGCGAATTGGCCGTGCGGTTAGGGCTCGCAGCTGTGAGCTTGTATTTGGGAGATTGTGGGTTCGATCCCCGCTGTCAGCGGCCTTGAGGATGGATTTTCATGGTTTCCCATTTTCACACCAGACAAATGCTGGGGCTGTACCTTAATTAATACCACGGCAGCTTGAGCCCTACACCGTAAAGCCAACTATAAAGAAAAGTAACGTCTACGTAATAATTTTTCAAGCGGCATTTCGTCATTGGTAATGTAAAATAAAACCATTTGGAAACAATCCAATAAAAAGGAAAACAAAATTGAATCACAATCAGTTATTCGGTTATTTTGAATGTTACTGTCAAAAAATCTGTTTTTCGTTTGCTAAAATTCTATAAGTTTTTAGAAAGAATAAACATCATCCTAGAAATGCCTAGTGTCGCCCACAATACTCGTTTGTCAATGTCAACCTTAATTAAAAGAAAAACAAATTTTCATCCATCTAATTAAGATAGGGACGGGGTCCGTATATGTTCAGATCCGAATGTGTCCTTAAACGTTGTGGCAAAACTGAAATAACAAGAGTATAGACAAGTTGTTCAATGTTGCCACGGCAATTCTATGGCTAAATAGTATCAAATAGGTGTTCCAGTTTCTGAGAGGTGAAATCTGAAAGTAATTTACCCCAAAGTGATTCATTTCACGTACGTTTCATCGGTGCGCGGATCTTATTCCAGCTAAGCTAGGGGTCACAACTTAGAGGACAAAGAAAGCGTACGTATTTTACAGTCTTTGTAAAAACCAGTCCACTCATTGTTTCTGCTCCCGCACATGTTATAAATATATCAAGCTGAAACAATCAAGCAGTCCTTCCTCTCTAGTTTGAGGATGTCTTTTAATTGCACAGTAGAAAGGATATTGTGTGTCGCATGTTGGCGATGGTAACGGGCGATAGATGTCGCGCTCCAGGGCTCACCGACCAGACAACAATCGAACTACACTCTGTCGAACTGAACTGTTTCGAACGAATGACTTCATCTTGATACTTGTGTAATTACTTGAGCATGTTAATAAGGCAGTCGACATACATGAAATATGCTTTCTTTCAAGCGTACATTGCTAGTTCCATTTTTGCCCACTTTTTGTGCATCTGATCGTAATTGTCAAGCATTTCTCAACATTTCCGGAGTCAGCGATGTTCAGAGAATTGCGATTAACGGAAGCCTATTCCGAGATAAAGAAAGGTTCCTGGAGTTTGCCGCAGAAACACCTGCAAGTCTTCTGTCTTTCTTCACGTCCAGTCATCGGTACGACCTCCATATCTCTCTGTGTTGTGCACTATTCTTTACCTCTGCACATCATTTCTTTCATTTCCTAATGTTGTTTAATAGCTGGTACTGCTGTGCTTCTCTTAATGTGTGGCTTAAATATTCCTTGCGTTGTGGCACTCCAATAGCAGCTTCACGCTATTTGTAGATGATGTTATACGGTATAGAGTAGTAAATGAATTGCAGGATTTTGAGCGACTACAGGAGGACCTGGACAATGTTCCGAGAATCCAGGTTCAAGGCCTCCTGAATTGAATACTGAAAGTAGATCCAAGGCCTCCCGATTGTAGTATAAGAATCAGATCCAAGGCCTCCTGAACTGAGTACTAGAATCCAGATCCAAGGCCTCCTGATTGTAGTACTAGAATTAGATCCAAGGCCTCCTGATTGTAGTACTAGAATCAGATACAAGGCCTCCTGATTGTAGTACTAGAATCAGATCCAAGGCCTTCTGTTGTGGTACTAAAACGTTCGATTAGGAATTTAATGTTTCTTCTTTGTTTAACGTCGCATTAACTCGTCGGAGGTTTTCGGCGATTAGTATTTCTTGTTCAGTTTCAAATGCAATATTTTCTACTATTTATTCATCAGTTATAAAATTTTAAATGTAAAACGGATATCTAGTTTTCTTGAATACTACTTTTCCTCAACATCAAAATTCCTACAATCTATGTAAACATATTTCACGTTAAAGGAAATGTTAGGTACGGTATTTTTCGTACACAGTTTACTTTATAGGTAGGCCTACTCAGTCTGATTTCTGGGCCAATTAAAATGGACTTGTATAAATGGTTTATATTTAGAAATCTGATGTGAAAATAATAAATAAATTTGTAGCCGTGATTTTTAATCCCTAAATTAACCTTATTTAGTCATTGTCGACCTCATATATTGTCATTTTAAGATCATATTTGGGCAATATTTAGGTCTTAATAATATTAGCCCTATTCTCATCTCTTAATTTTCGTCCTTCTTACCTTCCTTCTTTTCTTCCTTTCATTTCCTTTCCTTCATTTCTTACCTTCCTTTGTCCTCTTCTTTTTTCATCCTCCCTACCTTCTTTATTTTTATCCTTTTTACTTCACAAACACCAAGCTGTATGTCACAAGATGGCTGGTTTAGTATTAACACAGTAAATAGGAGGTGCAATCACTTCTGGCATACTTGAGGTTCAGGGACATAGCTGGAACATTCTGATACATTTAAGGATAAGCCACCCTGATCAACTGTTCTACCGAATCCGATTCGTCAGTGCAGAACTCCACATTTTTTGATGTAATCACATGATGTAACGTATTTCTAAGGGAAGTACATTGCATGTTTTAGGAACTAGTGCTTCACGTGCTGTTGGTGATATCTTACTAAGATCGTAATTACTTCGCAAGAAAAAAGAAACCAAAGAACTGATGACAATAATGGTTGACGATCCAGGGTGGGAAACACAGCCGATGGCTTTGAAGCGGAAACAAACGCCGCACAACGTTTGACACGACACTGTCCTTAACAATTGTTCTTCGGTTTCCGTCACGTAAGACACTTTGCGCACATCGTTTTTTATATTATCTGTTGTGCATGTGTAATAATGTCTTCTTAATTCCGGATGTGAGGTTTTTGATTTAAGTGGGCGTAATTTAGTTGCCTGTTCATCTTCGCACATAATTTCTTTATTGTTATGACCTTCATACTGTTTCCTTCTTGCAGGTTTTGTTCTAGCTTGATATGGAAACCTATCATTAAATCACAATTGCGGCTAACATTGTCCGAAGTAAAAAAAAAACTTTGATTTTGTCGATAAGATAAAAGAATTCTCCCAATGCACTAGAAGTTTATCGGAACTCTCCCATCTCATCATTTTCATAATTTAAACAAAAGTCTTTTAAGCTCACGTGTTATTTTTAACAGACGGATATTATATACAGGTTGTTCCGGTGATATGTATGAGGTAATCTGGGGAGTGGATACTAGATCTCAAAACAATACAAAATGTCCCTATGAACATATGCTCTACGGTCGTTCATTTAAGAGTTACACCGTTTCCAACTTTGCACAGGAAGTGTTGATAACAGCCTTACCTGGCACATCCCATGCCGAGAAGGTGTCACCATGTTGGTGTACCACGGGGATACTGCATTCTAATGCAGGAAGTGCTCAAAATGTGCCTGAATGTATAACAGACGAACACGTTCGAAAATTCTAGGCATTCCACGTATTCTTTGGCTCTCACCGTGGAGGGCTGAAATTTTTCACAGGTTTTCTTTATAAACTAATTAGGGAAAGTACAGAAGTTTCATTCCGATGCTTTGTGGTAAAGAGGGATGTTATTGCGGTAACTCCTGTAAAATACATCATTATTACATCACTCACTTGGGGTAAAAGCTTAGGACGCCCTCTCTACGAATGTTGGTGGTCCAGTTGATTATGATAACTTGTGAAAGAGCGGCTCTAAGGATTTCAATGGAAGTTCTTCCAAACCAGTGGTGAAGGTCTTTAAGCCAGTAATGTCTCCATCTCCCTATAGCTCCTTTTCCTTCAATTTTCACTTCGATTATGATTTGTAGAAATTCATATCGTTCACCTCTCATGATGTACCTGAGGTTTCGTTCCTTGATGGTTGTTAGAAGCTCTTTTTTTTCTTATTCAACAAGTTGAGGACTTCCTCATTGGCCTTTGTTTCTGCCCAGGATATTCGAACCATTCTTCTACAGAAATACATTCCAAGAGCTTCACTCTGCCTCTCCTGCAAATAGATGAGCGTCCAGCCTTCAAAATCATACACAAGAGCATGAAAAACATAGAATCGCAATATACTAACTCGGAACTGAAGGTTGAGATCTCTACTCCTGAATAGGACCTTCATACTGGTCAACAAATGTTTGGCTTCCCAAATCTATATAAATAAACCTCTACGGACCGTGTGTTTGTACATTGACTATTTCGGCGAAATGTTCATTCAGTTATCCGTTTCGGATGTAATAATGACGATCTGCATATTTTTTAGCTTTTGTGTCTGTTTGTTTGTCTGTTTGTCTGAGTTTTTATAAATGAAAGCTACTGGATATATTTCTACCAAACTTCATATTTAGAATCCACCTGCCCTTGGGTAGGTTTTAGGGCCAATATTGTTTCTAAATCCCTGAATTGTCCGGGATGTTACAGCATTGTCACGTGCTTTCGTAGAAGAATTTGTTTGACATGCCGTATTAAACGTTTCTATACAGGCATGTAACTTCGCATAAATTCATGAAAGAATCGTGAAATCGATTACCAATTCCCGTGCGAAGGACGGGTACATTATGCTAGGTAATAATATAATTTGAAGATCAGCAAGGCTGCTGAGTACGCACGAACGTAGCAGGTTCAAATTTGGCACAAGTGTTTCTTATAAGCTAGTTAAAGTAAGTAATGATATTTTCATTCTGATATTTTGTGAAATTACCGGACTTTAATCTCATAATTTCCACGAATTCATAGGACTACAATTTGGCGTATATGTTCTCATAACATTAGCAAAACTGGCGATCGATAAAGTGGCTATGCGGTATGTGTCACGTAAGTACAAGCTCAGATAGGGGAGATAGTGGGTTCGAACCCTTCTGTCGGCAGCCCTGGAGATGTTTTTCCATTTCACACCAGGTAAATGATAGCGCTGTACCTCAACTACGACCACGGCCGTTTCCTTTCCACTCCTAGCCCTTTCCTATCCCGTCGTCGCCGTAAGACGTACAGTAACTGTGTCGGTGCCACGTAAGGCATGTTGTAAAGGGATGAAATGTGTCGGAAATATATAATGTAATTAAGGAAATAAAGTATGTTTTAGACAGATATTTTGCGATTAAGTGTTAACTCCCCTAATTACAATATTTAAATCTCACACTTCCTTGGAAGCTAGGGAGCTGTAATTTGGCACACTTATTTTTCATAAGCTAGTTAGGAAATCTGAAGCTATTCCTTTCCTATGTTTCGTGACTGAAGGGGTAAATTGGGGCATCTACCCTAATTACTATACCACTAAATCGCACAATGCCTACAACATTAGAGGTATATATTTTGGTACAGGTGTTCTTTGTAAGCTAATTAAGAAAAGTAGGGATTTTTATGATTAAGGAATAAAAGATAACACATCATCTCGTGCGAAGAACTGACATTCAGTTAGCCTATAATAAATTTTCAATACCTTCAACTGCACGTATCTCACGAAAGGATCTGCCGTTTTTCCAGCTAGGTACTCCAGTTATTTCGTCTTAAAATATTCCATGTGTCTGTAACACTCACCAGCGGAAGCACAGTTCCGATTTCATAGAGATATTCTACGTCAAAAGTGCCAGTCACAGTGCTACCAACATCTGAATAATATAGCCTTGTTTCTTGTCACTGTCTGACAGCACTCTATCAATATCGGAGAAATTCACGCACGGGTAAACATGTTCCCTTCATAACGGATTTTCACATCATTGTGTTGTGTGTAATTATTGCCAACATCTGATGGAGAAATATTTTATTTCACACAATAATTATTTTTCTGCTGTGAGAAAATGCCCTAATGTACCGGTCATGGTAGCGAAGCGTGCACTGATGATGACGATAAGACAGCCTTTAAGATCTAGCCAGCAAAGCGTGGTGGATGGCCTGCCTGCCTGCCTTCTTACATCGGAACGGCTGTAATTTCATACGACAAGGAGTGAAATGGTTCGCGAAGAAGAGAGGCAAGAATGTACAGTAATACGTGACCGAACACTCCGCCTCCTGTGGGTGGGGCTGCAGACGAAGAATACACCCACGGTATCCCCTGCCTGTCGTAAGAGGTGGTGGCCAAGCGGTGATGAAGTTTGAACCATGAGATTATCTGTGATTAGTACCATAACACGAGGAACACCATGAGTCAACATTTCTTGCGATTAGTATCACTATGTGAGGAATACCATAGGTTTTGGGGGTGGATCACTATGGGAGTACCCGTGTACAGTATCCGGCAGTATGCCCGAGGCTCCCCTCTGTCCAGGTTCGGTTGGAACAGGCTACACTCCCTGGGGTGTTTTATCATCTGGTCTTGGACGCCAATGGTCTGCGTTTCCAGGAACACTGTGGGTCTGGGCGTTACCTGTGGTTAGTACCAGTATATGAGTGACGCCGTGCGTCTGCGTTACTTGTGATCAGTACCGCTACATGAGAAATACCATGGTTCTACTTTACTAGCGATAAGTAAAGTGAGCTCTAGCTTGACACCGCTGAAGTCACAGATGGCAGTGATTCGGAGTTAGTGGCATGGACGTTACACAGCTTCTGGCTCGGAGCTGTCCCTCAAGTAATCGATTTTTTACAGTTCAGTTTGGACCCCTTTAGACGACAAGCATCATCGATTCAGGATTGGGCTTTGGAAGCAGCCCCTTGATCAGTATATACCATTGTTTTAAGTTCATAATCATTGCTCATCGCCGCCTTTTTGAATTCCAATCAGTGAATTGATGTCCGGTTCCATGGCTAAATGGTTAGAGTGTTGGCCTTTGGTCACAGGGTCCCGGGTTCGAATCCCGGCAGGGTCTGGAATTTAACCATCATAGGTTAATTCTGCTGGCACGGGGGCTGGATATATGTGTCGTCTTCATCATCATTCCATCCTCATCACGACGCGCCGGTCGCCTACGTACGTCAAATCAAAAGCCCTGCACCAGGCGACCCGAAGTCCTCGGACACCTCCCGGCAGTAAAAGCCATACGCCATTTCATTTCAGTCGATTGATTTTGGAATTTTTTAAAACTTTGGTTATTGTGAGTTGGATCCACTGATTATCTTACATTCATATTCATCCATTCATTCTTCATCATCAAGTTTTGAATTCTCATCATTGGATGAAGTTTGGAATTCTAAAGTGTGCTTACATTTCGTGTCACTAGGGGCCGATGAGCAAGATGTTAGGCCCCTTTAAACAAGAAGCATCATCATATAGAATGCAAATGTCTGTCACCTATAAGAGAGACTTGCAAGTAAGGAGTAAGCTATGAGCCGTCATCGGGTTTCAAATTCTCCCCACCTCATCATCATCATCATCATCATCATCATCATCATCATCATCATCATCATCCAGTGAGCTCTGGACACCGCTGAAGTCGCAGATGGCAGTGATTCGGAGTTAGTGGCATGAACGCTACACAGCTTCTGGCTCGGAGCTGTCCCTCAAGTAATCGATGTTCTACAGTTCAGTGTGTCACTCTGGTATCAGCTGAAGCTCCATTGGCTGCTTCAATTGCAGTATGATCTACCACACTCATGCGACGAGTACGGCGGTCTTCCCTCTCCGTGACCATTGCTGCACTGTGGGTACATCCCTGTCAAATCTTTCTGTATTATCGTGGGAAGAATATCCACCTTCTCGTAGCCCTATGACAAGGCCTCTGTAAGCTGGTGATACTGCCTTCTTAGTTTCCTTAAAGCCATGCTTCACTCACACTTACCTCACAACGTTAACACCGGGCGATGACTAACGTTCATTCAGTATACAGTGCGTATTTATAGCTTTGCTCTTCGTCGACTAGCGCGTAAATTTGAATAGGCTTTATCTTTCAGATGTGTAGAAACGTGTCCCGAATTTCGTTTATCTAGCACAACCGCTTGGTTTTGGGATTTGATTTTCCGACAGGGTATCACTTAGCTGGGCGTTCTATAGAGTGACTTCCTCTGGGCTGGTATCGTAAGATCTGCTTTTGGATTCTGTCTCTTCCCATTCTGTTCACAAGGTGCTTCCAGTTCTTTGGGTATTTCCATAAGAATTTTAACCTGGGTTCTACCTTCAGGTTTTTCATCACATCGTCATTCCTGTCGTGTATCGCACTCTATGTATATTTAACCACATCTCAGCATCGGTGATTAGAGGTTAATCTCTTTTCCTAATTGTCCATGATTCACTTCCGTACAAGAGAACTGGTCTGTAAATATACACTCTCGTGCTTTTCCGGTTTCATGACTGAATTGATACCCATGGTTTTATTATATTTTGCAAATGCTGTTATCAATACCAGAATTGATATCAAACTATAGAGAGCAGCTGAGGTAGTTCACAGAGTTATTTCGTTCTATTGGCTTATTATTACAGTATAAGTTTACAAGGAACTAGTTCTTTACCTTGTAAAGCGAATGCTTTTTTTTTTCAGTTGATATTTCCATGCCATATTCAAATGCTGTTTTATTAAGGTGGTGTACTGAGCGTTGTAAAACGTTTTCTGAACAAGCAAATAGTACTTAGTCATCATCATGAATTGAATAAATAGTAACTGTAACTTCATTCATTCATTCATTCATTCATTCATTCATTCATTCATTCATTCATTCATTCATTCATTCATTCATTCATTCATGGTCTAAGGACTATAAAAGAACTGTTCTTTATCTTCTTCTGCTTACTCTCCCGCACCGTTTCCCTTGCAATGCAAGTTTAGGAACTAACCTAACTAAACCAGACCAATGGTAATATCACGCCGACGTTCGCAAGCCTTGTTTAGCATACTGTGACGTAAGAGCTTCGCCATATTGACTTTCCGGCATATCTTTCGTTATGACACTAAGTGTACAAAAGGAGTATTTCATTATCCCTACCTATTCAACACCATTAATTCCACGGTTATGTGGTTAAATGAACATAGAATTACTAGGTTTAAAGGGACATGTTTCGCCCTTCTTTTATTGGGCATCATAAGCCTCATTTAATCTTAATACAAGCTTTGGTTTGAGGACATTATCACTTATAAAAATTGAACTGTTGATTTCCTAAAAGTAATGACACTGTGGAATAGTTATTATACAAGATGAACATATACAACACGCGCTAAAATTACTTTAAGCAATTTAAAATGTTCGCCTAGAAAGAAAATAATTTTGTGTCATATTAACTCTAAATATAACACATGTCCGACACTGAAATGGATCCTCTTCGTAAAAATTTAATATACGTATCACTTGGGGATCGGAATATCGAACCCAAGACTTCAGTAGACAAGAATGGTATGAGAAAAGGCAAAATAATTTGTCGCTGTTTAATAATATTGTAGATTTAAGTGGTAATTAAAAAAATTTGCCAATGAACTCCTTACATTTACATTGCAAAATATTTTCTTCAGACCACACAATGGTATTATATCTTGTTTATTTGACTTCATTTTATCGAACGTTATCACGAATAGGTATTGACAATTATTAGACGTTTGAATGGTAGACTTAAGTGTTGTAGATCTCTCACGTTGAATTACAGAAGAACATCAGATATTACTTACGCTTATATTTTGTAAGTAGAACATCTGCCAGTAGATCATATAAATAGGATATTTTTAACGTTCTTTCTTTAGACTTACTGTACTGACCTTAATGTACAATATTATTCCTAATAAATTTAATATCTGCCTTCTATTTCTTTCAGTCACGAACATCATAGAAAATAAAAGCCATTGTGAACAGTGCTGATGACTTGATACAATTACTCTGCGCTGCCTCAGCCGAAGTTATGTCGCACACAGGGGCCCTGCTTTAAGCGTATATACAGTCTGGAAGTGTCGTCCTTCCTGGGTTATACAGGCGTTGTATCTGGTAACCACATTCTGGCTGACACGAAGGATTTCTGCCACTGTAATGTTTCTGATTTCATTCGTAATATTTTCTTTCAGTTCCTTCAAAGTGTGAAAACTTGTTCGATACAGTTTTTCTTACAGTTTACCCCAGAAGTAAAAATCACACACTGTTAGATCTAGTGAACGAAGCGGAAATAGACCAGCATTGATCACTCTGTTTGCAAACACTACCAAGATTGTAAGCAGGGAATCTTCTGATAAAACTCGTGGTTTGTTTATTGGGCACTGAGCTATACTGGGAGTCAGTTCAAGATCTAAGCGTTCCCTTTGATGTTATACGAAGGTAATACCAAAAATAAGCTCTCCTATTTTTTTATAAGTACATAGACCTCTTTATTTCTACAAAGGTTTACATCAATTTACAGCTTGAACATTTAGCTGTTTTCCTACATAAAAACCATTTAGGTCCATGCATTTTTGAAGACGCTGTGACAGTTTATGTATGCCCATGTCATACCAGCTCGCAGGCATGTTGTTCAGGAAGTTGTGAGCGGCAGACCTCAGGAACCAAAATGCAGAGATCATCCAGGGTGATCTGCCGATCATCACGCATAATTTGGCTCAACCTTCACGACTGCATCGACGGAAATTGACGATCTCCCGCTCCTTTGTTCGTTCGGCTGCAAAATCTTTACACCGCTTACGAACATTTTTGACATCCATGCACGATTTACCGTATCCTTCCGTCAATTTTCGATGGATTTCAATCGTTTCGGTACATTTTGCGTTCTAAAACCGAATAACTTCGCACTTGGCGGTAACATCCAATGGGAGCTCCACTCTCAACGGCTGTCAAGCCAAGACTGAGTGTTCTATTGCGGTGTGCGCATGTTTATATGTGAGCGCGGGAAACACTCTTCACAATATTGTGACCAACAGCCACACGAACAGAGTTCTGTACTTATAAAAATATACGAGACTTTATTTTTTGGATTACCCTCGTATATGTTATACAGGCCGCTTACACTACCCACCAGGCTCAAGACGAGAACCGAGACTGAGAGGGAGGAAAGAGGGAAAGTCTGCCCATGCGGAGGGTTAATCTGCTCAGGTCTTCAACTGATTACCGGTATAACATCAAAAGGGCCACTTAGGACTTGAGTTGATGCCGACTATAATAGTTTCAAATATATTTACAATTATGTGAATATGTGCTCATGAAGGTGACACTTAACCAGGAAATTGCTGAACAAATGCATCGCGTACCCGTCGAGCCGGTGTTGGAATGATAACTGCCTCACCATTTTAACAGCTGAAATTCAGACTGGCGAATGATGCTTGCGAGGTCGAACATATGCAGGCTGCTTGCAAGGTCAAGAACTATGCGCGCGCCTCCAATACTGCTGCTTACATATCGGACAGAAAAAATGCCTCTTGGACGGGCTTAGTTTATATCGGAGATCCTGTATATCGGCATACATTAAAATGATTTAATTCATAACTCAGCTGAGTTGACGAGATCGCTCATTCCTGTCATTATAACCACAACTCTCTTCTACATTTCAAATTAAAGATGAAGCACTTATGTGAATTTTAATATTTTAATTTGATTGATTCTTTATTGACGGAACTACGATTCCGAAAATCAATTATGAATGAAGTCATTTTCATGTGCGCCGATTTAGACATGTTTTAATTGGTGTTTCTTTCAGTCCACTTCTTTCTTGTCATTTTTGCCACATCCATATTTCTGTTCGTGCAAACTCGCTCTTCTCCTGCTTTTCTAACACCCATCTTCCACATCCTTAAAGCAGAATGCTACGTGCACAAGTTATTTGGCATTTTGGTTAATTTTTTCCAGGATATTGATGGAGCCGTGGAAATTTTTTTTGGTGATACGATTTCGTTCTTCCTAAGTAGGATCTAATATCTTTCTTGATCTCGAATAAATAACTAAATAAAAATAAGGAAAAAGAAGGAATGAAAGGAAAATGAATATGTCTATCGTAGATGTTAACGCTTTGTCGCGGAGCAGTTGGTTTCCCTTCCTCCCTTTCCTCTGCGCTGTGAAGTTGGATCGTCACCACATTGACTGACCGCGGTCCCTGAGGCCTCTCTAGGGTCTGACCTCGGCGCGACCTCGCCCTTCACAGCCGTATATCACCTCTCCCTACTCAGGACAGACCACCATTAAGGCACATTTGTCACACTTGATCGTCCAATGTCTTCGGCTACTTTAACCGGAATATTAATCGAGTACTGAACTCCGTGGGTTTTTAATCTTGATTTTGACAGACTCCTCCCACGAGTAACGGTGTAGGAGGCCATGAGCAGGCTGCACTAAGCTCCCTGAAACAATACCATTTTATAAAAACTAGGACAGACCACTTGTTAACTCGTAAAGATTTAGACCAATTTCGCCCAATTTACAACAATCCTAATCGCTAACAAATAAAAATGAAACACGATGAATTTATTTCACCTACGTACAGGCCATGAAGGCCCTTGGAGGAGTCGAAGGTAAAGACTTCCACTATTGTTAACCTCGGCACGTGATGGGGTAGAGTGGTTAGCTATACGCCCGGCCGCCTTTGCCCCCAGGAATTAACCTGGCACTCATTTTTGGTGTAGGCTGAGTGAACCTCAGGGCCATATGCACCTCCGGAAGTGAAAATCTCGTTTCTTAAATTTTACGACTTCCTGACGGGGATTCGAACCCACGTCCTTCCGGGCGAACCGAGCAAGCCTTTACTATTTCATTATTTAATTATTTATTTTTCCTTCTTCTCTTTCCGCTACGGCCTGCCACATGCCAATTTAAATTCCTCAGCCTTTGGAGTTTCCTTTTCCTTTCTTTCAACTAATGTTTCATCCTTGGAGCGAGTTGGCCGTGCGGTTAGGGTCGCGCAGTTGTGAACTTACATTCGGGAGATAGTGGGATGGAACCCTACTGTCGTCAGAGCCCTGGAGATGGTTTTCTGTTGTTTCCCATTTTCACACCATGCGAATGCTGGGGTTGTGCCTTTATTAAGGACATAATCGCTTCCTTCCCACTCCTAGCCTGTTCTTGTCCCATCATCGCCAAAAGACCTATCTGTATCGGTGAGACGTAAAGCAAATTGTAAAAATAAAATCAAGAAAGGAAGGATTGTGAGGAAGAATGACAAATGGTCTGAGGAGAAGAGAATAAACCACAGTGCAATGCGGAAGGAATACTGGAAATAAGTTAAGAAGAAACGACAAGGAAGGATGAATTGAAATTGACATGTGGACTCTAGCAGTCCTCATAGTAAGGAAGGAAAAACTATACTTCTGTAATGTATTTTTAATGAAATTAGACGGCGTCTGTTTGTTTGTTTGTTTGTTTGTTTGTTCCGGAATAGACTCAAAATCTACCGGACTCATTGAAATGAAATTCGGTAAAGATATACGTAGTAGCGTCAAATGCCGAGTCACGCAAGGGATACTTTTAACTTTGATCTATATCACCCTCTCGATCTAGTGGGAGATTTTACAAGGAGATCTCCCAAATGTCCTCGGACACTCCCGACACTAAAAGTCATACGCCATTTCATGTCCTCCTGTAAGTGATATTCCGGTATTCGAATGTTGGATACCATTTTTGGCCGGTATTGCAGATGGCTTTGGAACCTCCCTGGGCTCAGGCGGTATCGCGCCGGTCTCTCAACTCTGGATTACGTGCTTCAAATCCCGGTCACTCAATGTCAGTTTTGAGCTGGACAAACCGGAGAAAATACATGTTTATCTCCTGGTACTCCAGTTTTCCCTGTCATTTTTCATTACATCAACACTTTCATTTCATCTGTCAGTCACTAATCATTGCCGCAGAGGAGGGCGACAGGCTTCGGCAGTCGGCACAGTTCCTCTCCTCGCCGCTATATGGGGCTTCCTTCATTCCATTCCTGATTCGGTCGAATGACAATGAAACAAAATCTTTTGACTGAAGCTAGTAACAAGTATAGTCTTGCCTACACAATATTTATGCTATATGTTTTGCATACACCTTAGGGATACGGCCCATTAGAACCCCTAGAATTTATATTATTCTCGCTACATTATGTCAAACAATCAAAATAGTTTATATTCTATCATATTGCTTCCTAAGTATCCGGGAACTAGTAATGACTTATTGTCTACAATAAGTTATTTATCTTCCCAAAAGTCTCTAGTAACTCTATGGAATGCTGATCTTTTAAGGCAGCCACTGCGTGCCATAAATCCACTGCGGGTCGATGTGGCGAGGTTACAAGTGAAACTCCGCAGAAGGTAGGCGATAATTATTGGGACAAGATTGATGGGGTGTGCGGTCCCATCGACAACACCAGGGTCCAGCGGAGGTTGAAATATGTGACTGGGGATAACGGGCGTTAAACGGTGAGCTATACGTCTTGTCTTTGTGACAGGGGTTAAATTCTCCGTGTAACATACTGTCCAGCATCTCGCTCACTCACGTTACTTTACTTGCCCCCGTGGCTCTACTTAGGTGCATCAAACCACTGAACTTGAGATTGTCAAATGTTTTTTTCTTCAACAACATTTTTCTTTACTGAATTCTTCTTATTCTTATTCTTATTCTTATTCTTCTTGTTCTTGTTTCGTTACGCCCATTCATAGATCGCGTTGGAACTTGTTTATTGGCTGGATGACTTTCGCCTTCCTGTTCTTCCAAAATCTCTTCATTAAATCACTTTGTTGCCTCTTCCGATCTTCTGACCACTTTGTACCTAGTCCTGCTGCTAGTTTTCACCACAAATGTGTGTTTATTTACTGTGGTCCTGAAGTCTTCCCTGACGTTGAATTCATTCAAGTCCCCTCTTCTTTCCTTCAGCCAATTTATTCTCGTGTTTTGGGAATTTATAGCATTTAATAAACTGTTTGTTAGTCTATTATTATCCATCCTAAAATAATAATAGTAATAATAATAATAGTAATAATTCTATTCTTCTTTATTCTATTCTTCAGCAGGACTGGTACAAAGTGGTCAGAAGAGCGGAAGAGGCAAAAACGTGAGTTCATGAAAAGATTTTGGAAGAATGCGAAGGCGAAAGTCATTAAACCAGTGAACAAGTTCCAACGCCCTCTATGAATGGGCTTAACGAAACAAGAATAAGAATGCAGTAAAGAAAAATATTGTTGAAGTATAGAATAATTATAATAATAACAACATATTATTATTGTTATTATTATGCCTTGTCATCATGGACGTTGACAGTCATCCAGTTCCATGGTATTTCGTCGGCGGGTGATTTTTTAGTACGTAGGGTTTCCGTGTATTGCTGGTGGAGCGCTACGGTTGCGATGTTAAGCATTCATTCGGCTTCCTTGAACTGTTAACACGCCACAAGCAACGTTGATGAGATTCGCACAGTGAAGCAGTCTAGTAATGAGTGTTCAACATGTTCAAGACAATATATTAATTCGTTTTTTTGAATTAATGAAACATAAAACAGCTGACATTCATCGCCAAGTGTGTGAATTTACCATTAAATTTCCATATTATGTGAAATCATTTAACAAAAGAGTAGGTTAGCTATTTTTCTTGTTGCTGGTTTAGTGGTTAAACGTCGCACTAATTCATCGAAGGTATTCGCCGACGCAAGGATGACAAAAGGCTAGGCTCGGGAGGGTAGCCGTGGCTTTAAGTAAGGCACAACACAGCATTTGCTTGGCGTGAAAATCGGAAACCTCGGAAAACCATCATCAGGTCTGCGGATGGCGTGTTATGAACCCACCATTTTCCGAATGCAAGCTAGCAGCTACGCAAACCTAACCGCAAGGCCATCTCGCACTTGGTAGGGAATTTGCCGTCTGGATGGCAACCTTAAATGCAGATCAGTAGTGATTGATTGATTGATTGATTGATTGATTGATTGATTGATTGATTGATTGATTGATTGAAATTATAAATTACTAGCTGTAGTACCCGGCGTTGCCCGGATAGTTCCTGAATATTTAAGATTTGCCTTACCAGTTATGTGCAATGTGAATTTTCATAGAATTCCTTTTTGACTTGCAAATTCATATGTTACGATCTATTATGTCGTTTTAGAATTATTTAGATGTGTATGATTTCAAGTTTCAGATTATTTAATTTTCGAGTAAAACTTCGTTCTTATGGAAGCTCGAATGGACTGGGAAATATTTGATCCTGTCAAAAATTAATAAGTGATAACTATATGTGTTTAGCCGTCGCACTATAGATACGGTGCACAGGATTTCACCTGTCAATGAGACTGCCCCCTCTCGCCCCCCACCTCTAAGAGATAAAAAATCTGGATTGTCACCATTCATCTCAGTGACCCCGAAAACTGTAGATTCGAGACTGTTTTCGATTATTTTTATATCTCACTCCCCTCTCACCCTCACCCCAAAGGAGGCGGAACATGAACTTTAAAAAATTCGGAGTGTCACTATTCATTTCAGCGACCACGAAAACTATGGATTCGATAATATTCTAGATTATTTTATACGACCCCCTCGCCCCCTGCCCATAAGGGTGCTAGGGGTGTCTTACCCCCACGTGGTTTGTCTCCTGATACTAATTGATAAGTTTACCAAGTTTGGTGAAATTGCTCCAGTGGTTTAGGAGGAGATGTGTCATTTACGCACACACACACACACACACACACACACGTCCATTTTTCTGTATAGTAAGGAGAAGAAGATAAGATTTGTATATACTTTTCCGATTATTTTTGTATCTCTCCCCCTTCGCCCCACACTTTGACTTGCAAAAAATCCGGAGTATAACTATTCATCTCAGAGACCCTGAAATCAATGAATTCGAAACTGTTTTTAATTATTTCTATATCTCACCTCCCTTCGCTCCCCACCTAAAAGGGGGCTGAGCTTGGACTTTAAAATATTCTGGAGTATAACTTTCCAACTCAGCGAGCCCGAAAACTATGAATTCGACACTATTCTAGACTATTTTTATAACTACCCCCTGACCCCCCTCTCATAAGGGCGCTAGGGATGGCTTGCCCCCACAGTACTCGTCTGCCGATAATAAGTAATACGTGTACCAAGTTTGGTTGAAATTGCTCCAGTGGTTTAGGAGGAGATGTGTCATTTATCCACACCCATACATCAATTTATATATACAGTAAGATAAGATTTTTATACTTCACCCCCTTTCCATCCCCGCCCAAAGGAGTCCTATGAGTGGCTTACACAACAATATATTTTTTTCCAGATATTAAGTCTTATTTGTACGAATTTTGGTTGGCAGCTATGCCCAAACGTACATGCATAATCTCGCTGCTCTAGAATCCTGGAGCTGACGTTGCCATGGTTACAGCAGTTCATTTCTTTTATCCGATTCCTCGAGCAGGAGTTGTGTGGTGCCAATATCTCCGTAACGGTTGGTTTTAGGGCATTAAAACATGGTTTTCGGGCCCGTAGGGCTTACCGGGTTTTGTTCTTTGCGTGAAGAGGATTAAATTGAGATTTGTCTCGTCCTTGTACGACAAATTCGATGTTTTGCCTATATTAGCCTATTATATTTATATCTGACCCCCCGTGCCCCCACCTCGAATTGCTTTGAAAATAAAATACAGCCCATGTTACTCACTGGCAATGTAACTTTCTATAGGTGAAGACTTTTTAAAAACGGCTCAGTAGTGTTTGAGTCTATTCGTTACAAACAAACATACACATTTTTCCTCTTTATAATATTAGTATAGACTACCTGCTTTTTTAGGCAGTAATAGGTTGGAATGCAAACCTACTATAGTAAATGAAATGGCGTATGGCTTTTAGTGCCGGGAGTGTCCTAGGACAAGTTCGGCTCGCCATATGCAAGTCTTTTGATTTGACTCCCGTAGGTGACCTGCGCGTCGTGATGAGGATGAAATGCTGATGAAGACGACACATACACCCAGCCCCCGTGCCAGCGAAATTAACCAATTAAGGTTAAATTTCCCGATCCTGCCGGGAATCGAACCCGGGGCCCCTGTGGCCAAAGACCAGCACGCTAACCATTTAGACATGGAGCCGGACACTATAGTAAATAGTAAGTATACACAAGTGTACAACTGATTGCACAACACTTATGCAATGAGATTTGCATAAGATGCAGGGTAGGGTCTATCAGAACCCCCTGGATTTATGCTACTCTTGCTACATTACGGAATAACGGGCTGGACGTCACATCCTAATAATCTGATTAGTTTGCAATCTAATCTCAAGTGGGGTCTATAAACTGCAATGCGCATAGTGTGTCCGCTTCGGGAAAAATACGGAATTTGTTATATTGGCCCTGGTTATAGTAGACTCGAATGTGGTCTTGGTGTTCTCCCTCGATGTTCAGTAAAGATAGTGTAAAAAAAAGAGACAACCCTACCCGTTGACGTCTTCCCCTTGTCATTCCCTCCAAGCCGAGAGATGGATTCAAGAAGTAAGGCTAGAAGTTACCGTTAATTTGTGAGAGTGTCGCTAGCTTGCTAATTCCACTTAATTGTGTTATATTATATGGAGTGTCGGCGGCGAGCGAAGGAACTGCCGTTTAAAAAGGGCGACCTCCGCTGTCTGACAGCTGGTAGACAGGCGCAGTACTTGTCGTACTGAGAAGTTTAAGCTTCGACGAGGAACAGAAAAATGACATCGTGTAATGTTGATTTTTCTGTAAGATTCCTGAGTTACTGTCACCTTCAATATTGTGAAATAAGCCTGAAAATAATAAGAAAGCAATGAAAGTAAATGAGTAGCCTCAGGAATTCACAAAATGGAAATTGCTTTTTAACACATAAAGAAAGTTTATAAAAAATGCTTTTCGTCATTACTTAACAGTGATCAAACCTGAGACTCTTTATGGTTCTGAAACACTCAATTTACATCATAACAATTTAAAGGAACAATTAGAGATTAAAGAAAGGAAGATCAGAAGAAAAATCTTAGGGCCAAGAATTAAAAATGGAATACATTACCCCAAACCCAACTTGGAAATATATTTCAAAACATAATGAGACTACGACGAATTCAGTTTTTAAGCCATTTGGAAAGAATAATTAACAACAGACTTACTTATCAAATACACAGATTTTTGTACATCAAATATATGAGATCAAAATGGTATAAGCAAGCAGGGAAAGACCTCCCTGAATTAGGATATCCAAATAGGAATATAATCAAGAAAATAGTTCACACAAGGGGATTTGAGGAAGACGAACAGAAATCAACACTACGTACTTGGTTGGAGGAACAGAAATTATAACAATCGATGAAAATGAAGAACTATTGGACGAGGAGGAGAGCTCAACAAATGTTGATTCCGTTTGGTTCTAAGCGACCCATTCGCGCAGAATAAGAATAATAATTTAAACTCCACGACGGATGTTCGAACAATCAGGCGGAGCAATTCGCCATAATAAAAGAAAGCTTTATAATCCTTAGGAACAACATGGGTATAGGATGACGAAGAAAAAAAATGAAACTATACACACGGACAGTAGAATAAAAATTGGCTCCATAGTGGATTACAAAAACCATAACCACTTAACTGAGAAAATAAGGAAAACTATAGCAACTTTTAAAATAAATAATTGAAATGGGTTAAGGTACATATAGGTGCACAAGGCAATGAGCTGGCAGATAAATTAGTAAAGAAAATAAGTTTACAAAACATAACAAAAACTGTTTATCTAAAAATCTTAAAATAAAGCACTACAACACAGTTGTGAAACCAGAATGCTTATATGCCAGTGAATGCTTAGTACTCAATTATAAACTTGAAAGATTGGAAGTACTAGAAAGAAGAATTATAAGAACAATGTTAGCCGCTCTAAAAACTGCAGAATTTTGGAAATTAAGAAGTAATAAGGAAATTTATCAGAACTTAGAAAACAGACTGCTGTTTTTTTGGCATGTTTATAAAATGGACGACAATAGACTAACCAAAAAGCACTTCACCTATCTTTGAAAGAAAAAGTCAACATCCACCTGGATTCAAGAGATCAAAAAAGAATTGGAAAGAAACAACATCGGAGAAGAAGAAGGAGAAGAAGAAGTAATGGAAGGAGAAATTATCAGGAGGAAAGTTTTAAAGATGGAAGGATTCCAAGGGAGGGAGGCAAAGAAACCCGGCACAAAGTGGTCTGAGGAAAGAAAAAATAAACATAGTGAAACAATGAAGGAATATTGGAAGAAAAGGAGGGAACAACAAAGGATGAAGAATTGAAATTGGAACGTGGTCCCTGGTATTCCCTAACGCAAGAAGAATAAGAAGAAACAAGTTATGATAAAATATCCATCAACTCAGTTAAAAGTAACCTCAGGAGAGAGTCTATTAACGAACGCTAGCGAAAATGGGAAGAAACTTCAAAAGGTGCAATCACAAAGGAATTCTTTCCGACAGTTGAAGGTAGACTAACAACCAAAATCAACCTAACGCCAAATATGACAACAATAGTAACCGGACATGGAAACATGGCATCGCATCTGCACAGGCTTAGGACTGTACACAGTCCCGAGTGTTCCTGCAACAGAGGACCTCAAACAGCAGACCACTTAATATTCGAGTGTAGTGTAGTGAAAAGTGAGAGAGAAATGTTAATAAACAGTGTTATTCTTTTAGGCAAGTGGCCAATGCAAGAAAAGTCTGTCCTAATCAAACAGTATTCAAAACCATTTGCAAAATTTGTGAACTCTTTAAACTTTCAAGCATTGAGAAAGGCTCAAGAACAATAGCCATTAACAAATATGTATGCTAAAATGTAATCACTATTTTTTCACACAAATATGTAAGATTAGTTAAGTGCATGTAGTGGAGCATGCAGAGAGTATATAAAATAATAAAAATAAATAAAGTAACAATATATCACGTACACAATGCGCAAACGCAGGACTCACTTCTACGGTCACCTATGACGGCTAGACATTTCTCGACGGACAAGACGCATTTTTAACGATTTTGACTCAAAACCAAAACAAAAATTCCCTGGTACGTTGACGTCAATAAAGACCTCGCAGAAATGGGCCTACGACCAGAAGACGTGCACGAACGAGACCTTTCCAGAACAAGCACCGTGGCTTTTGAGACTTTGCAGGATGATAAAGAGACAACTGGTGCCAATTGTACTCTACAGTGAAACTTATAGACGTATGTAGTTGCCGATTGGCAGATAATAATACTATGTTTTACCCTGTCAGGAAATCTACTGGTAAGGCCAGGCATCTTCTGTACTGGTAAACAATCCTCTAAAGTTGACAACAGAGAACGAGCACTTGGGAAGTTTCGACCGTATAGTCATTCTTCTTCTGCTACTTTGCGATGAGGTCTAGTGGGGAATACGTGTTAGTTTAAGTTCATCGTACTTTGTTGTTTCCTTTTCAGGTTTTGTGACTCTCTTATATAGATTTGAATCGTGCAGTTGAGAAAAGAACTGCCGAAAGTCCGAAATTGCTGCTTTTCAGGAGAGCAAAAAGACTCCTTTTCTTTTAATATGCGCCGATGAATAATTGTCATTTCTTGAGATGAAACTTACAACAGTGATAGATGTGAAACAGGGAAAACAGGAACATTCTTCTAATTCTATTTGTCCAAGTCCGAAAAACGTCTAAGAAGTTGGGTGGGCAATACACATACGTACGCGCCACTTATTCAAAAACAAATGTTCATTAAATGTGTTGTTCTATCTCGTCACTCATTACTCGGAACAGGGCATATGTCGATATGAAGTTTTGTGATAAAAATCATTGTTCCTGATATATCCCTGAATATTGACCATTCCCCCTGGGACACCCTGTATACCAAACGATAAGTCTTGGTTATGTCAGATAAGCGAGGCAATACAACGAAAGTGAATGATTTTGACTTAGTTTCTTTCCCGACTGTACGATTCATTGATTACGTGAACGAATTATATCCATGAAATTTCATTATAATTTTTGTCCTAAATTAAGGATAATAATTGTTTTAACCCAAATAAACAATAAAATTAGCTGTAAATTAATAAATACTACTATTACTAGAGAAATAAATACATACACACCTTGCTACATTACAACTATGAATTCTGCTACGTCACAGAGCTTCAGTACGGCACTTGTGAATGTAACACTTTTGTGTGTCAAGTCTTAGCTCAGTTAATTTTTTTAAAATTCTTTGATTGGCTTGATGTTACTTGGTGGGGAGGTTTTTTGACTTGTGCCCATAACTCATTAATTAATATAATTATTGGTCCAGGGATCGTGTTACTTTTATTTCAACAAAAATAATTTTTGTGTTACTTACGATATACTTTTCACCTCCATTTTCACATTTTGAACTTACCACGCTAGTCATGATGGACAAAGATATTGAGAATTCACAGACATAGCACTTCGATTCGTTGGTGCTAGGAAGGAAACGAAATACGGTACGATGAAGCGTAATGTCACAGGAGAGAGTCGAGTCTACAGCGATATCGTCGCCATAGGTACGTATGTATATTTCTCTAGTCTTCTTCTTCTTTCGTTTTGGCCGACTATTGACCACGTTAAGACGAATTCAGCTTCATCTGTTTCTAGGCTTTAATTCTCGTCCTTCCTCGTTTCAATTTACAATCTCCTCCTTTCTTCTGTCCACGGGGGTTGGCCATGAGATCTAACTTTTCATTGAAATCTCTTCGTGGCCTTGATCCTCGACTTGTAAGCAACCCTGTTGCTGATTTCCGTTCCTTGTATTACCATTTCTTCCAGGTCCTTCACCACTTGGTACCAGCGCACTGTAGTTTTCCTGATCTCAAGGAATCTTATTATCTGATTAGTCAGTCTTGCCGGGTTAATTCTGTAAATATGTCCGAGGAACATGGCTCTCCTTTTCCGGATGGCATCTGAGATATTTTTCATCTTGAGATATACTTCTTGGGTTTCTTTCTGTATGATCCATCCTCTGTTGTTTGGGGTCCCAGTATCTTTCTCTCCATTAGTTCCAACTTCTTGACCATCGTGCTTTTATCAGGTTAAAACTTTCAGCTGCATATAAAGCCTCCGGGCGGATGAATGTCTGGTAGTGTCTGAGTTTTGCATTGCTCGACATATTCTTCTTGTTGTAAGTTTTCATATTTAGTTTATATGTCAACTTCATCTTGTTGATTCTGGGTAAAAGTGCCTCTCTTTCTGACAGGTTATTGTCTATCAACTCCCCCAGATATTTCAATTTCTCCACTTCCTGAATTCTTTCTCTCTCAATTGTCATCTAGGTGCTGGTTCTCGAAGGTATATCCGTAGGCCTGCCTTACTTGCTTCTCGCTGGAGTTGGACGATTTGGTTCTGTGTCTCTTCTATTTTTTGACAGAACCACAATGTCATCTGCAAAGCCTGAACAGTCAACTCCAATTCCTTCCTTCTTGCATCCCATGTATACCATCTATTCCTTGCATATTTAGGCAACACTCTCTAATCACTTTGTCAAGAACACAGTTGAATAGAAGGAGAGATAGTCCATCTCCCCGTCTCATTCCTGTTTGAATCCCAAGAGGTTTCAGATAAGATCCCTCTGAACTTGACCTTGGATTTCTTTAATTTTCCACAGATTTCACTGTTGATTTGCGTGATAACAATTATTATCCTCCATTTAGGACAAGAATTAAAATGAAAGTTTATGGATACTTTTCATTCACGTAACTCGATTCATTTATACAATGCAGTGTTCCTTTATTGAGCCGTGCGTGGACTGGATATAAAAAGCGTGTGTACGTTATCTCCAGGGGTAGATAAATATTATTTTAATGTAATAATTATCATAATTCTAGTTGTGCGTTACCACCTCCTCAACAGCCTGTTAATCCCCGTATTAATCAGTTGCAAAAATAAAACCACACGACTAAACTAACACGACCGCAGTTTCACCTTAGCATGAGGACACAAAATAAAAAGTTTAGTAATTGCGAAATATGTTGATATGTGTCTTTGTTGTTGAAGTGCTATTATTATTAAACATTACGTAACATGAGAAGGTGCTGGTTGGGGTTGGAGAATTCTGACGGGGAGAAGTGAGAGGGAATGTGCGCTAATAAACAACACATCATACATACGAAAGAGGGAGATGGAGAGAGATTAGAAAAATAAACCAAACATTAAAAAACAAAAAATTAACAGGCAGCAAAGTGAGAAAGAATGACTTTTTCTAAAAACTAAACAAAACAAAAATTCCTCTTTAGAGTTAGTCATCTAATTAATTACAGCATTGTGTAACAGAATGCACTGTTGTTCCCTAGGAAAGGAATTTTTGTGTGTGCTAAAGGTTTCGCTTCCCTTGTTTTTTGTTTGTTGATATGAGGGTTCGGTTTAGCGCTGCAGTAGAAATCACATGTACATATTATGTCGCGACATGTCATTATCATCATTATAAGGGTTGCTATTACACGAAGCTCGGGACTTGTGTGTCTTGATTTTGCTGGCTGATACCAGAGAATGTGTTAGGTACAAGCAAAGTGTGACATGTGAGTAACTGCGTTTTATACAGTGTGTTCAGAAATTTCCATTACAGGCGTCTAGAGCTTGTGTGAGTAAATCATCATCATACAGTATCCTAAAGGCTAAAGGTACGGTTAGGGGCGCGCAGCTGTGAGCTTGCATCCGGGATAGTGGTTTCGAACTCCAATTTCGGCTGCCCTGAAGATGTATTTTTCGTTGTTTCCCATTTTCACTCCAGGCAAATGCTGGGGCTGTACCTTAGTGAATGCAACATCCGTTTCCTTCCCATTCCTAGGCCTTTCCTACTCCATCGTAGACATAAGACCTATCTGTGCCGGTGCGACGTAAAGCAAACAAAAAGAAGGCTAAAGGCAAAACCATGCATAGAAAGATAAGGGACGCTATGCTAAGTAATGCCAAGCTATGTTGTTGTATGTCAGGAATAAAACCCTAAGTTAAACTATCTGAGGCAACCGTTTAAAGATGGCGGATTAATTGATGAGGAGCGTTTTTTATTGCCTGCAGTCATGGAAAGATGAACAAAATGAAAGAAAGAGAAGAGGATTATGTATACATGTAATTGATGGAAACAGAAACATCCTGTCTGGATAAAAGACATAAAAGAAGGCATGCAAGGATTAGACATAATACTGTAGGATTTAAGGAATAAATCAAGCAAAGTAAATAAATTGAAGAATAGTAAAATTAGATATCTACCAAAAATTGATAAAAGAGAAACAACTAAAAGGGTATTTTCAGAAGAAGAACGAAGAAAGAACGAAGATCAGATATAATGAAGAAATACTGGAAGAACAGGAAGGAAACAAAAACCATAAAACATGATAGAAGACCGGACAGAAATTGACTACAATGGTCCAATGCGAGTGTAAATAATAATAATAATAATAATAATAATAATAATAATAATAATAATAATAATAATAATAATAATAATAATAATAATAATAATAATAATAATAATAATAATAATAATAATAATAATTTGCCTAGCATTTGCAGATGTTTCCGTGGTTTCCCATTTTCACACCAGGAAAATGCTGGGGCTGTACCTTAATTAAGGCCACGGCCGCTTCCTTCCAACTCCTAAGCCTGTCCTATCCCATCGTCGCCATAAGACCTATCTGTGTCGGTGCGACGTAAAGCCCCTAGAAAAAAAAAACATTTGCAGGTGATTTTGCCATATTATCTGAAAGCCTGACTAATGCAGCAATACAAGTAAATCTTCTGGAAGAGACAGCCAACGTGGCAAGCTTAAGAATTTCGGCCGAGGAAACAAAATCATGACGAATATTTAAAAAAAAAACTCCAAAATTGCTAGGAACAGATGCTGTTTCACTCGAAAGGGTAAAGCAATTCAAATATTTGGGTTTGGTTTGGTTTGGTTTGGAAAAATCTGCTATAGAGGCAAGGATACACAAAGTGGAAAGAACACATGGTATAACAAAAAATATATACAACAAAAAATGTTTATCTAAAAGTCCTAAGATCAAGCACTACAAAACAGTTGTGAAACCAGAATGTTTATATGCCAGTGAAGATCGGAAGTACTAGAAAGAAGAATTATAAGAAAAGTATTAGGCGCTCAAAAAACTACAGAATTTTGGAAACTAAGAAGTAATAACGAAATTTATCAGAACATAGAAAACATATCTATAACAGTACGAAAGAGGAGACTGCTATTTTTGGACATATTTACATAATGGACGACTTTAGATTAACCAAAATGATCTTCGCGTATCTTTGGAAGAAAAAGTCAACAACCACCTGGATTCAAGAGATCAAAAAAGACTTGGAAAGAAACAATATCAGAGAAGAAGAAGTAATGGAAAGAGAAATTTTCAGCAAGAAAGTTTTAAACATGGAAGGATTCGAAGGGAGGGAGGCAAAGAAAACCGGCACAAAGTGGTCTGAAGAAAGAAAAAGGAAACATAGTGAAACAATGAAGGAATATTGGAAGAAAAGGAAGGAACAACAACAAAGGATGAATAATTGAAATTGGAACGTGGTCCCTAGTAGGCCCTGACGCAATAATAATAATAATAATAATAATAATAATAATAATAATAATAATAATAATAATAATAATAATATAATAACGTGAAATTGAAAGGAGATTAAGCCTTGGTGAATTCCGTCATTTGATTCAAGCATTGCATGGAAATGGTGAAAAATTTAAAAATATTTATTTTCATGTAAATCAGGAAGAGTTTCATGAACTTCCCGCTATTAGTGAGGATGTTATTGGTCGGGCTGTGTGGCTCAGACGGTTGAGAGGCTAGTCTTCTGTTCCCAACTTGGCACGTTCGAACCTGCTCAGTCCAGTCGTATTTGAAAGTGCTCAAATATGTCATCCACATATCGGTAGATTAACTGGCACGTAAAGCAACTCCTGCTGGACTAAATTCCGGCACCTTGAACAGCGTAAAACAATGGCGGTATTATTGAGGATGATAATAAGAAAAAATGAATATGAAGCACCCAAATTATAGAATGTAACATAAAAATGTATGTAAAAGCAATAAATGATACATGAAATAAGTTTCAAGAGTTTAATTTATTTCTTTTATTGCTTTCATGGTTATCTGTAATAATTTGACAGACAAGTGTATTTTTGTACCTCTCTTCGTTTCGTCTGCTTCCCATGATAATTAACAAACACAGAAACGTTTAAGCAATATAATAGCTACTATATTGAGCTAATTCAGGAAAGCCACACACATGAAATCATTGAAAAAGACCTCATGTATTTCAAAGTATATACCCTCACGCCTGGCGTACGTACTCTTCAGAGTACATTGAGGATTTGAGATTTGAACTATTACTGCCATAAACAGAAGTATATCAGAGTCTACTCCGAGAAGTGCAAGGAAAAGGGGAATATATATTTTCCTAGTTTTACGCTACAGGTGCAATGATCAACAGAGAATGGATAAAATCCAATTATGAATTGAGACACATCTATCATCAACTGGACGATTTATGCGTACGCAAACTTTGTGATAACCCGTGCGACAGATATCATGTAATGACATGTAAGCGTAGAGAAATGTCTCTGACGAAATTCTGTGATTATGTGCTCTACTTATGCACATTGCGTGAAATTAAATTAAATTAAACTAGAGGGCTGCTCGGCAACATTCGTTATTAATAAGTTAGAAAACTCATCTTGATATGCCTTTCGTAGTCACATTATTTTGCCTGGCCTTTTCAATGCCGTTGTGAACATTTAATGCGTAGCGCGTTGTGGTATGCCGCAGTTCGAAGTCAGAATTCATCCATTTTGATGTCATCATGCTGTCTGGTAAAAATCTATCCAAATAGTCGCTTTTTTATCCTGCAGTTCTTGTGTCGTAGAAGGTAGTGGTATTTTTAATCGCAGTTCTTCTATCCAGAACGGATATCTTGTTGGCTCATGGGTTAGTCTAGAAGGAGCGTTTTTTTGCTAGACAGAGTACTTTTCAAGATACATGATCTTTACTTCCTTCTAGTGTAGCTAGGTTATCCTTCGACAGGTGTTGCCAGGTAATGCCTAAGGCGTATATCAGGATGGGGTCTGTTTGTACGTAGACTTTTTTCTCTTAGCAGCATGTAAGTTATTAGGAACGCTCTGCCATCTGCTGAATATATCTGGAAGCTGGGAGAGGTTAGAGAATCAAAGAGTATTTAGCAGGGAGTAGCATTCCTTCATAATCAAAGGAAGTGTATACTCTCTGACTTGACAGGTAGTAATCAAACATTGTTGTATGCAATGACATTACTAAGGATGAAATTCACACATATCAGAATATTAATTAAAGTGTTTGTCGCTTAGCAACCTGCTAAGCACAGAATGTATTGCGGGTTAGGGTAAACCTTCGCCTGCAATTATTGGAGTGATCATATAGTGTCTTGATTTTATGATTACGCAAAGTTGGATGAACTTAGAGGCCTATCAATGACTCACTATTCACCGGCAGCTAATTCCGGAGAGAATAGAACAAGAATGAAGCAGATCGCTCCAGTAGAACGGACGGACAGATTTGGTAAAGCTCTTTGAAGTAAACTTTTTTAATATATAGATTAAAGAAATTACTTCATTGACATTTACGAGGTGGTAAATGCATTTTAAGGGGGTGTTCAGTGGTTTGTAGGAAGGATGTAAAGGAGATGGCGTATAAGTCTCTGGTAAGACCCCAACTAGAGTATGATTTGAGTGTATGTGACCCAAACCACGGTTACTGTATTCGAGAACAAGATTCAAAGAAAAGAAACATGATTTATTCTGGGTATTTCCGATCAAAGTGTAGTGTTACGTAATTGTTGCCAACTTAAAACTGCGAAGACCTGCGAGTGAGGAGGCGAGCTACTTCACTAAGCGGTGTGTTCCGGGCTGTCAGTGCAGAAATGGCGTAGACGAGTAAGTTCGAATGAGGATTTTTAAAAGTAGCAAGGACGATCTATGAAGATGAGGCTCTCTAAAATGGAATTCTAATTTTAAAGAAGACAAAATCGACCAACCCTCGAGGCAAAGGAAGTTAAAATCCCCGACCAGGCCGGAAAACGAACCCAGGATTCCTAGTATCCAAAGGCAGCATGTCAATCATTTAGTCATGGAGCCGGATGTTAGCAGGATCTAAACAATCTTCGGCTAGATGACCGAGCTCTACTCAGAGAGACAGATAAATAATAATAATAATAATAATAATAATAATAATAATAATAATAATAATAATAATAATAATAATAATAATAATAATAATAATAATAATCCGTCAAAGCCTCACAGACACCATGTCAAAAGTAAAATTTATGGGTGAAATATCTAAACCATTCCAAATAAATACAGGTGTAAGGCAAGGCGATGGTTTATCTCCGGTCCGGTTCGATTGCGTCCTGGAGAAAATAGTAAGACTTTTAGAACACGAGGTGTTGAAATAAACTGTCTAGCACTTGCAGATGGTTTTGGCATGTCTTCAGAAAACCTGAAAAATGCAGCAAACAAGTCAAAAAGCCAACAGAACAGGTTTAATAATTTGTGTAGAAAAAAACAAATTTTTAAATGCTCCAGAATTTCTAATAACAGAAATTGGTCAAATAACGATGGTAAAGAAATTCAAATATTTGGGAGAAAATTCAAGAAAATGATGTGGAAAAATCTGCTGTATAACTAGTTACACTAGTTATAACGGTATAACTAGGAATATCTACAAGAAAAAGAGTTTATCTAAAATCCTCAAAATACAACACTACAACACATTAGTCAAACCGGAATGCCTATACGCGAGTGAATGTCTAGTACTGAATTACAAGCTGAATAAATTAGAAGTACTAGAAAGAAAAAATATAGGGATATTACTCGGTCCATTAAGAACTACAGCACTTTAAAAATCAAGAAGTAGTGAAGAAATACACCGGAACATAGAAAACATAACAGATACAATGCGGAAGAGGCGATTGATATTTTTTGGACATTTATACAGAATGGATGACAACAGATTAACCAAACAGATCTTCAAATATTTTTAGAACAAGAAGTCAACAACAATTTGGATTCATGAAGTCATGAAAGAGTTGGAAAGAAACAGTATTATAGAAGAAAAAGCAACAGAGTGAGAGAGAAATTTTTAGAAATAATTTTAAACAGTGGAAGGCCGCGATGGAATAAAACCGGGTTCAAAATGATCCGAGGGGAGGAAAAGGAGACATAGTGAGCCGGTGAAAGAGTAATGGAGGAACAACAAGGAACAACAAAGGATGAAGCATTGAAATTGTCACGTGGTCTCTGGAGGACCCTAACGGAAATAATAATAATAATAATAATAATAATAATAATAATAATAATAATAATAATAATAATAATAATAATAATAATAATAATACCGCCTCTATGGTGTACTGGTTAGCATGATTGGAAGCCAACCACCCCCCCGGAGACCCAGGTTCGATTCCCGCCTCTGTCACGAAATTTGAAAAGTCGTACGAGGGTTGGAACGTGGTCACTCAGCTATTTTGCTTTACGTCGCACCGACACAGATAGGTCTTATGGCGACGATGGGACAGGAAAGGGCTAGGACTGGGAAGGAAGCAGCCGTGGCCTTAATTATGGTACAGCCCCAGCGTTTGCCTGGTGTGAAAATGGGAAACCACGGAAAACTATCTTCAGGGCTGCCTACAGTGGGGTTCGAACCCACTATCTCCCGAATACTGGATACTGGCCGAGGTTAAGTGACTATAGCTATCGAGCTCGGTAGAGGTGGGTTCGATTCCCACCTCAGCCCTTCTGGAAGCGGTTTTCCGTGGTTTCCCACTTCTCCTCCAGGCAAATGGGCGAATGCTACCTAACTTAAGGCCACGGCCGCTTCCTTCCCTCTTCCTTGTCTATCCCTTCCAATCTTCCCATCCCCCACAAGGTCCCTGTTCAGCATAGCTAGTCAGGCAGCCTGGTCGAGGTACTGGTCATCCTTCCCAGTTGTATCCCCGACCCAAAGCCTCACGCCCAGGACACTGTCCTTGAGGTGGTAGAGGTGGGATTCCTCGCTGAGTCCGAGGGAAAAACTGACCCTGGCAGGATACAGATTAAGAAAGAAAGAAAGAAAGGAAGAAAGAAAGAAAGAAAGAAAGAAAGAAAGGATGAAAATAACATACCCGTACATTAATGTTTGTATTAAAATGTGTAAATACTTTAATTATTGTAAGGCACTTGGTGCATCCAATGCCCCGTTACTACCCATATTTCTTGTGCAGAAGTGTATGTATAATAATAATAATAATAATAATAATAATAATAATAATAATAATAATAATAATAATAATAATAATAATAATAATAATAATAATAATAATAATAATCGTCTTCTTTTCTTTTTCTACCGCTTTTCCTATACCTGTGGGGTCGCGGGTGCGAACTGTGTTGCACGTGTGGATTTGGCCCTGTTTTACGGCCGGATGCACTTCCTGACGCAAATCCTGTGTGTAGGGATGTAATTACTATTGCATGTTTCTTGGGTGATTTGTAGTGTAGTGCGTTGTGTGGATATGAAGAGGAAAGTGTTGGGACAAACACAAATACCCAGTCCCCGAGCCAGAAGAATTAATCAGAGGCGATTAAAATTACGGACCCGGCCGGGAATCGAACCTGGGACCCTCTGAACCGAAGGCCTCAACGCTGACCATTCAGACAATGAATCGGACAATAATAATAATAATAATAATAATAATAATAATAATAATAATAATAATAATAATAATAATAATAATAATGTGGTTGGCTTTGTGTCATACTAATTATTTTTACGGTTTTCGGAGACGGCGTGGTGCCAGAATTTAGTCCAGCAGGAGTTTTCTCACGTGCCAGGCTGACGTACTAGGGCATCTTCAAATACCACCGTCCTGAGCCAGGATCGAACCTGCCAAGTTGAGGTCAGAAGGCCAGCGTCTGAACCAGTCGGCCCAGCTACATTTGCGATATGTCTTACCGAGACTTGCTGCTTAAGTAAGCGTTTGTGCGGTTGCCAGTTCCCATCGTTCGCATTTCACACCTTCATCGTGGCGTGACTAGTATTGGCAGCCTGTGAGAGGAATATTCCACCATCCTCTTCTTTCTTTCCGCACAGGAGAGGACAGACGTAAATGGCTGTATTGTCACACGGATTCGCAGCCAAGCTTGAAAGGCGTTAACCTCTGGCGGTAAAAGTTAAAAGCACATTGCGTGGAATCTCAACAACTTGCGCCGCTATGGATTTCTCGACATTGTTATTATTATTATTATAAACATGTCAAGAAGTTGAAGAAAAAAATGATGTCTCTTCTTTTGTCTCACGCCAGGACAATAATTGCAGAGGTGATCTTATTCTTCCTCGGAAGATGATGATATTGTGAACTCTTTAGCCATTGTTAAGTTTCGAGGACGATGAGACAGGAAATGAGTTGTGAATTGGAACTGTTCGTTGGTCATTTGGCCAAGTAAATTAGTGCTCTGCTGTGTGTTGGGAAGTTCATGATAAAGTGAAGTTAAGACCGCTCTGTACGTGAACTGCCTCGGAGAGTCAAAGGACACAGTCAACAGACAACGGCAAAAGGGCCTTAAATACTGTCTAGTGTCCGAAGGCCTTCTAGAAACTAACGCATGTAAATATATAGGAATTGACAAAAAAAAATGAACGGGCTGCAAATTTTGACGAAATGTATAGGAGTTCGCGAAAAAATTGAATGGGGCTTGGTTGAGATGATTGCTGCAAATTTTGACGTATGATAGTTACAACGTGATGGCTATTGTCGAAATAAAGTATCCAGTCAAAATACGTTTTCATTTTTATTGTTTCTGCTTTCGCTTCTCCTTTTTTCATTACGGCCTCTATAGGATCAAGGATAGTTTTGCAATGGTTTGGGTTTTCTTCTTCTTTTTCTATTTTCCCTCCCAGAAAGGCTCTTCATCCTCTCTCCTTTAATTTTTAGGGGAAGAAAAGGTCCATATATGTTTCAGCAGATACTAATAATAATAATAATAATAATACCGTATTTACTCGAATAATCCCCGCAACCTTACTTTAGGAAGGCTCATTTTGAAAAAAAAAATGCCAACATTGACGCAAATAAAACCCGAACCCCAATTTTGTGAATCAAATTTTAAAAAGTATATGCGGGTATTATTCGCTTAATACCTAATATTATTGGCTTTACGTCCCACTAACTACTTTTTCAAGGTTTTCGGAGCGGCCGAGGTGCCAGAATTTCGTCCCGCAGGATTTCATATACTTGCCAGGGGTCAGAAGACCAGCGCTTCAACTATCTCAGCCAGTCAGCTGGGCTCAGCAGATACTTGTTATATATATCTTTTACAATTGGCTTTATTTCCCACCGATACAGATAGGTCTTTTTTTTTTTTTTTTTTTTTTTTTGCTAGTTGCTTTACGTCGCACTGACACAGGTAGGTCTTATGGCGACGATGGGACAGGGAAGGGCTAGGAGTGGGAAGGAAGCGGCCGTGGCCTTAATTAAGGTACAGCCCCAGCATTTGCCTGGTGTGAAAATGGGAAACAACGGAAAACCATTTTCAGGGCTGCCGACAGTGGGGTTCGAACCTACTATCTCCCGGATACTGGATACTGGCCGCGCTTAAGCGACTGCAGCTATCGAGCTCGGTACAGATAGGTCTTATGGCGACGATGGGATAAGAAAGGCCTAGAAGTGGGAAGGGAGCAGCCATGGCCTTAATTAAGGTACAGCCCCAGCAATTGCCTGGCGTGAAAATGGGAAACCACGGAAAACCATCTTCAGGGCTGCCGACAGTGGGGTTCGAATCCACCTTCTCCCGACCCAAACCGCACAACTACCTGCTCAGTAGACACTTGGTATGTGATCATTCCAGTGTAATGTGTCATTCAAGACGACACCTAATTTTCTTTTAACAGCCTTTTGATTAGGTAATAACCTCACCACAGAGCATCGGAGTAGGAAACGGGAAACCAGTGAGTTATGACCTTAAACCAGCCAGCGTTGTCTTAAGTGAAGTGCAAGCAGTGAATTTAAGCAAGTGAGAAAGCCAGTGCAATAACATAATAAACGGCACAGTGACCAAGACAGACTTAAGTTCCCATTAACCGCAAAAATAACGACTTTATTAACAGGCCATGGGACAATAAACTCATATTTCTATCGATTTAAAATTAAAGAGAGTCCTTTATGTACACATGGAACAGAGGATCAAACGGTTGATTATATATTATTTAGGTGGAAAAGATATGAAAGAGAAAGGTAATTATTTTAAAAAAAGATAAATAAGTATGGAGAGTGGTCATATGACAAAGTTAAATTCTTCTTCTCCTTCTACCACTTATCCCACACCAGTGGGGTTGCACAATTGATTTGGCCCTGTTTTACGGCCGGGTGCCCTTTCTGACGCCAACCCTATATAGAGGGATCTAATCACTATTGCGTGTTTCTGTGGTGGTAAGTAGTGTAGTGTGTTGTCTGATATGAGGAGGAGACTGTATGGACAGACACAAACACCCAGTCCCCGAATCAGAAGAATTAATCAGAAGCGATTAAAATCCCCGACCGGGCAGGGAATCGAACCCGGGACTATCTGAACCGAAGATCAGTACGCTGACCATTCAGTCAACAAATCGAACTTACAAAGTTAAATTAATTATGTATTTTAAAAGAATTTGTTTGCTACTTAAATTGGATTGATTTAGACAGTGGTAGATTAGATTGTTAAATGTTACAGTATGTAAATAATACCGTATTTACGCGAAGAATACCCGCATATACTTTTTATAATTTGATTCACGAAATTGAGGTTCGGGTTTTATTTGCGTCAATGTTGGCATCTTTTTTTCAAAATGAGCCTTCCTAAAGTAAGGTTGTGGGATTATTCGGGTAAATGCGGTAGATTGAGATAGTTTCTAGAGTAATATAGGTAATTTTTTAATGTTAATTAAAATACATTAAATATTAGTTATGCATAATAACTGTGGAATTAACAAATTGCCATAGAGTAAATGTACGTTTGTTTATACATGTAAAAAAATATTTTTAAATTTCATACAGAGCATGTAGTAATACTACTGATGTAATGGAACATACTGTGAATTAATAAATTTAAAAAAATCAGTGTAGACAGACGTGTGATACAATTTAATTCATGAGTTCAGGTCACGTGACATCTTACGTTGAAACTATCTTCAGAAGTGTGTTAGACACATGTCGTGAATCACCCTACTTGTGGTAATTTTATCCAGCATTGATCATGCAAGAAGCCAAGTACTGTCTGTATGTGTTTGAAGCCCGCAAGTGGGGCATGATGTCATCAGCTGTGTATATTGTTTACAGAGAACTGTTTACGACACAATCTATCAGCAGTCATTAGTGGTCATGTAGACAGGCCCTCCCAAGCTGCTACAGTTTCACAGGATATGCAGGATCATTGAGATCATTTCCTCCCTCGCGCTATAAAGTCTCCTCATAGTCGGCCATGAACACTTCCTACACACATCTACATCCTGTTGACTTACACACTAAATACTGAAAGTCCTTATTCTCCAGGTGTCTTTTTAAATCCTCATAACAGCACAAATTCCAGATTGCCAATTTGGCTTTATGCCCGGAAAAGCACAACGCAAGCGGTGAATTACCTACTGAATGAAGTGGAAGAAGCATTCTGAAAATCCAAAGGGAAATACTTCACAGTATTTGTGGATTACACAAAAACATTTCTCTCGATACATCATAATTAGTAATACACGAGATCAAAAGTTTGTCCAATGAATTACGTCCGATTACAACACTTTTGGAACAGATATTGGCATGCAACCTCATAGAAATTGACCACGGCATTACCGCGTCAAGTCCCATCAGGCAGACGAATGGAGTTTCGCAGGGAGATCCTTTACGTACACGCAGACATTATCTGTATAATTCAGGACACCCCTAGTACGACGCTATTACTCTATATAGATGACATGGTATTAGGGTCCTCAAACAAACTAGAATTACAAATAAAAATTGATAGAACTAGAAAATTGGATAAAAGAAAATCACCTTGAAACTAACCTTAAAAAAAACCCCAGTTCAAATGACATTTAGGGAAGGTGGAAAATCTACT
Source organism: Anabrus simplex (assembly GCF_040414725.1). NCBI lineage: Eukaryota > Metazoa > Arthropoda > Insecta > Orthoptera > Tettigoniidae > Anabrus > Anabrus simplex. The sequence continues at coordinate 208,928,908 of NC_090279.1, read as the reverse complement.
CTTAAAGACACCCACACGTTGTACAACGAACCGTTAAATATAGGGAACAAATTCAATTACCTGTGTATAATCCTCCAGATTTCAGCAAGATCATTCAGGTATCATTTACAGGAGAGATCAGCGAAAGCCATCAGAGCCATCTATAAGATGAAAAATTTAACAGCCCTTTCTCTCAGCACAGCTTTGATACTATTCCATGCGTCCATCTCACCCATTGTGACATACGGTATAGAAATAACATGGGATCACCTCACAATCTCTGATCTTGAAATAACAGAGAGTGTCGAGCGGCGTTTCTTAAAATGTGCCCTAAGATTGGGAAAAAATGGCCCCTGTTAGACTAGAGTACGAGCTAACGAAAGAATCCTTGTACATACAGGAGCTTAGAATGAAATTATCATTGCCAGATACAGGACTATCCACAAACCTATTAGAGTATAGACAAGCAAAGAGAAGAGAGATCGGTCAAAACTTTTATCTTACTGACGTCATGATGGTCATAACGTGGGTCAATGAGAATCAAGATCAAAGGCACATAATGACGAGATTTCCACCATAAGATATGTTCAGTCAGAACTTTCCACAGCCCGAAAGACAAACGTGTACCAAGTATCATCTAACGACGTGCGACAAATGAACAAAACCGTTCAGTGAATACAGCTCAATCGGGCGATCCTTTCTCCTTTGAGTTTCAGTAAAGGGTGTATATTATTATTATTTTCTTGGTTCGAAAGGGCCTACTTTTGGACCATCCTTTTTCAACTGTTCGGCTTTGATCTCTGCCTTTTTCAACTGTTCGGCTTTGATCTCTGCCCAGTATTCTTGCATTTTCTGCTAGTGTAACTCCTTTCTCTCATCTGTCCAGGGGAAACCTTTCTTCCGGTGTTTTTCCTGAAATCCATGGACTTCTTTCAAGGTAGTCGTAGAGACCGTCTAACTTAAAGATCTGATGTAACTTGTTATTCAATGTCCTTTTCAGTTTCTGTCAGCCAAGTTGTACGAATCTTCTTGTTCTGCCAGAAGATGAACAGGTGATTGGTCAGCCTTTTTGGGAGGCAGTCTTACTAAATGGCCAGAGAAAGCTACTCTCCTTTTCCTATCACAATCGAGAGTCTATCCATATGTTCATAGAGCTCGGAATTGTGCCATCTACGGAATTCCTCATCTTCCTTAACCGGACTCATGATCTTCCTGCGGAATCTCCTCTCTCTGAATTCCAGTTTCTCCATCAGACCTCTTCGGTTCAATGGAAGACAAGACACTCCGTGGCACACAGAGCTTCTGGTTGTATGACAGCTTTTCTTATTACAAGTTTCCTTGTCACTCAATAGGGCAGTTCCAACTTGTTGACTCATGCATAATTATGCTCTTTCTGAGAAGTTGGGTTCAATCCATTCGCCGAGATACTTGAATTTCTCAATCCTCTTGAGTTTTCTCCGTTCCGGTAGTAACTCTCTGTTAGCCTCTTTAGTGTTGGTTAAGAACTATGTTTTCTCCAACGACACTTAAAGACCCAGTTTGGCTGGCTGTCTTCTGAGGCATACACCTGTATTGTTGCTATATTCAGCGAATCGGCTATCAGTGTTATGTCGTCAGCAAAGCCCAGACTATCTACAACCAGCCCTTCCTTCTTATGACCCAGGTATATCCATCTCTGGAGAGCCAAGTTGGTCAGTTCCTTGCGCCATTCTCTCAAAACCTTTTCAAGTACACAGATGAAGATAAGTGGGGAAAGTCCATCCACTTGTCTCACCCCTGTTTTTATCCCGAAGCTTTCCGAGACCTCGCCTCTAAATGTAACCTTTGAATGGGTGTTAGTCAAGATTTCTATAATTATTATATTTTTATTGCCGAATCGTGGAAATTAGAAGATTAGGATAATATTCTTCGTCCATTTTCTCATTTCCATTTTATCTTGAACTCAACGAGATGCAACTTCTGCCTCCTACAAGTGAAGCAGGAGAGAGGTTTGAGAGATGAAGTTACAGGACTGCATTGGGCATGGTTTCATCTTGCGCCTTCCATAGTCTGGTATAAGGCTAAGTTTGAAGTGAACGTTGTTTCGTCCGATTGCAGGAAATCGTGCCTAATCTAAAGATCGAACAGCGTGTATGTTTGAATTTCCTAGTGAAATTGGAAAAGAGAACTCCTTTAGAGTGCTTAAACGTATAAAAGGAGCTGTGTACCAGGTACAGAAATATCCGAGTGGCAGAAAATATTTAGTGAAGGCCGCGAGGATGTGGAACACGATAAATTCCAACACGAAAAATTGAAAATGAGCGAAATTCTGCTTGCAGATCTATGGCGATTAGTATGATAGCATATACGATTAACATTGATGAAGAAAGTAAGATAAATATTTCCTGAAAACTGAATAATAGAAAATTGTACTCAGGACAACGCACCAGCTCACTCTGTGAAGATATTTTAGGCTGAAGGAAATGAAAAAGTAATTTGGATAGGAAATCATAATCTAAAGAGAGGTCATCAAAACCCTGAGATTTGCCGATAATATTGTTATTTTATCTGGAGCTGCAGAAGATCTGGAGAAATTGCTGAATTGTACGGACATAGTCTTGGGGAAGGGGTACGAGATTAAATTAAGTAAGTCTTTAAACAAGAGTAAAGGAGTGTAGTCGAAGCAAGTCAGGTGATGCTGGAAATATTAGATTAGGAAATTAAGTCTTGGAGGAAGTAGATGAATATTGTTACTTGGGTAGTAAAATAACTAACGATGGCAGAAGTAAGGAGGACATAAAATGCAGGCTAGCATAAGCAAGGAAGAGCTTTCTTAAAAAAAGAAACTTGCTCATTTCGAACATTGATATAGTAATTAGAAAGGTGTTTTTGAATGTTTTCGTCTGAGCGTGGACGTGAAATATGGACGGTAAGTAGCTCAGAAAGAGAATAGAAGCTTTTGAAATGTGGTGCTGCAGAAGAATGCTGAAGGTGAGATGGATAGATCGAATCACGGATGAAGACCTGGACCTGGACAATGCCAATAAGAAGGAGAGTAGAATTCAAGCCAGCGAAATTATATACCTAAAAAATATGATAGGAAAGAAAGAGTGAAAAACGAAGATATTAGTAAGGTGGTCGGAATAGAAAACCTAAGCGAGAGAATTTATAGGAATAAACCAGGATTGTTTGGACATGTATAGAGCATGGAGAAGGAAGGAATACCAAAACAGATGATGGAAATGAAGTTCAGGGGAAAAAGAGCAAGAGAGAGGCCTAGAACAAGGTAGAGAAGAGGAGTGCAAGAAGAAGAAACCTGAACTAGGGCAAAATGATGGAAGAGGAATGGTGGAAGGACAGAGGAAATGGAGAAGTGCCATAAATACACCGACCAGGAAGGAGCTGCATATGAGGAACGGAGGAGGATGACGAAACGCATTCCAGTTCTTGACCATCCTCCATACTCACCAGATCTGGTCCCTCGTGACCTTTTTCTTCCCTAGTCAAAAGTGTGTTGAACGGAACTTGTTCTTGTCCTTGAGAGTCAGAAACAAGAATCCACAGTTCTAGCCCTTCAGACAAGCAACTCAATATTGAAAACATCCTACGGATATGAGTTACGAATTTTAGGTAAATGATTATCCGGTCGGTTAGTTTAGTAGTTTGATTTTTCTACCAGTACGAGTGCTAATGTGAGTGAATGCATTGTTTGACTTAAGCACCACTACGAGCGCTAATGTGAGTCGATTAAGACTTTAACTTAAGCCCTTAATCGGTGTGGACATTTTTGAAAAAAATAAAAAACGCCTGAGGGCATTGCACCAAGGAATACATTACAGATAGAATTGTGTAAATAAGTTCATTTGGCTAGGACTTAAATTAAAAGTAAACCGAGTAATGTAAGAAGCGGTTTTAGGCTGTTTTTCCGGAACTGCATTTAGGGTGGAAGTGATTTTGGAAATTTGTGTTTTTAAATTTTTCCGGGCCCTTTAGCCCTTCAAGTTTCGGCACAATTGAGGTAATTGTTTAATGTTACGTTTTTCGTAGTATGGCGACCCCTACTTTGCAGAGGTTGGCATTAAATGACTTCCAGCTTCGTCATGAAGAGTGGGAAATCCGTATGTACAGAGAAGGGGAGTTTCTTGAAGATCATTATGTGAAGTTATAAGTTTCATCCAATAAATCATGTTTACGGTATCAGTGCTGCTCATTATTAGCCACAACACATCTGTTCCTGGTAGTACTCAACATTTGAGAAGATTTTACCGCAACACGTGGCTGACAGCTTGCGTTCGGGAGATAGTGGGTTCGAACCACAATGTTGGCAGCTCTGATGAATGTTTTCCGTGGTTTCCTTATTTTCACACCAAGCAAATGCTGGAGCTGTACCATAATTGAGATCACAGTCGCTTCCTTCCCTACTTATCCCATCGTCGCCGTAAGACCTATCTCTGTCGGTGCGACTCAAAGAAAATTATGAAGCAATATTCGTCAGTTAGCAATCTAAGTCACAGTGATCTGAAGAAACGAAAAAAACCACTTAACACATAATTAACATGCAATATAAATCATGAACGTAGACGTTCAAAATGGAACCCGAGTAGCGGACAGAGCAATTTTATATGAAGAGACGTTATCTGACCTATTTATAACTATTGTTGCAGAGCAGCACGGATCCTTTAGTATGTATTGTAATTACTGTTCGACGACAGACAGTAACTTTAAAATTACTCAAAAAAAAAGGCATACGTCAAGTATTTTTACAGGAAAGCTATTAAATTAGAGTCCGGATTTTTAGGGAACCGGGCAACAACTGTAGTCTACCTACACTACGGTTAAGCTATGAGTTTTGCATAACCACTAGGGGGTTCGGCCCATCAGAACCCCTAGAATTTATGTTACTCTCACTGCATTACGGAAGAGCGGCCTAGACGGTACTTCCTAAGACCAAATTAGTTTGCATTCTGATGAACCTATTGAAAATCCACAGCCTGTTTCCAGTCTTTCGACCGGGTCAGGAATGGAATGAATAAAGCCCCCGTCTACCGGCGAGGATAAGAAATGTGCCGGCTGCCGAAGCCTGTCGCGCTCCACTGGGGCAATGATTAATGAATGACTAATGAAATGAAATGATATTGGAGAGTGTTGGTGGAATGAGAGGTCACAGGGAAAACCGGAGTTCCGGAGAAAAACCTGTCCTGGCTCCGCTTTGTCCAGCACAAATCTCACATGGAGTGACCGGGATTTGAACCACGGTATCCAGCGGTCAGAGGCCGGCACGCTGCCGTCTGAGCCACGGATACGGCATAAAAATTCGAGGTCTAGTTATAATGTTTCTGCTATTGAACTGAATTTTTGAGATGCAAATTCTCATTGTTAAAAATTGCCAAATATTTGGCGGAAACATTTCATTATTATTATTATTTTTCCTACTTCCCAACGATTTTTTTTTTATTTTTTAATACCACTTCATAAACAACCGATTCGTTTGACAGAATATTATCTCCAGTCCACTACGGTACTGCTAATTCAGTGGTTTAAAACCCAGCTCGCGTATCGTTTCATTTTCCCTCCCGCCTGCCCACTCGGACACCAACATTATAGGTAGTCAATATATCGACGGGTTCGATTCTTTTCCAAAGCACTTAGTAACGTAGATACCAAACAAAATAACATGGCAACAAAACACACGCACACATATGTTTACCGAAACCACGAGTATTGATTGAGTCGTACAGATACATTGACACCTGACCATCATTGTTGGTGGACAGACAAATGACACTCCACAGCGCAACAGCAATTAAAGTAAAATTTTGATGTGCCATCTGGAGGTGGAATACCAGACAATGAATACTATAACAGCGGCTATCAATCAGTACTGGTTTGTAACACAGTTAAGCAGCACTTCAAGGAATATGACCACAATAAATGGAAATCACGCCTCTTTGAAATGGTGATTATTCACAGGAACTAGGGCGAAACGGCTTAATTTTCTAAGGCATTTACAAATAGTGTTTTACTACCACAAATATATATGACGTAATATCAAGTCCCACCTAGCACCATAAATATATAACATCGAGATTGGCACAACCAAGAATGACTTAAGAAAATAAATCTGCTTACTTCAAGCATAGACTATACAGAATGTAAAAATATTTTCCTCTGTTCTTTCTTCTTCTTCTTCCTGCTGTTGAGGACGTTGGAACTCAGTGATAGAAATGTCTTCAACGTTTGAGGGAGCCCTGTTTGTTCACTTCCATATAATGCCACGCTCAACGCGAAAGTCTTCGAAAATATATTTCTAACTCCTATATCAATGTTCAAAGTGAGCAAATTATTTTCTTAAGAAAGGTCTTCCTTTCTTGTGCTAGTCTTCATTTCATGTCCTCCTTAATTCGGCCATCATTAGCTATCCTGCTACATAAAGGGGCCCATAGACGTGCAATATTATTGCGCAATATCGGGGTTTGTGCAATAAAACTGATAATGTGTATTTAATATTGAAGGATTGTGCAATATATTGTATGAAATCAAGAAAGTTTGAAATATATTGCGCAAATCGCAAAATACTGTGCTGTGTGTTGGCAATATTGTGCAATATCCCGTCCTCCCGCCAGTTGGTATCAACAAGCGTTGGAGAAGGTATCGTGATGGCAGGCAAAAAGGAGGAGAAAAGGTTTATTTTGGAGTTTATCGAAGTGTACCATGGCCTTCCGGCTCTGTCGGACGTTAAGAACAAAGCTAGGAGTTCATCATACAATTCACCATTCATGCGCAGAAAGTTTCGAAAATCATTTGGTTCCCATTTTCTCAGTTCATTGAGTAAATTTTCATGAGTGTACTTTTCTCTGTCTAGAAACCACTGTTTGGCCCTTGTGCTTCTTTTCCGTTTCTGCTTTTTTTTGGCACTTACGCCCACGGCGATCAAAACGCAGTAAAGATCAGTGTCACTCAATATAATCACCAAATAAAATACCGGCATGGACTGACTATATATTGCAACGTATATTGTACGTCTATGACCGCTTTGCACAACTATCAATATTATCTCCACACGATTCTATTTATTGCACAAACTCGATTTTTGTGCAATAATATTGCACGTCTATAGGCAGCTAACAATATATTGTACAATCCATTTTGCGCAATAATATTGCACGTCTATGGGCCTCTTAAGTAACAATATTCATCTACTTCTTTCAAGACTTCATTTGCTAATCTAATATTTCCTGCATCACCTGACTTCAGACGCCAGTCTTTACTGCAGAACGAATACTGTTATGATGTGGTATGTTTAGATTTGATAGTGGTCCAACCATCCGGTTTTTAACCAACGTTTTAACTCGAGTATCTCTAGACTCTTTAATGCGACAGCAACATAACAGTCACGTATAACCTTCCTGGTTCACCTGTCTATACCACACTCTGCAGCAAGTGATTACTGTGGAAGCCTGCCTCGGGAGCGGGCGGCGGGGCACCTTATTGGTCCAGTTGAGTGAGTAATGTGTTTGACCCCAGCTGCCCCGCATATTGCTACAAGTGTTGTAAGTGAAACTCGGAAAGTGATGTCACTGATAGACGGTCTACAAGCTCCAGGCTGTGTTTCGACATCTAGAACGCGACAACACTTTTAGTCGATGACCTAAACGACACTGTCACAATCTTATACCAACTCGTAAACAAATCGGACGACATTGACAGATTAAAGCCCAGTAATTTTGTATACTTTGTCACAAATCTGATTTCTATACAACGATTTTGTAGGAAGGGTTGCATAATACATAAGGATGTCTCCTTTATAAAGCTCCTGTTTTTCGGTATTTAATTAATCAATTTTTTAATTGTTTGTTTAGTCACTTTCTCTTCTAAGTTTGGTATCAAGAGCAGGAAACTCGCCTAGTTCGCTCAGGATGCGACACCCTGACATGTATTGTACACTCCATCTCGTCCTGTAGGCAAAGACATGTGGAAGGTGCAGCCCGGGCAGAAAAAGATTCTCGTGGCTGGAAAACCTATGTCGGTTCGGACTTATCTCAAGTAGATACGTTCCGATATACTAAAATATCGATTTAGACACGCCAATGTTATCGAAACAAAATATCGAAATTTGTAGATAGCAAACATTTTTTTTTCCAAATACAAGGAATCGAAATTATACTGAACTACGTTAAATTTAGGATCGTGATAGTTCCGAGGTCCGCCTCTGTGGTGTAGTGGTTAGTGTGATTAGCTGCCACCCCCAGAGACCCTGACTCAATTCTCCGTTTTGCCACGGTATTTGATAAGTGTTCAACTCAGCCTCCAGAGGTGAAGTGAATAGAGAGGCGTTCGATCCCCTCCTCAGCCACCCTCGAAGTGTTTTTATCCGTGGCTTCCCACTTCTCCTCAAGGCAAATGCCGGCATAGTACCTAACTTAAGGCCGCGGCTACTTCCTTCCCTCTTCCCTGCCTATCCCTTCAAATCATCCCTCCCTACAAAGCATAGCAGGTGAGGCCGCCTTGGCGAAGTACTGGTCTGCCTTCCCAGCTGTATCCAAATGTCTAACGCGTTAGAGGTGGGATCCCTCGCTCAGTCCGGGGGAGAAACCAACCCTGTATGCTATAAACTGACTAAATAAAACAACCATGATCAAACATTCGTTGTATTTCACTGAACTTGACTTATTTAGAACGTTGCTTACACACTAACCTTCTAGCTGCAGGAGCCGTTTTCGCAACTGAAAATTACTTTCAAAAGAAAACAACAACACAGGAACATTCATGCGATGTAAAATTCAGTTTTACCCACAACGTAAAAATGTCTAAAACATACAAGCCAAAAGCAAATAGAATTACGCAAGACACACACACACACATACACACAGAACACAGATAAGTGAATAGATGGCGAAAAATATAAGAACAAAATCCTTTTTATCGGTCACTACACTTATTTCCTATAGTAAAATATTACGTGCCTTCATTTTTGCGATAGTAGACTACTCATGAAGCATAATGTCCTAACACAGTATCGATACCACAAACATATCGAAACAAATGATCGATACTAAAATATCGATATTTACGCATATCGCTAAAATCCCAGCATCGCTATCCTCAACAGCTCTCAATAAGGTGACGAAGCCAACATGATTTCCCCCAGAAAAGCTTGAATTGCGTCCTACATAGCTCCAATGAACGTATTTTTGCCCAGCAAAGGAACCTTTAAATCACTCAAATAGTTGGCATTGTCGGCCACAGGGGGCAAGGTCGGCAACCCAGTGTGTCTGCTCTTACATCACCAGCTGGAATGGCATGTCCTAATACACTTGAGGTAAAGGTCCGCATTATTGATAACTGCGAGTATCAGAATTCTCTACTAACTTATTTTCTTTTACCACAGCAAGTGAAAGCTTCGGTACCGTAATGGTTAGCTCTATTAGCTGTCACCTTTGCAGCCTTAGTTCGATTCCCGGTACTGTCAAATATTTAAGATTAGCAGGAAGACTGGTATGTGGTCAAAATCATACGTTTCGATAGAGTACGGATGGTCGATGTGATTGTGCAGGCTGTGATGTTAGGTATTGATGGATGGTCATGACTGAGAGACATGTTATCAAAGAGGGGCTTTAGAGTGCAGATGGTCGATGTGATCTTGTAGGCTGTGATGTGAAGTATTGATGGATGACCATGACTAAGAGACATGTTATCAAAGAGGAGCGTTAGAGTACAGATAGCTGTGTTGTGAAGTATTGATGGATGGCCATGACTAAGAGACATGTTATCAAAGAGGGGCGTTAGAGTATAGATAGCTGTGATGTGAAGTATTGATGGATGGCCATGACTAAGAGGCATGTTATCAAAGAGGAACGTTAGAGTACAGATAGCTGTGATGTGAAGTATTGATGGATGACCTTGACTGAGACACATATTATCAAAGAGGGGCGTTAGGTTACAGATGGTCGATGTGATCTTGTAGGCTGTGATGTGAAGTATTGATGGATGACCTTGGCTGAGAGACATGTTATTAAAGAGGGGCGTTCGAGTGCAGATGGTGGATGTGATCTTGTAGGGTGTGATGTGAAGTAGTGATGGATGACCTTGGCTGAGAGACATATTATCAAAGAGGGGCTTTAGAGTGCAGATGGTCGATGTGATCTTGTAGGCTGTGATGTGAAGTAGTGATGGATGACCTTGGCTGAGAGACATATTATCAAAGAGGGGCTTTAGAGTGCAGATGGTCGATGTGATCTTGTAGGCTGTGATGTGAAGTATTGATGGATGACCTTGACTGAGAAGTATAAAAAGGCTCTTCATGAAGGAGGCCTCACCTAACCATACTCTAGAGATGTGATTATTTCATTCATGGTAGTTTCACAGGCCCTCAGTCAGTTTACGCACTTACTCCTCACACTCGTCCATACAGGTGTCTCTGGAAAACGATTCGTTAGAAGAAAATAAGTTAGTCGTTATCAATTTGAGTTACCTTTATTGAAATACATTTATGAACATTTTATTTTCTCTAAGGGAAATTAGAAACCTTTTTTTTTCAAGTAAGTTCTAGTCCAGTAGAATCAGTAAAGCTGTAAATTTGGAAGGTGGTTGCAGTTCGATTACAACTTACTAAGTGGTGAGTGTTTTGGAGAGGAACGGTACACAAGCAAAAGAGGAATATACAGACTAAGATCGTGCTTTATTCAACAAATCACGGACGATGTGAATTCGGCATTCGATTCTTAGCGAAATGAAATGCCCTGCGCAAGGATCGCTGCCCTCCAATTTTCGGTGTGTTAAATCACATTTCGTCGAGATGAGCCGAATGATTTCTGTAGTCAATCTTGTGGAGAGGAAAGGGAGTTTTCTTGCGAATTCCTCATTATAGTGTGTGGAATATTGCATCCTGTCTTTACTTCAAGAGAAACACAAACTCTGAATGTGCCGCTCATTCAGAAAGAGAATGCTTCTTCCGTCAATTGTGTGTGAGTGAGCACGCGAGAACGTGGTACACAATTTCAAGGAATGAAACTTTCCTCTTTAAATGTGGATCTCTCGGTGTTATTCATTGGGCGGAGTAGAGACGACACAGCCTTCTATATTGAGGACATGACACGTCTCACACCAATTGGCGCTTCCTAGAACAGGGGTGTCTACGAGCTTGCTGTCCGCCGATGTATGATCATATATCAATAATTTAGTATACATCATTTATCTTCTTCTTCTTATCTTAATCTGTTTATCCTCCACGGTTGGCTTTATCCTCCAGGGGTCGTTTTTCCCTCGGACTCAGCGAGGGATCCCACCTCTACCGCCTCAAGGGCAGTGTCCTGGAGCATCAGACTTTGGGTCGGGGGATACAACTGGGGAGAATGACCAGTACCTCACTCAGGCGGCCTCACCTGCTATGCTGAACAGGGGCCTTGTGGAGGGATGGGAAGATTGGAAGGGATAGACAAGGAAGAGGGAAGGAAGCGGCCGTCGCCTTAAGCGAGGTACCATCCCGGCATTTGCCTGGAGGAGAAGTGGGAAACCACGGAAAACCACTTCCAGGATGGCCGAGGTGGGAATCGAACCCACTTCTACTCAGTTGACCTCCCGAGGCTGAGTCGACCCCGTTCCAGCCCTCGTACCACTTTTCAAATTTCGTGGCAGAGCCGGGAATCGAACGCGGACCTCCGGGGGTGGCAGCTAATCACGCTACCACTACACCACAGAGGCGGACTATACATCATTTAAATAATCATAATAATTAGAACCCACAAGTTTAGGTAGTAATAGTTTTTTTTTAAATTTTTATTATTAACATTTTGGCATTCGGTCTGTAAGACCATGCTGCCAGCTCTGTACATTTATTAAAGCAGGAAGGTAAAAGAGCTACACCTTCACAACATGGGACCTGTCATGGCATTGTGACTACTTGGTGACAGAAAGCCATGGTACAGGAACTTGGGTTGGATAAGGATAGTTTAAATACAGACTATAGAACAAATGTATCACAATGTTATATTGCCCTCACTTAAAACTTCGCTATTGCTTGATATATATGGGTGTTGTAGCTGTTTGAGGGAGCCTCCGTGGCTCACGCGGCCTCTCACCGCTGGGTTCCGTGGTTCAAATCCCGGTCACTTCATGTGAGATTTGTGCCGGACAAAGCGGAGGTGGGACAGGTTTTTCTCCGGGTACTCCAGTTTTCCGTGTCATATTTTGTTCCAGTAACACTCTACACTATCATTTCATTTCATCTGTCATTCATTAATCATCGCCCCAGAGGAGTGCGACAGGCTTCTGCAGCCGGCACAATTCCTGTCCTCGCCGCTAGATGGGGCTTCATTCATTCCATTGCTGATCCGGTCGATTGACTGAAAACAGGCTGTGGAGTTATCACTTTTTTGTAGCTGCTTAACAACGTCGAAATGGACGTGGGAATTGGAACTTCCAGTTTTATAAGCGTTTGATGAAAAAATGAAATGTCGTATGGCTTTTAGTGCCGGGATATCCCAGGACGGGTTTGGCTCGCCAGGTGCAGGTCTTTCTATTTGACTCCGTAGGCGACCTGCGCGTCGTGATGAGGATGAAATGATGATGAAGATAACACACACACACACCCAGCCTCCATGCCGTAGGAATTAACCAATTAAGGTTAAAATCCCCGACCCGGCCGGGAATCGAACCCGGGACCCTCTGAACCGAAGGACAGTACGCTGACCGTTCAGCCAACGAGTCGGACTAGCGTTTGATATAAATTGGTTACTTGTGGTTTGTATCTAGTGCATCCTAAAATCGTACGGTTGAGGTCTGCTTCTTGATTGGGATTGGAGGGGCAATTTGGGGGGAGGGGGGCGGGTCTATAACTTTGTTTCTGAATAGATGACTAGGATAAGATGCATATCCAAGTCTCATTCTGATAATTGATGTGATATGTCGGCGAGTTAGAGATATAATATTGCCATGGTTTCTGTGGGATATGTCTCTGGACAACGGAGAAATGCTTGCCTTTGATTTGGAATAAAAGCTCATTTTTCTGGTAGGGAGTGTAATCTAGCCCTTATGCTTGCAAGGTAACGATCTATCGGTACACAGGGTTCTTGCAAAAACTGACATGGTAACGTTAGATCGTAACCCGCCTTTGTTGTTATTATTTCGTTATTTACATGCCCGAAGCAGTATTTTGCACGTAATAAGAAGAGCACAGTTTTAACTCGCGTTATACTCCGCGGGAGCTGCCGACTACCCGTATTTATCGATATTTTTAGAGATTAAAAGATGTGCTCACAGGAGTTCGGTATCTGTAGATTGCTTCTGGTCTGATATAAAGACAATTAGAAAGGCAGTATTACATGTGGTAAAAGAATATATCTATATGTAGTACTGTAAGATGTTTATTACTTGAACAATATAGTTTGTGATTATTGTAAATCATAAGTTAGCTGTAGGAAATAGATTATAGGTTTAGTACGCCATCTTTAATTGGCAATAACCTGTTAGTGATTAATCTATCTATCTATCTATCTATCTATCTATCTATCTATCTATCTATCTATCTATCTAATTCATCTATATATATATATATATATATATATATATATAATTTATATACCTATCGATCTGTGCCATACACTGGGAACCTAATCTAATTGGAGTCGTACTACAGACGTATACGCCCTCTCTTCAACATCCTTACTACAACCACTAAGTACTCTCATAACCATAACAAGCTCCTGTGACTGTGGTACGTAAGCTAGTATAATTCGCATTTTGCTGTACAGCTGAAGGACACTGTAGTTCCTATAATTAATATTAGGTTATTATAACATTTTTATTGTTATACTGTAGAGTAAGTATACACAATATTTCGTTTTTAACTCACGTACATAGATGTCCAGAACATGGTTATCCCTGAATGTAAATCCGCCTTCGTATTCCTAAGACACTACACTAATAAAGCCCAGAACATGGTTATCCCTGAATGTAAATCCGCCTTCGTATTCCTAAGACACTACACTAATAAAGTCCAGAGCATGGTTATCCCTGAATGTAAATCCGCCTTCGTATTCCTAAGACACTACACTAATAAAGTCCAGAGCTTGGTTATCCCTGAATGTAAATCCGCCTTCGTATTCCTAAGACACTACACTAATAAAGTCCAGAGCATGGTTATCCCTGAATGTAAATCCGCCTTCGTATTCCTAAGACACTACACTAATAATGTCCAGATCATGGTTATCCCTGAATGTAAATCCGCCTTCGTATTCCTAAGACACTACACTAATAAAGTCCAGAACATGGTTATCCCTGAATGTAAATCCGCCTTCGTATTCCTAAGACACTACACTAATAAAGTCCAGAACAAGGTTATCCCTTAATGTAAATCCCGGGTGTCGAGAAATTCTGATAGCTGTTGTAAGAAACAAAGGGAGGAACACTGAATAGAACCACTTTCGATTCTTTTATACCTAATCCGTCATAAAATCCAAGTATGCGGTATTATTTACAAGTACCGTGTAGAGTCAAATGTATATTTATATAGATGATGAGTTTTTCATGAATTGTTTGCGTAATTCTGGATTATGCACTACTGATAACAGTCGTAGTCCATTGCACTGAGTGTTCACGTAGTTGAGCTCTGGTGTTTGGTCCCGTAGCAGGAATGTGATGAAAAGGAAGTCGCTATTGCGTCTGATTGCGAGCCTGCCTACCTGTGGGTGACTCACAGAATACATCAACCTTGGTGCCCATCATCCAACGTTTACACATTAGTTCCACTCCATCGTAACGTGTGCAAAACAACACTGTTCCTGGAACGCTTGCTGATCATGAAGTGTTGAGAGTATTGAATCATACATCGGCTGCCGAATGAGACCAGGATATTAGATGCTTGTCAATGATGTCACCGGAATTGGCAAATGATCAAATCTGAACATAGTTCACAAGATTGGATCAGGACAGAGTTACCATATTTGAAAATGAAAGAACTGGGGGATTACTATATTGTAAAGTTTAAAAACTGGCGGTAGAAGTGTGGCGCTACAATATACATCCGAAAATACCTGGGTTATCAGTCAATGAATGGCGTGAGAAAATAAAAATGACTGCTAATGTGTGCGCTGTTTGACCTATTCCTCCCAAAACAGAAAAATCTCTCGGCATTGCCTAAGAGCGATAGAAACCCTTCCGTATGTTTTGGGATCTTGCTCTCATAGAGAGATGCTGCAGAACGCGAGGCAGAACAAGATTCGGTCCTTGACAGAAAAATCCCTCAGAAAAGTGTTAGTGTGTCGCCGAAGAGATATCCGGCCGTGCCGATAACGGTAGCGGTAGGAGAATTGAGAGGAAGTCAGAGTGTGTCTTATAAACCCCACAGTTCGCTTTGAAATCCCCACAGTCCAGCCAGAGGATGTTGATAAGAAAAAGAAGCTGATTTATGAACCGACCACACCTTGTTATAAATATAAATAATAATAATAATAATTATTATTATCTTATTGGCTTTACGTCCCAGTAAATACATCTACGGTTTTCGGAGACGCGAGGAGCTGGAATTTTGTCCCTCAGGAGTTCTTTTACGTGTCAGTAAATCTACCGACACGAGGCTGACGTATTTGAGCACTTTCAAATACCACCAGACTGAGCCAGGATCGAATCTGCCAAGTTAGTGTTAGAAGGCCAGCTCTTCAACCGTCTAAGCCGCTCAGCCCGATCCAGTATATAGCTGTTTAATTTAGACGTTCCATAACTGCAGACTATTTTTTTGATAGCTTTACGAGGTATAGTTTCATCACTCAGATATCATTGCTACATGCTACAATTCTTGTAATTTAAGGAAGTTATAAGAATAATGTAATCAAAACAAACCAAAGCAAATAACCAAGCCCTATGGCACTACAGCCCTTGAAGGGCCTTGGCCTACCAAGCGACCGCTGCTTAGCCCGAAGGCCTGCAGATTACGAGGTGTCGTGTGGTCACGACGACGAATCCTCTCGGCCGTTATTCTTGGCTTTCTAGACCGGGGCCGCCATCTCACCGTCAGATTCTAATCACGTGGGCTGAGTGTACGTCGAACCAGCCCTCAGGTCCAGGTAAAAATCCCTGACCTGTCCGGGAATCGAACCCGGAGCCTCCGGGTGAGAGGCAGGCACTCTAACCCTACACCACGGGCCCGGCAATAATGTAATCAACAAAATTATAATTGTAAGTCCAAGTTATACATTTCATTATTTCGTTATACTTTTTGCACTGTGGCAATATTCAACTGTAACTAAAGAAAGTAATATTCCGAACAGAATATGTGGCCTATGCCTGCTTAAAATAATTCATTAGTTACTACCGGTAGTGAATATTTTCGAACTTCAATAAAAACAAAAATTGGCTGGCGTCATCAGTGCTGCCAACTTTCAACGGATTCACCAAAGACTCGCTGGAGGACGGACGTGATAGCATAAGATATAATAAAATAGAAAGTGTAAAGAATTACCTGGAATGCTAGAGACGGATGATCTTAGGTAGCTGTGTTCTGACTAATAAAGTTCAACATAAATTAAAGTGATAAAAGTAATAAGTAATTTGATAGCATTGAAAAAGCAGGGAATCTAGCAAAACTGAACGAAAGGGCGGGGGTCTCGAAGACGGGTAGTATGGTAACCCTAGATCAGGAAGAACGCCATGTAGTTCTGCAAAGGCCATGGAACAACGTTGCCAGCTTAGCCATTTTATGACATTTTCTTCAAACCTAAATTTGCCACTTGTTTTCCAAATACAAACCAGTGGCATTAGTTTCTTCCTTGGCAATATTGTTTCATTAGCTCAGTCTCCAAAAGTTGGTGCTTTAAAAAAGAAATTCCTTTGCAACAGAAGTTCGAAATATGTTCCCTGAAAGTATTCCAGAAATTGACACCGTTTAGCGTCAATTGAAGTCCTAGAATCATTTAAGCAGTCTTTTACTAATCTAGTTATGCCTATATTCTTAGACTATGATGACAAGTTTGAGAAAGTTCTTAAAAAAGCCTGTCGAGAAACATTAACCCTGGAGAGGGCGCGTAAAAATAATCCCGTGAGGAGGCGCGCACGGTGTTTTAGACCGGGTCATTAAAAATAGCACAAATTAAGTAGAACCTATTTTTAATGTTACAGAATTCGTAAATAATTTGCATGAACTTGTAAATAATGTTCAAAGGTATTTTGACAGGATGTTAAATAATTGACGTTCATTCTGCGGTCCGTACTGCACCGAACACATGTCACTGCCGAGTGTTATTTGGGCAT